>NW_027526335.1:29765193-29925193 GCF_048455015.1 Haemaphysalis longicornis | reverse complement strand
TACAAATAGGAGTAATTGTAAACCCTGAAAACAGCTGTCACTGGTATGGATGTGGGTTAGAATGTATACGCTACAACTCTCTGAATGAAACTTGAAATAACCACTTATCTATCATACGAAAACGGTATATATATCTTTGCCCAGTAGCTATACAGACTTACGATTTGTAAGAGTTGTGCGAGCTTCGTTAAGTATCTGATGACCGGTAATAGTTTGGGTGCTTAGCGCGAAAACCTTTTTATCTTCATTTTGTTTTTCAGCAATGAACCAGCCGTCCAAGAGTAAGCTATGCTCTGCTGGCGCGGGAACTCCCTCTTACGCAAACTTCCAATACGGGTTTTGTAATTTACAGTGTGGTAACGTGCCCAGACGAAGGCAATACTTCCGGGCAGACGGTTACCGCCTCAGTGTTGCAGAAAAGCTCGCACACAGCCGACCAGGCTCCGGGAATGGATGGCCGACTTTTCTCAAGGAACGGGCGGCATTTTGCTCCCTGGCTTCGCAAGATCAAGTCGCCAGGAAAGCAGGGCTCGTTGACCTCAGCGAGCGCGCGACGATAAAATGAACGAGCTTGGATACTCTCTCCACTGGTGGCGCTTGGACACTCTCTCCACTGGTGGCGGGGGTGGGGGGGGGGGGGGGCGCCACTCACTGCCCCGCCATTCCGCCAGCCAGCTTGTCAGGTCGGCGCCAAGCAATGCGGCGGAACTCCTATTTGTTTCAAGACCTCATAATGGAAGCGAGCGCCTTAAGCTGCCCGCGCCATTCCTGGGCGCGTGCCTGGGCACTGCGTGTCGTTCCATCGTTGGCGGCGAAGGATTTCCCCTCGTCCCGTTCAGCCATCTAGAACATCCAGGGACACGGGACGCGTAACCGGGGAGAGAAAAAAAAATCACAAATAGGGAGGGGAAAACCTCAGCGGTCCTTGTTCGCCGGTTTCTGCACACGCGTCCTGTGTACTCGGTGTTCTCTAGCGTAAGGAAGCTTGCGCGGCACTAAGAGCACGTGCGTCCCGCCGAGACACTTCTTTTGACACGGGGACACCGCCCCTAACCATGAATAAATTGCTCGAAATTTCTGACCACGTTCGCGACGGAATTGTTGGCTTCTCCGGTATGTGATAATCTGACATTGCCCGGGTTACAAAATATGCACATTTTATCCTTGCCGTCTTTCAGAAACGAATTGAGGCATCCTGACGAGGAGAATATTCTCCCTCGATAACCAGTGACGAAGCGAGGGATCATTTGATGCCAAGCTTTCATCAATGAATGAAGTTTGTTTCAATCAATCAATCAATCAATCAATCAATCAATCAATCAATCAATCAATCAATCAATCAATCAATCAATCAATCAATCAATCAATCAATCAATCAATCAATCAATCAATCAATCAATCAATCAATCAATCAATCAATCAATCAATCAATCATCAATCAAGTCATTTTTTTTTCGCATTTTGTGCGCCGGAAAAAAGGTGTTTGGGGAAAAAAGCTGCTGTTTCGTAGGTTGGCTAAGCTGCAAAACTCTGGCAGATTCGTGTCACTAATCACGCGGCTGATTGCATCTTCCATCTCGGCGAATGTTCCGTCTCGGTGGGTCTTCTATCTCTTTGGATCTTCAGGCCATATGTTCCGCCCATACATGGTTAGAGCCTAGAATTTATGAGTCAGTGACTCGAATTTCGGCACCCAAAGCAATTTGTGTAAAATGACTAAGCGAAATGTGAGTCAGAGTGTAGATATGGAGTGCAAAGCCTAATCGGTATTACTCGTTAGCTAGAAAAAATGAATTGGCTACGGAGAAGTAGAGTGCAGAGGAGAATGACCCGATGGAGATCGCATTTCCGGAAAGCAGCTGGTACTAACGGAGAGCCATTGTGATCGGGAGTCGTGATGCCACAGTCTTACAAGTGCATTGAACCTCGCTAATTGTTCTCACGAGCCACTCGTGTCATCAAGCTGACATGAACAAGGAGTCATTACTCCCTGCCTCCGACGAAGCCTTTCACTTTAAAATACACAAGCCAAGGAGAGAAGAAAAAGAGTTAAGAAAGCACGAATCTGAAGCTCCCGCTAGAACAAAAAGAGGGAGGCGTGATGTAAACGCTCTCCTTTGTATGCCCTGCATTCCGAGCATCCAATCAAAGAGGTGCGACGGGCTTTCCATCTTCGCATTTTAAAAGAGGAGCAAAATTGCATTAGACGCGCTGATGGGTTAAATTACCCTGCCTTTGTCAAGGGGATCGCGAAACAAGCTCGAGAGGTGCTTCGAGCTGGAGGTTAAGCTGAGGTGATACATTAATCTCGTCTTTCGGCCGAGGCGTCGAGATTAGTTTCGTGTTTGGGAAAAGGGGGGCGACAAGAGGTAATGTTTTCTTTTTTTTTCCCCTTTTGTTCTCACGAGCCTGTGTCCCTTGAGAAACATAGCGTATCACGCAGGTACAGAGTGCTGGTTCTTTGCTACCAGTCACTGTGCCTGTCCGAGAGCGCGATCTCGTTTGACATTTTCTGTTCAGATTCTTGTTTTTTATTGTTTATTATAACCGCCGATACGTTACTTTGTACAATTACTGTCGCCTCTCTTTCGGCCTTTTTTGGACTTAACTTTTTGCGTTCTCTTTCTCAGCGCGCATGCGCACGCACATGTACACACACACACACACGCACACATACACATACACGCGCACACACGCACACGCACAGCCTCAATGCGAGAGTCGGTATACCATGTTTCATTGATTGATTGATTGTAGGGTTTAACGTGCCGACGCAACGCAGGCGATGAGGCGCGCCGTAGTGGAGGGCTGCGGATTAATTTTGACCACCTGGGGATCTTTAACGTGCGCCGAAATCTCGTACACAAGAGCGTTTTTGCTTTTCACCTCTATCAGAAAAGCGGCCGCCTAGGCCGGGAATCGAACCCACGACCTCGTGCTGTATACCATGTTTCAGTTGTGATGTTGGTACAATTTTTTGCCTGATAAGCAAGTGTGGTCAAATGATATTTGCGGTTGAATGCGAGAGGGCCAGCGCATTCAGCCGTCTAAGTGTCATTCCATACTCATTAACCGAAGTTCAGATGCCAGTGAAAAAAGTAATAGATCACTAGTGGAATCGACACGGTACCCAGATGGCTTTTATTCTTTTGCTTGGCAGTAGAGTAGTGGCATTTTCTGAACCCTAGGTTGCCGCACCACGCAAGCCCGGTTGGCTTGTTCGTGACAGGCTTGGAACTACTCGGAGCTTGGCAGCATTGGCCGAGAGCTCACTCAGTGCTCTCTCAGCTAAGAGATTTTGTCCTATCCCCACTCCGCGCACACACAGCTGTGTCATTCTTGATCGCTGTTAGCCACCGACGAAGTTTTACTCTCCCCGCTGTTCTTACACGCGTGTGAAACCAACTTCCTCCTGTCTCCTGTTGGTACTCGGCGCTGTTTCCATCTCCCGGCCAACTCTCCTGTGGAATTTTAAGGCTGCGGATTTTTAAAGGTGTCATCAAGAGTATAGTTGACGGTGTAGAAGACATGTCTGAAAAAAAAAAAGATAGAAAAAAATGTTTCGAATTGATCCAGATGGGCCCACATATTAAAGCACACCCATATCATGTCAAGAGTGTTAGGGATATAAGTTCGGCAGCGGCGTAATGAGCGACTCTCAAAGTCGGGAAGCAGCTACTGCGCGAAGATTGTTAGGCAGCCGCGGACCGGAATCTCGACTTCCGGAAATACGATTGCATGAATCATTGCCCCCTCTCTCTCCCCCTCCCCCCTCTCCCTTCATGACCCATTTTCCGTACTCCGGCGCATCCCAACATGCATTTCCTCACTCTCTGCCCGCCAGACAGTCCCAATTAGACGCTGGCGCCTCCAGGAACATAATCCCTCCTGCATAGCGCATTCGTTATCTGGAAATCCCAATGGTAAGCCGATAAACAAATCCACACAATCTCACGCAACCAAGGTGGCGATCTCAATCGTCGCACCTATACAAAGTTCGTTTCGAATGATGACCTAGACTAGTATTTTTCATCTCAATACATTCCTATCCCTCCATTGATCCCTTTTACTCTTTCTACGAGTTCTAGTTTCTTTTCTCTTTCATAGACTCCGTTTTTTTTCGGTTTTGGTATGTCACTTGCTCTCGCTGTCTGCCGTGTGTCTGGCGCTTATCTAGCACCACCACGGGGCTTAACTTTGTGGGGAAAAGTCAATAAGGACCCGCTCACGTCCGCCGCCGGAACGTGACTTCAGAGAAGCAACCGTGAAAGAATGGATCTAATAAAAACAAGGGAAGTTTTATTGTCAACGCTGTTCTCGCGTGCAGGAAATCAGCCTTCCCTTTGGCTCTCCCCTTTCAACAATCAACTGACTCGCCCCCGCATCAGGTAATAAGTTTTTTTTATAAACAGGAAACTTCCACACGTGTAAAAGTTTTGCCCGTGTTCACTTGTTAAGGTCCGGAATGTTCTCTCGTTTTTCCTGGACCCTTTTTTATTTCCCTCGAGCCGGATGCTTCCGTGTTTTGCCGCCGTACTTGGCGCAGCGCTCGGAAGGACAGGTGCCCATCATTTTGTTGCTTTCATTCTGCAGCTAGGCCACCAGACCTCAGAATCAGCCCAAGTGTTGCAGTTCCAGGGTAAGTGATTGATTGATTGCAGGGTTTAACGCGCCGACGCAACGCAGACGATGAGGCGCGCCGTAGCGGAGGGCTCCGGAATATGCTTAGAAAAAACAGCGCCAAAAAAACGACACGACAGGGAATAAAGACAAACACTGTCATATCGTTTTTTGGCGCTGTTTTTTCTAAGTAGCATCATGCACCAACTAGCCCGTCTGAGTTCACTTGTTCGCTCCGGATTAATTTTGACCACCTTGGGATCTTCAAAGTGCGCCGAAATCTCGTACACATGGGTGTTTTCGCTTTTCGTCTCCATCAGAACAGCGGCCGCCGCTGCCGGGAATCGAACCCGCGGCCTCGTGCTCAGTATCAGGGTAAGTGATCACACGCATCCCCGTCTTTTTCGAGCGCACCATCGTTAAGGGTATGCCCTCGCACTATCTTAGACCTGTGTCAGAGGGTGGATCCGCGGCGGGCTGAGCCACCCGCCACGGTGGCTCAGTGGCAAAAGCTTTGCGCTGCTGAGCACGAGGACGCGGGTTCGGTTCCCGGTTGCGGTGGCCGCTATTCTGATGGAGTCGAAAAGGAAAAACGCCCGTGTGTACGAGATTTCGGCGCTTGGTAAAGATTCCCAGGTGGTCAAAATTATTCCGGAACCCGCCCCTACGGCGCGCCTCAACGCCTGCGCTGCGTCGGCGTGTTAAACCCTATAATCAATCAATCAATCAATCAATCAATCAATCAATCAATCAATCAATCAATCAATCAATCAATCAATCAATCAATCAATCAATCAATCAATCAATCAATCAATCAGTATCGCAGGGTTTCACTCACCGGTGTCAATACGCACAGTATTACGGGGAAACTTTGAGCGATCATGTCGTACAGAAGATTTCGCGACGACTTTCATGTAGTCGCAAATGATGCGTGGTTTCTGTACAAAATGGAATTTATTAGACCAAACTTGCGCGACAAAAACCACCAATAGAAAACACTTTGAAGTCAAACAGCAGTCAAACAGAACGGCGTACGCAGTTGACAGTTGGAGAAACGAAAGCCGCAGCGTTTGGTGAGTACGTAATTGTCTCGGAGCGCAGTCGTTTCTAAAGGCGCCCGGGTTATTCTGGCTCGAACGACGAAAAACGTGGTCGATCGAGCAAGAAGAATCTAGCTGAGCGCCGAGCGCGCTACATTATTTTCCTATCAAACAAGATAGCCGGTCGCGGCCGGACGCATGCCACAACAAGAGAACCCCTTGCTTCCAGAGCAAGATAAGATGCCATGCGTGGTTAAAAAAGACGCACCGATAAGAACAAATCATAAACAAAGCGTGAATTACTGCAGTGTGTTTGGGCACCATTTTGGCACCATAGGAAGGTGCCCAAATAAGCGTTTGGGTCCCCTGTGAATTCCTTTCCTTCCAATCTTCTTTTGAAGGCGAAGCTGTTTAGCAAATCGTAATTTTTCGTGTACGCAGTTAAAAAATACCAAGAAATTGCCGATCGCACGCGCACATGAGCGCGGGTCTCGGTGCGACCACCCGGCCGTTAAAAAACCATGAAAATGCCGAGCGCTTGTGTGTGCGTGTCTCGCAGTGACCGCCCAGCGTATCCGGCGCAAGTTTGTCAAGCCCGCTTAGGGAGATCGGCCAAGATTGGAAAACGGACGAAAAACTCGGCGTTAGCCGTAATCGTGCAACACTTGCTCGGAACGAGAAAGACACGTCATTGCGTACGCCCCTTCAGGTGATGTTCAATGATTATCCCTTCCAAAAAAATGAAAGAAGCTCACACTTAAGCGACAATGATGGAGTAAAGGCCATTGCGGCAGCGAAGAAGAAGCAGATTGGCTGTAATCATGAACTTAAACTTTCGTGATAATCGTGAACGTTGCGTACAGCTTCGTTATTTTCAAGTAGTACGCGTTAGTGCGAGCTTGCTTCATTTTTTTTTCTCGAAGTAAGCTTTATTGGTGGTTTGAGTTCCCGTTTCGGCTGTGCTGAGTCGTCTTTCTTACGCTATTGAATTTAACAAAGTTCTCCCATTTTTTGAATCTCCCGGGGTTTGTTGTCAGCTATGCGTTGTAATTGGGTTTTGCCTCGCTCAACTTTGCTGACATTGACTCTGCATTTCTTGCATTGATTTTTAGTTATACCTGAAAAATAATCAACCCTCTGCTTAGCATGAAGTAGTCAGAACATGGTGGTCATTTCGGTGGGCACACTTACAATTTGAAAAGTCGACGCTAATGGGTGGGCTCGTAACAGGCGTACAACGGAGGGCAAAATGCGGGAAGTTCGGTTGCAGCATTCTTTGCCGCACCATGACTCCTACTGCAGCTTCGCCAAACAGGCTGCTAAATCAGGGGTGCTTCCCTTCTCGCTTTTCGTTGCATGAGAATACCCCCCCCCCTCCCCTTCCCTTGGGAGGCACTTAATGCTTTTTTTGCTTCCAAGTGGGGCTTGTAACGATCCTGGAAAATTTATGCTGGCTCTCTGTGCCGTCGTCCTTTGGGTACTTACACCCCGTCTGTCTCTCTCTTGCTCATTCACTTTCTTACACAGTGTGACCGTACACCGAACTCAAAAGAATGAAAAGTCCTAATTTACGTCGCCTTACTGAAACGGCTTATTTTTGCTGCCTTCTCTAAATAAGGAGCGTCATATTTTTAAGCTCTTTTCAGTTCCTATCTTGCCTTTCGACTGTTGCGTAGCATTCATAGTTTGGTTATCTTCAAGTCTTCTATAACGCCCTTGTCACAGTATTTTTTGGCGGGAGCTAATTTAGAATTAAATATATTACCACCAATGCGGGAGTGCCTAATCTAAGCATGTGTGCTCGGATGCAATCAAGAGCCCTGCGTCGGCTTCGAAGTTAAGACTGGCAGTTCTGACATTTCACAACCATGCTTGTTCCGTGTAGGGGAAGGTTTATTCACCAATGGCTGGTTTATTTTTTTCTTCGACCCAGTTTACTTCGACTCGAGGGCCTTTATTCGGTGACGCGTCGCCCCCCGCCCGAGCATCTTATTAGAATCACGCTTCTCTCGATACATTCAACGTGGTCACCGCGGAATAGCCACGACTAAAAGCTTGCGGCATGCAGTCGGCTGGGACAGTGGTGAGCGCACTACTCATTTTCAGGAGAGAAGATCCGCCAGATCCTTAGAAAGAGAGAAAGAGACAACAACAACAACAACAACAACAACAACAACAACAACGGCAAAACATCAACAACCAACAGAAACAACAGCAAGCAACAGCAAACAACAGCCAACAACAACCAACAACAACAACCAACACAGAACGCAAGAATCTACATAAATGAAAGAGTGATTCATGATGGAGTATTCCCTCGTATATAATCTTCCAATCCTTTTCTTGTTTTTTGCTTTTCTTGGAAAGATTGTTGTACAATAGAGGCTAATCGTACTCGGCTCATCGAAGCCAAGCATCGCTTATAACGGATCCGTTATAAGCATCGCTTATAACGCATAAATGGTTATGACAAGCCAATTGCGGCGTCTCAATTACCCTCTCTCCCCTCGGCCTCCCTTTCCTCCAATGGTTCAAAAAATGATAGGGGAAAGGTGGAGCCACACTCACCCTTTAACCAGTGCCCACCAGTACACCAGTGGTATTCGGTGTTCGTGCGCGAAGATTACAACGCTATGCTGAAGCTCCGAACGAAAAAACAACAGCAAAAAACACGTGTTTTGTATGTTGGCTCACAAATTGTTGTGGGGCTACAAGTGTCGCTGCTGTGCCCTTATTATGCTTTAATACTCACCGCAAGAAGTCTAATCGCTGTGACCTGGTGATACTGACTATATCGTTCGAAAATTCTGAACTTCGTAGCACTATATATATATATATATATATATATATATATATATATATATATATATATATATATATATATATAGCATGGCTGGGTGCTCTCCGAACGAAACGTTCCTACACTCAAAGAGTATTTTACAAACCGGTCTTTACGACTTCGCATTATCCTACTACTTGTTTGCCCACGCTGGTACTAACTTCTTAAGGCGGTGCTAAAGGAGACGTCAGTATTTGTAAGTTGAGCCATCTGAATAGTTTAAATTGATTGATTGATTGTAGGGTTTAACGCACCGACGCAACGCAGGCGATAAGACGCGCCGTATTGGAGGGCTCCGGATTAATTTTGACCACCTGGGGATCTTTACCGTGCGCCGAAATCTCGAACACACCGGCGTTTTCGTAAGTAAAGCTGTAGGCTGGGCTAGTTGGTAATTCACAGTGATCAAATGTAGCGCAGCAGAAACACTTTTTTGCTTTTCGCCTCCATCAGAAAAGCGGCCGCCGCGGCCGGGAATCGAACCCGCGACCTCGTGCTCAGCAGCGCAATGCCCTAGCCACTGAGCCACCGCGGTGGGTGAATAGTTCAAATCAACACCTGTCTTTAACATGAGCGTCTCTCGGCGCTAATTTCATTTTGGTCATAAAACAACATTTTGTTATATCGGGTAATGACAAAACAGGCCAACCATGTCTTCCTTCACAGACATTCTTACTGCCCGGTGCTGTGCTCCTGCACAGCAGCTTCTTCAGCAGAGTCGCGCAAACACAGCGGCACGCAGTGTGAGCTTTTCTCAGCTCTCGGTATGTGCGACTGGCATACACAATGCAACGACCAAAAAAAGATAAAAAAATTGGCCACGTATCTGCTCCTTTCGTTGCAAATGTCGACAAAAGACGATAGTCATTTTCGACATTTGCCAAGTAAATGCCTCCCTTCGCTTTCCCGCTCAACTCTCATGTTGTTCCTCTTGCGTCGCGCTCCTCCTAAGGTAAACACGCTAAAGGTTTGCTCAAGTCAGTTTAAATTTACCGCGTTCCACTGCTCCAGGCCGGGTACCTCGATGCCAGCGCTGCTGTACGGCTGAGACGCGCTGGAATCGAGGCGCCCTACTTGCACGTTTATAGAACAGCGTTGCCCTAGCCCACGTGCGCTCCAAGGAGAACGTGGAACCTATCTAGTGGAACCTTTCGTAACTGTTGGCGTTTGATTTCTTAAAAATGCCACCAGAAGCTATAGTGGCGCGCGCGGGCGACAGCAGGCGACACGGTTAATTTTTTTTCTGCAGTGAATGTAGTGTATCATTTCGCAAAAACCAACCATCTATGATTTTTTTTTATAAAGGAACACTGTAAATATTCCTTGTGTATTAATTTCCTGTCTTATATTTGCGTAAGGTCTTGTTCTTGTTAAACAATGTTGACACGTATGAACATATAAACCGGATTTAGAAGTTTAGATTTGGCTGTGAATATATAAGACTATTGCGCAGATTTCTTTTCACATTGGCCTGGTGGCTGAATCGAGTCACAGAGATCCACCAGATTTCCCCTGGTTACAGCTGACTTCAGGTAGGCTGCTAGAGGACGCCAAAAACATCCAGTGGCAAAAAGCGTGGCGAATTCTTCCCACAAAAGACAGAATATTTCGCTGGGGAGTAACACAGAACTGTTCCTGTCCCAACTTCGGTCAACCAGAATCCACGGCACACACTTTCTCAAGCTGCACTGTTGCGCGTTGCTTTTGGCGCATCATACACCGTGCCGCTCCATGTTTGGAGCTTGCACGGTATAAACTGAGAGGACAGTGCCCTGGCACTCTCCTAGGCAAACTGTTCGCAGTAATTGGCGATTATATACTATGGCGTAGTCGCTGCAGGGCTGTTGCACAGAATCGCAGGCTACGTATGCAGTGTCCCTTGCTTTCCTTTTTCAGACACTTCGTGACCTTTCTGGAGGGCGAGTTAGCCCTTTTGGGTGAGGAAGAGTTTCTGCGACATTGGTCTACCCGGTTTATTGAGGTTTCGAACGAAAGGGTTATTATTGATGCCAGTTTTCCAGACGTGTGTCCTTAGGGATTTTCATTGTAACAATTGATTTTGACGTTAGAATTGTGTGTTAGTGCGCTACAGTTCCCTTTGTGATATAACACCAACCCTGTTCTGTATATTGCTGCATTCTTGAAGCGAATGTTTTTGTATCCTTGCTTCCCTCGCATGTTAATCTTTTCGTTGTAAGCAACTCTAAATTGTTTTTATGCTAATCTTTTGTCTACAATCAACTTGAAGCTGTTTATGTGTTTGTGCAAGTGTCTGTAACCGGCAGCCTTCACGCTTAGTTTTGTAGCAACAGGCGCTGCACTAGTTTAATTTTTTCTGCTTGTTAGATTGTACCATTGATACCAGGATTTTTTTATAATAAATTTATCCTTTCAAGACATACAGACAAACGGACATACAGACAGACCAAAATTTCTGGGTTTTAAGTAGCCCAAGAAAGACTATCGTCTTTAAAAAAATCCTGTGCCTCGTTGTGACGGTTTGTCATGACCGCCGCCAACCTGATCGTTGAAGTGAGGAGATAATGGAGTCCGAACACTCTAAGACCTTGAGCTGTTAGCACAGCGGCGAGTGCAAATGCCCGGTGCTTCACTGGGCTGACATCCCAATATTGCTGACATCCGCTTTGCTCTCCGCTGTTCTCTAGGCGTGATGACGATGCTTGTCCGTGAACTAGGCCGCCAGTTCATCAACGGCTGTGCTGTCAGGCTCACAGTTATTAACACTGCCGCGTATAAGCGCTAGGAACCGACGGCTGACTATGTCAACCCCCCCCCCCCCCCACCCCTACCAAAAAAAAAAAAAGAATGTCTAGACAACGAGGGTCGACAAGGAAGACAAGCAGTAGGCTATCGCGCACTTTTAAAATTATATATATATATATATATATATATATATATATATATATATATATATATATATATATATATATATATATATATATATATATATATATATATATAGTTTGAAAATGAGGGGCTCGTTAGGAAATACTGAAAGAAATGCCGGCAGTCTACAACGCCAAAGAAGGGATAGGGGAATGGTTAGTTATTTTTTACTGTTAGTGACGTTACATTGTTATTTTATTATTATTAATATTATTAGGTGAGAAAGAAAAAAAGAAAAACACGCGCCCAGAGTGGGGACCAAACCCACGCCTTTCGATTAACGTCACTAACAGTAAAAAATAATCTAACCATTCCCCTATGCCTTCTTTGGCGTTGTAGACTGCCGGCATTTCTTTATATATATATATATATATATATATATATATATATATATATATATATATATATATATATATATATATATATATCTTATTCTAAAGATGGCCCCTTACACAGATCATTGAAGTGAAACCTTAAAGAAGTATTATCGAGCATTTCTAAATTACACTGATTGCACGAACGCTTTGTATATTAGAAACGTCGGTACAATCGGCGCTGACTAGTGTGCGTTGCTCGCATCTTTTGTGCGGACACCACCTCAGTTTATGTCCTCTCATGCACCACACAGACGCAATTACCAGAGTAACGTCTATCAGATATCTTGGCGTTATCTACAATTCTTCTGTCGAACGGAGCTCGCCCATTATGAGTAATCGCTCAAAAAGGGGATCGTGCTCGAGGACGGGAAACAAGGCTGTTTCATAGGAAGTTTGGGATGTGTCGCGATATGCTGCGCTTTCTGTACTGCATGTGTGTATGTACGACATACGAAAACAGGTTGTGTTCTGTTTACTGGTTTATAAAATTGCAGGTTTCACAGCCTAGTTTTTCTCTTGAAAAGCACACTCTGCTTCTCCCTCTTGGGCTGCCTAGATTTTCTGTAAATGATCTACAGTACTCCTAAACACGAATGCACAACTTGAAGTCCCTGTTTGAGCTTCTCGCAAAGCGAATGTGTCTACGTTTGTACGAGCACAGTGCAGACAGCCTGAGTTGAATACTTGCTTTCGATTCCTCCTTGTTTCTGCTCCCCATTTCTTGGACCCATTCCTCTCGAGTTGTTTTTACTCAACGCCTACTGCCAAGGCTAGATATTCGTCTGGATGCGCTTCTCGTGCCTTTGGAATAACCAGTTATTTAGGTAACTGCTTTTCTAGCGTTATTTTCTCTAAAAACTTTGAAACTGCTGCCCGCTCGGATCCTAGCAGTTAGACTACTTTCCGGCCTGCTGTAGTATTTGCACGGACACGTCACAGGCTTGAGGTTAACACTTGCTTTACATCTCTCTCATGAAACCTTTCTCTTCGGATTCAAGCCTATACCTTTATTTTTAATGCCGAATTCTCTTCAAACGCTACCTATACCGTAAGGCCTTGAAGAATTCCCAGCAAGCGTACCATTCCTCACAATTTATAAGGACTCTCTGTTTTCACGCCCCTGCAGAAACTCCTTTACTTTCTTAAGCAACGCTTCCTATCATTTTTTCAAGCGAAGCTTTAGTGCTCTCACTGCTGGCGTCTGTAACGCGAAAACGCCCTGCAGGGAAACCAACTTTCTCTGACGATAATGAATGATCGTGGATGAAGTGAAAGCAAAAAAAAAAAAAAAACGCTTCAGTGGCCGGAATCGAACCTGGGTGTCTCGCGGCATGAAGACGGCATTTGTCCTATTTCTCCGTTTCGACATGGTCGAAGAGATTTGGAGAACTCAGACGACAAGCAAAGAATCCGTTACGAAAAAGTTTCGAATTTAACCATCGTCCTCATTAGAGGGAGGGGTGCATGATTTTTTCCACTGGTACATGGGCAAAATGTAAGCTTTGACTGGGTTCCGGGACATTGTGATCTCACGGTAATGACGTGGCTGATTCTGTGGCGGCTTTCCCTCGACTGGAGAGCGTGAAAAATGTGCCCCCTCTGAGCGAAATTCAGGTACCATTTGAGTGTAGAACGAGCGGATAATTCTCGCAAATGCCGCGCCACACAATGCCTAGGAAAGAACCCAAACAGACATCAGAAAATGAGGCGACCGTCACCGTCACCGAACATTTGCCACAATTCGTAGAGTTTATATCGCATGAAAAGCTCCTGATCTCCCATAAGGCCTGGTCATTTAGAAAACCCTAAGCTGGCACAAATGACTCGGTTTCATTTCGACAAACACGTCAGGAACTATCCGGCAGTACACCTGCATGAGATATGTGCGGAGGCCGCCAACCAGGCGGGGTGGAACGCCGGGTTTAGTTGGGAAGCGTGCGCCGACACTGAATTCTGCAACGGCTGTGCCTGTTAAAATTCTCCAGCGGATACACTCACACCGCATGCAAAATTATAATGCTCCCCTAAAAAGGAACGACTCCCAGAGATAAGAAAATAAAATGATGAAAAGGGAAGCCTAGGCGTGCCGGGGTTGACGATGAACGAACGAGACAAGGCGCGTGTCCGCCTGGGCGACTCATGTAGAAGCGCATATAAGTCTAATTTGTAAGCAGAAGGCGCTCATTTACATTTCCTGCCGAACACATTACAGAAAAAAGGACACGGCTAGGAAGCGGCTTAATCATGGAACGCGCGGTGGGTGAGAGTCACCGATGAGCACAAAAGATACAAACTCTCTGAAAGGCCCACCAGTGCGTGCTGGAAATGCAAAATTTCCGGAAATTCTAGGCTGTCTGGGCACAAAAATGAAAGTGCTATTTAAATTTTAAATGTGGTGGAATTTTTAGCCCCATCACACCGCAAATTCTGTCCGTTTCGTTGTTCGCGGGCTGAAAATGTGGTGATGTTGTCCGGTAAATGGCAGACCGCGGGTACGGACAGCTATGGCGCCTGCTGAAAAGCTGCCGGATTCTGTCAGTACTGTGTGTGCTGGTCTGCTTGTCCCTATCTCCCTAACTGGCATACCAAGTTTCCTAACGAAACTTGAATTTGAATAAGGAGGATGGGCCGAGCGGAGGTGAGTTATAACAGAACGTCAGGACGCGGCTGAAGTGACACCATCACATTACATCTGTACAATCATACCATGGAATAAAGTAATCGCACGTTTCTTCGGAATTCTAGTTGAACTAGATCAAAAATTCTGCAATGACCACCTCGTAGCCCATACAGACACTTTCATCGTCGAGCTTCATTTCAATGTCCCTGTCGTGGACCTCGTCATTGAGTTGGTGAAAGCGTCCGCATGGGCTCTACTACATGTATCATTACTTTGTGTGCTGATGAAGAGCGCACCCAATCATTAGCGGTGTCCATGCGACCCCACTCCTCATCGATTGCTTGAACGGAAGAGGTATCATTTTGCTTCTCATCATGAGATGCGCCTAAAACTAAGAGCGCTATAAGAGAACCGGGAGTATTATGGCGGACGGGGGGCCGGTAAGAGGAGGTGTCCTTTATGGAGGCTACTGCGTACTTTGGGAATGCTCGAAATTAGTCAAACTGCATTTGGGTGAGAGGGGGGATTTTTTAGCATCCCCTTTCTCTTTTTCAGAAGTGTTGATCACACCTCTCAGGGGGAACTCTAGTTTTTTTGAAGGCAAAGTCTCATCTGCTACGTCATTTCTTGGGGTAACATTAACCGGACATTTTAGAAAGAGGAGATACTGGCCCTGCGAGCACTACCGTCTCTGAAATAGACGTAAAGATCGCTGCATTCAACATGTTTCTTTGCATCACCGGTGTGTTCTGCGATCGTATCAATCTCAAACATTTTCGATCACACTTTTTTAGCGCGATAGCGTTGCTCGATCAAGCGATTCTCTGTTGGCACTAGGAGTCCACAGCTGCCGCGCCTCTCAGCCGTGCTTTTCAAGCATCCGCGGAAACAACGTTACTCTCATACAGCGTTACACGAACTCAACAAGGCCTACACTCACAATGCAACTGCCAATCACATCATACCACTAATGCAGACCCTCCAGCAACAAGGCACAATTGTTCGACTTGCGTGGACACCTGGTCACACGTTTGGAGCAGATGGAAATCAGCGAGCCCACGACGCTGCAAGGGAGTGCCTCCTAACTTCTCCTCCCATGATTTCGAACCCTCCACCGGCGCCCACTCCAATAACATTGCATTGGCAGCGCCAACGCTCGCAGCAAGAAAGCCGTAAGCGACTACAAGACATTACCCCTCAGGGCTTCCTGCCTGCTGGAATCTCCCTCAGACGGCAAGAAGAAATTTTTATTTACAAGGCCTACGCAAACGCGGCATATACCCCGGACGTAACCCGAAAATGGTACAACGGCGCCACCTCCCTCACATCGGCACCCACGTGTACCTTTCGTGGGCAGGCTACAACGCCTAACCTGTACCATTTAATCTGGCACTGTACGACATTTGACAAGGGCATGGCCGCCTGCTTGATAAATGGCCACTGCCATCTGGCGCTCACGCGCACTTACAGCTACTCCGGAGTAGCGCATCCTTACTCGGAGCAATAGGCCGATACGCTCGAGAGAGTGGTCTCTACAAAGCAGTGCTAGTATAGAGCAACCCTGGCCATGTGTTGTTTAGGCGGCACACAAGAACGAAGACGCCCACGAAAGGACCTAGAATCCCACATTGACCTTTACTGGTATTCCCCTTCATCCCCTTCCTACTTACCTCCTTCCCCCCGAAGGGCTTCGTGCCTCTTTTATAACAAAGCATATTCATTCATTAAACGTTGCCCCCGCCAATCGAAAACGACGACATCGAAGAGTGAGAAGGCGTGCGTAGCTTTAGTCGGGCGCAGCGGCAACCGGAATGTGGCACTGTGAAGAAGAAAGAGTGGATTCCGTGATTAAAGCACGCGCGGCGCCCGTGCGGTGGCGCTCGTTCTCCTTCGGTCGGCGCTACCGCCGATGAGTCATTGCTTTTGTGTGCTGGGACGTATGAAACCGTTGCTGCTGGTCACGCTGTCTCATCTGACATGCAGTGCTCGGAGAGCATGAATGATTAATGCAGCAGCTAAATTTTAAGAAGCCATCTCGGCGCGAAGGTAACACTGTCGCGTTTCACATCTTCAGGCGTAAACATAAACGTAAACATAAACGTAAACGTAAACGTAAACGTAAACGTAAACTCGCACGAAAACGGTACACAATATGACCGGAGGCTCAAATAATAAAAAAACCATTTAAAAACACTTGCAAATTCTTCACACGGGCTCCTGTAAGCAAAGTTAAGTAAATGAGTTGAAAAGAAAATCGGATAATTTGGGGTCTGGGTGGGACTGGAACCTGCGGTTTCTGGAGAACGAGATGAAAATGTATCTACCACCACGGCTCGGTGACTGTAGCGTAAGGTGGGCCTACTGAATGCGCTGTGGCCCACGACTTAGAAACGTGTCTCAGAGATACGAACTGAGGCCTACATGACTAGTCTGAGCGCGCTAATTACAGAGGTAGCAGTTAGGCGCGTAGTGCAATACGTTATCGCTAAATGTCGTCTTTGTTTGGCGCTGCCAACGCGGGTATGGGCCGAGGCGTAAGAACCGGGATGAGAAGTTATGGACGCAAAAACGGAAGGATGACACATTCAGCAATCAGACATTAATGCTTTCATATCAATACATCATAACAAAAGCTTAGGCATTCCCGTGGTTTTTGTGCTTCCTTTTTTTGTAATATTTTGCTCTTCGGGAATGTTTTTTTGTTTTAGAATCGCAACAACTATGCCGGGTTTTGGGCCTCTGCAAAGAGCGAGTGGTCTCTTCTTAGTACTTCTTGCCCAAATTACGGCAATGCAGCCACCAAGGCACCAAGCGCACACGCTGTTTATACAAGCTAAGGGCCTACTATACCGATAAATAGTAAAAAGAATTCATTGCCTTTCCACTGTTTGAAGAAGAATGATGTTCAGCGAACCTGTGGTGCTGAGCCGCAACCGGAGCGAAAATATACTTTGGCCGGAGCGTAGTTTAAGGAGTTCACAAAACAAAACACGTTTAATCGTAAGTGGCGATTCAGAATACTTCCTAGTTAATCACCTTAATGAAAATTGGGTGGTCTATAGTTTTATTCGAGTGGACAAGCATGGGCCGTTTTCCTCCCGTAGAAGCACATCTATTCACAGCAGACGGGAAATTCACAATATTTACAACTTCGCTGCGAACTAAGTCATTATGGAAAGTAAATAGAGCTCTGCGTAATGTTGGAGTCGTCTTAGCGGCTAATTGTCACATACTTTGTTTCGGGATAATTTTGATAATACAAGAGTTGCAGCCATTTTCTGCAGTTTTCCCACACTGAAGGCGCGGCGCGCATTGTTGCGGTCTCGGAGATTTGAGTGGGCGCCGCAGAGGGGCGTTACGCTCGAGTGCGATTCTTGTATACATTGCTCTAGGTTAGATATAGACAGCTTCGCTGTAATAATAACTTACGTTGGAAGGAAGGAAGAAGAAAGGAGGGAAAGGACGGGAGGTTAACCAGGTGCAGAGCCCGGTTTCGTGCCCTGCACTGGGGAGGGGGTTCAGGGGATAAAAGACAGGGCAGGGGAAGAGGAAGAGATAGGAGTGGGAGTAGTCCCGTTTTCATGCAAGTTCGTTTTACTCAGGAAAAGTAAAAGGGTTTTCGTCGCCTTCTGTGAAGTCGATGGTGGAGACCGATGACCTAGGATAGTCTCTACTGCAAATGGTCGACTGTCCAGTCGTCTGAGCGCGGTGGCAAGCACGCTCCTCTCCGAAGAGTATTCGGGGCAGCGACACAGCACATGCTCTATAGTCTCTTCCGCCCCACATGCGTCACATTGGTCGCTGGTGGCCATCCCGACGAGGAAGGAGTAGGCTTTCGTGAAGGCCAGTCCCAACGACAAAGTCTACAAACTAAAGTCGACTGGGGTCGAGGCAACCCATACGGAAGACGGCACTGAAGAAGAGGATCTGGTGTGTTCCATTGCTGCATGGTAATCCTGCGTGCAAAGGAACGAAGCGTCCTCGCGGAATCGGTCCTTGAAAGCGGAAGCAGGATGGTGCGGTAGCTCTCGTGGCCTGTACGGGCAGCTTCATCCGTCAATATGTTACCGATGACTCCGTAGTTACCTGGAAGCCAATGGAATACTACGTGATTGCTGGCTGTGATGGCTTGATGGAATTTTTCTCTTATCTCCGTCACCAGTTTGTTGAGGGGGCGTAGCGCAGGGCTGCGCGTAGACTCTGTAAGGCAGCCTTGGAATCAGAGAAAATAGCCCAGTTTTGAGGAGTAGTTCCGATAACGGGATCAAGAGCCTCACAAATGGCTGCAAGTTCTGTAGCTCTCGAGCTCGTGGTATGGGCAACACGGAATCGAGGTGTGGCGATATCTGCTGGCACAACCACCACACCTGCCGAACTGGATGACCTTATGAAGCCACCCGTGTACCGTACACTATCAAATGGACCCGCTAATAAGGCTAAGCTAAAATCACTGCAGTGTTTTTTAGGGGCGAAGCACCTTAGGACCTCGCTTTGTCCGTTTCTTGGCGTCCGTGTACACAGTGTTGCGCATGCGCGAGGAGCATTGGATTGGATTGGATTGGAATTGTATATACTGTACACACGCGTCGTCACTCATTTACATGCGCGAGTGGGCAATGCCACGGGTGATTTACGGTAAAAACGATCCTCAGTGCTTCGCCCACTCGTCATGATTCCCTTCGTGGAGATGCATAATTTTTTTTTCATTCCAGAGCTTTTCCCATCAGCAAGTCAATAAATTCATATTTGAAATTTATTGTTGTAAGAGTTTTTTAAAACTTGACTTGTAACCTTGCAAACAGCGCTGAAGGAATAACGTAAACACCTTTTCTGTAGCTTGTAGCAGACACTAGCTTAATTCAGTGGTCCCGGTTAAACGTTCCGTTTTTATTTTATTTTGAAATCAGTTAAAATGACACACAAGCAAATGTGCGGAAGTGTTACTTGCGGTTGCATCGGGCAGTTTAACTTCGTTCACACTCTTTAGTAGAAGTCTAGGCTAGAGTTTGGGCGTAATGCAATGATGTCATGTTGTACAAAAAATATCGTTCTGACTGGACATAAAGAGTAGGAAAAGCAACAATGCGTATCTTTACTCTGCACCAACTAGCCGAACAGCACATTTTACTTACGTCATGTTTGTTTTCTATGCAGTTTAATGCAGGCTGCTTTCCACATCCTTGTTTGCACTAATTTTATTGCCACAACAACAGCTTGGTCGTTAAAGTGTACAATGTGAAGCCATAATACGGTAGAAATCCGTTATATGTAGCCCTAGTACTTTCGAGAGCGTCGTACTGGCCCACGTGAACAAATAGGCGGTGTAATGGTGGGATGAAAGCGGCACTCCCGAACGCATTTTTCCTGTTAAAAAATCGTATAACGGCCTTAAAACTACCCAGGAGAGTGTCTCCACAGTCTATACTTTAGTCAGGTAAGGTAATTAGTAAGTGCCCACAGCTTACTTCAGTGTCCCATCAAAGTGAACCAACTTCTGGGATCACTGTTAAGTCGATAACGGAAAGAGCGGGGCAATACAAGAGTTCGCTCTCGTTTTATTCATGCGGGGAGGCAGCGCAACCGACGGAAATAAAGCGGTCGATGCAGGATTCAAAGTAAGACTCGGAGAAGAAAGGACACGGAGAAAGATTGCGTCGTGCTTCCGAACCGCGATCAATGCTTCCATAAGCGCTTTCGGAAGAGAATAAGCAGCATCGATTACCGTGTTTAAACGGCCAGGGACAATCGCGCTTTCATTTTCTTTTTCACTTCGTTTCTACACCCATTGACATCGATCGCGTTCTTTCCCCCGCATTTGCTGTTCCCATAACCCCCAAATTCGGAGTACAGGAGTCAGTCCGGCAGCGAAGCATTTGCTCCGGAGTTCCGATTGCATTGACGGTCATCGCCAAGTGGCACAGACAAGAAGAACCTTTTCTGCAGGGACTCTCTGCAGCAGCGCACTGTGGAACCACTCATCCGGTACTATAAGGCACTCGACAAATGCAAAAACACTACGTTGCCTCACCTTCGGGAGTTTCGCTACTGGTTCGACGATATTGAAGATTGACGTGTTCCCAAAGGGCCTATTGAAAAACCTCCTGGTACTCCCTATTGGGCTACATTCATCGCGCAGTTGTAGATGCCCACTCATAACGTTTCCAGGACGTTGTCGCAGCTTTTCCATTTCCCCTACTGGCATTTGAATAATCAGTTTGCAGATAGTTCCTAATATCTGTATGGTCACTTGTCTAGTACGGATGCCCGAGAGAAGAATACGGAAGAGAAGCAGAGCTCATAAACTGCACTTGGTAAGAGTTCATTTGGAGGGTTCTCCAGCCTATTTTTCGCTCCTCTCCCCTTCGCACGACCAACTTTTGTTTTAAGTTTTTTCTTTCTTTCACGCTGTTTAGCAGTTTGTTGTTATCTCAACTCTGCGGGGTCTGTCGCATCATAAGTGTCCCGGCGGGCTTGGCATTACCATGCAAAACACGCTTATCATTAAGCTATTTTATTATCGACGCAAGCCAGACTCTTTTTGGAAGGAATTGTTGAAGATGGTTGCTCGTTACAATGGGGATAGCTAGAGCAGGATGTCGAAGGGTCGCAATTATGTGTTGTTTGATGGTGCATGATAATATAAAATGACAAAATAATATTAAATGAATTAAAATGAATAAATAAAAATAACAAGAATTGCATCGAGACGAATCTAACTCACTCGACGAAGACTCGCATGAAGGGCGTTCTTACAGTGAGAATGGAAACTAGGAGATCCACCGGTGGCTCCCTTTGTGTTCTGTGGGCAAAATATAGCGACGTGTTTTCGTCATTGTGCTCATTAAAGATCGGGTAATTCGAAGGAGAAAGGGGAATTCGATCGTACCGTGTTGTACTCTTTCACTGTTTTGTTATGTCTAGCCGCGGCATACCATTGCTCTCGCGGCTAAACGTAATTGGAGGAACTCCATGTAGTTTTTTTATAGATGGTGCCAGTAACAAAAAGGTAAGCAATGAAGGCAATCTATCCGTAATATAGAGCTTGTACGGCACGCGTATGAGCAATTTTTTCTCGTGAAACAAACAAACAAACAAACAAACAAACAAACAAACAAACAAACAAACAAACAAACACAAACAAACAAATAAATAAACAAATAAATAAATAAAATTTAGTACCCTTCGACTCTGTGAAGAAGGATGACCAACAAAGCTGCGGTGCTCAATGTTAGAGTCATCTTAGCGGCTAATTGTGGTATAACTGGCTTCAGAATAGTTGCGTTAAAATAACAGCTAGCCGTTTCCTGTATTCATACTCCCTGAGTATATGGCCGTGCATTGATATATGACTAATTATGCGTGGTTTACAACCTCACTGGGAACTAACTTATTAGGACAAGTAAATGAAACTCGGCATAATGGTAGATTCGTTTTAGCGGCTAATTATCATACAATTTGCCAGAGATATTTTCGACAACACAAGAGTTAACAGCCGTTTCCTGTAGTCATACTTCCTCCGTAAATGACCATGCTTCACTGCGCAGCTGCAATGAGAAAAAGTCAACTTACAAAAAACAAGCCTTCGCTGATCTTTTTAAAGTCGGCTTCACGTCTAAGCGCAAATGCATTGATAGAAAGACATTTTTTAGAGGCAATATAAGCCGTTTTGTATCAAAATATAAAGAGCATGACACGACACCAGTAGAGACTCGCCAGGGCCAGCCTTAGAACTGCTCCGCTGTTGAAAGCACATCCATGAAGATGTGCAACGAACCACGAAAAAAAAAAAAAAAAACAGGAATCGGCTCATTTTCGTTTTTTCCCTCTAATTTATTCCCATCCTTCGGTGCACCATCACCGATGTCACGGCGGGTGTTAACGCACAAATCCCCCCGACTCACGCTTCTAGTCAAGAGTCACACGAGCCCGGGGAAGCTTTCTCCCCCGCCCTTTCGTCAACCACAAAACGCGTTCGTGGGAGTCCACAAAGAAGCGACCACGACACCAGCGCGGGTGTAGCAGGGGTACGGGCGGTTAAGGGCGAGCAATAAAGCAAAGCAAGGGAAGAGAAGCAGATATCAACGAGGGATCAGGTCGGGACAACAGGAGAACGCGAGAGCATGGGAAGCGGTCGAAAGCAGCTAGAGCACAAAGCAAACGAGCAGACGCGGACGCATCTTTGCCTCGTTTGCTCCCGCTCTCGTAACGCGCCCTCAACCTTGTTCTCCCTCCCCACGCTCTCCCAATCCGTGTACTAGGCCGATCCATAGGGACATCACGTTGCTCATCGCATATCCATTCGTATGTCCCAAAACTTTCACTGTTGCCAGGCTGAGCCGTGTGTCCCGCTTGGCTGAGAGGGCGCGCGCTCTACATGTCAGATACAAAACATCGACCATGCGGCCGGATCGGCAGAATCTAAGCTAGGTGGGGCGAAGTGGTGGGTTAAAATGTCTAACACGTGTATGTTTCTTCATGTGTATGCAGTTCTACATTCTATTATTAATATTATTAATATTGTATATTGATTAACTTAAAAAGTCTTTTTACATGGTTTTGCTTTTTTATCTTCCTGCAATGCGTTTTCGTAACGTGTACAATGATTTATTCTTTTCTTTTTAATTTTTCTCCTTTTCTTCTTGTCTCCTACTCTCCTTCTTCCATCTACTTCCTTTGTTTCCTTCTCCCCCCTTCCCGCAGAGTAGCATGTCGGCGAATTCATGCTGGCAGACCTCTCTGCTTTCTCTGTAATAAAGAGTCTCTCTCTCTCTCTCTCTCCACACCTTCCTTGTTGCTGTACATTCGTATTCCCACTCCTGCTTAAGGCCTGGAACTCAGGATGGCAGTGAGACCAGGTTCGAATCCCCTCCGTATAACCACGGCGATAGCTGAAACGCGAAGCTTTCTTGTGTTCGAAAAGAAGATGGCGAAGTGCCAAAGTCAGAGCTGCTGCAACCAGTCAAAGCGCCAACGATCAAAGTTCAAACTGCCTGAGAGTCAAATCTAAGTTTCAGCGGTCAAAGTGAAAGCTGCCCGCGAGTCAAAGTGAAAAGTCAGACGACAGCAAATGAATCCCTCACGAGAAAGCTGAGTCTCCACCATCGTCTTTGTTAGACGAAGGGGACTTAAACTTATAATGAGCTAAAGTTGTAGTGTGGGGTGTTGTTCGAATGAAGAAGCGGCACGTACTAAATGACTTGCAATTTATTGTCTCCAACTAAGCCAAAGCGCAAATCCACCGCGGTCGTAATGAACCCAAGGGAAGTGCTGATTGACTCGAATGCCGTGACGGTGAATTTAATAAAAAAATGAGATGATGGTACAATCGGATAGAGATTGGCTTTTTAACGCAAGGGACCCAAGTTTGATGCCGACCACAGGAAGCATTTTTTTCTTAATTTATAATAATCATAATCATCGTCATCATCTGCACTCACATTGTGTAAAGTTGGCTTTTCTGTAGTGCGTCTTGGTTACGACACCGGCATTAGGGAGACCAAGAAACCTTCGCTTTAATAAATTGTTAGAAAAACATCTTCCTGCGCACTGCTGCGCCATGGCTAGTATGCGTGTCAAACAGTTTTTTATAAGTAAATGGCAATGGCGGGGCGGAAACAAACTTCAGCTGGCAGCGTCGGTGTTGTGTGTCATCGTCCTTTTCGTTGGCCTTTGCTGAAGTTGTCGGCTGATCCGTACAGCAGTGATCCAATAAGCCAGTGGTGCCCTTCATGCTTGATCGAACATAAATGCTTCCTCTGGTCTGCCAGTTAACGCAGCGGCAGCCGTCGGAACTCTATTGCAACGGCAGGTTGCACAGGATCCCGGCATTTTCAAAGCTGCACCGGACAGCCCTGGTGACTTTTTGGATCCGATGTTCTGGCAGTCCCTGGCTCAACCACTAGCTAGGGACACGGGTGGCCGCCGGGCCTGAAAGAGGAATAAATGTAAAGGGCGAAACACATGAGCGGGAGTAAATGGGTCTGTGCACATGTTTACTGCTCCGAGAACAGGTTTGATTCCTGAAGACCCTCGGATCGGCCGCTACAGCGCTCGTCCAACATGCTATTGCCGCACTACGTCAGAAACCGGATTTCTGGGACGCACGTAAGACATAAAGCGGTCGCTAAAGAAAGCTCGGGACGTCGGCATCTGGGGCTTTTACTGAATGGTTCTTCTTGTTTAAACAACGGTGAGCGTGACACCCGTTACACCAACTCCGAAGAAACGCGTCTCGTGAGTGCTGTATCGAGAGGTTCTGAAAATTTCACAAAAATACGGTTGTGAGAAAGAGAAGCAAAAATTTGCAGCGACAGTACTAACGGGTAATGTGAAGTTAACAGAAGCTTGCCCTCTCACCCGAAATTACAAACCTGCTATATTTGCAGTAAGGGGCGAGTGAGTTTGATGCACGTGGTGCAAACGTACAACTTTTCCACGACAGGCCTCTCGTCTCCAGGGTAACCAGATAGGATGTTGAGGGTGAAGTGTTTCGAGGGCGAGGATTGCGTCAATGGCAGTGTTGTTAGTGCCGAGCCAAAGGTCGACCGTACAGCAGACAGTTCCCGTGACAGCTCTGCTTTGCTGCGCTCTCTAAATTTTAACAGCGGAGCTTTTTAGGCCTGTTAATATCCGTCCGTCGCACCAAAACACCTCGAAGTGTGAGGAAAAGTGGAGAGGAGGCAAGGATCCCGTGAGCAGGCGAAGTTCAAGGCTGTCGAGGTGACGAAGAGAAGATAAGAATGCTGGTGGACGAAAAGCAGAGAGGGGAATATTGCCTCGGACAGTTACCACTTGTAACAGAAAAAGTAAGTATTTTGTGCCTGTCCTAAGAGCAGCGGTAGTATAGAACTAAGCGTATAAAAGATATATTAGATTTTTGGTAAGCTGACTCGTCATTACTACGCTACAAAGGAACTACCACTAGCAACCATCATCATCATCATCATCATCATCATCATCATCATAATCGGCGTTGGGAATGCGTGCCGTAGCAAAAGAATGTGGTTAGGGAGGTCTCGGAAATCGAACCCGGGACCTTTACGCCGTGAAACCGGCGTAAAGGTCCGGCATGGTTCAGGCATGCCAGACCTATGAACCATGCCGGACGAAAAAAGCGCCGTGCTTCAGCCATACTGGGCTACCCTAAAGGCTAAGTATGCCTGAACCATGCCTGTTTTTTTTTATTTCAAAAGCTGCAACATCTCTGCGGGCAATTGAAAGTCCCGGCAGCGACACATAAAAAATTGAGGCCAGAACGATCGCGCAACATGGGTCTTTTATTCTGTTTCGATAGCGCGACATCACCACGTTCATCCGCGAGAATTCGCGCTCGAATTCGGCGTTACTGATTGGCAAAGCCAACAACTACGCAAAGAACTCTGCTATTTCCGAAACTCCGCTTTTACCGATTGCATCCGCGAAATTCAACACCTCTACCCAGACTGTTTACTGATTTTTCGACAATGAACGCGCTAGTGAACGTCACGGCCACTACTATAGCAACATTTCACAAAAAAATATAGATGACCCCCCCCCCCCCCAAAAAAAAAAAAAAAAAAAAGCGACAAGCGGCTGACAAAATCTGCAAGCGATTCGGCGCAAAAAGAAGCCCAAATTCGCTTATAATAAGCGTAACTGGCAACTGCGTGTTGCGGCATAAGAGTATACTAAACACTATTTCTGTCAACTACTCAGCAGGGCTGCATCGGGCGAGTAGCCTTTCGATTCTCGTCTATGTTCCTGCACTAAAGTTCGGCCAGGTGGGTGAGACAAAGAACAGGCAGGCGAGGTGCAGGTTTCGCGCCAAGGCGGTTCGTGGTGACTGCCGTTGCAGTGAATCGAATTTTAATTTTTCGCATTAAAAACACGAAAAACCTTCCGCTGCTGTGTAGAACCGCGCCCTTCATTTGTTTCGTCTGTAGTGTGGGGTATAGACCATGGCGCCTGTGAGGCGGAAGGGGGAAAGGCAGGGCGAAGACTACCAGCGATCTTCGCCCGAATAAAAAGCGTACTGAGGGCGACATGACGGGTATTAGTTTAATAGCACCTCAATTTTTCCCCTTACTCTCTCTTTCTCGTTTTCTGCTTGAAATGGGAGTCGCCCGAGCAGGGAATAAGGCGTGTAATTTATGCCTCCTGCCGGCTGGGGTTCCTACTTTACGCATCGGCACTTAGCGGCCCCACGCGGAGGTGAGGTGCCGCGAATGGTTATAGCCTCATTACGGTGGACGCGGCGGGTGGGGATGCTCTATCCCAACAACGTAACATGATGCGCTCAACCGCAGGCCTAACGGAGAGGGTCGGGCGGAGGAGGAACTAATGCTTGACGCAATGGTGCGAACCAGGGAGCGAATGCGTTTTGACTTTTACTTCGTTTTTTTCCCTCGTTCTTGTCACTTACCGAGCAAAAGGCGACATTGATTAGCTGGTTATGCTGTATCATAAGGGATGGCGTCTTGCCAACGCTTGCCTATTTCTGCTGCTTGGTATACGTGATCGGGTTAGTTGCCGGTTATGCACGACCGGGCGGCTGGTGAAGCTGTACTCGTCTCTCATGGCTGAGTGTGGCTTATAAAGTCCTGCGTCTACGTCTGTCACAGTTCGGCATATCGTGTGCTGATTAAGCAGTCCAGGCTACAATATTTCGCCTTAGTGAAAACACTAGGACAAATGCGCCCAAGAAAGTTTCTGAACTGTTAAGATACTTCGATAACTAGTTTAGTTGCTTTATTTTGCTTCTTCTTTTCTTCTAACTGCCGAGGAAATTTGAAGTTGCAAAGCACTGAGGTCTTTGGTGAGAATGGTGGAAAGAATTGGGAAGAACGTTGGGAAAGTGACAATAAATTAATAGAGGTGAAATCAATTCTTTTCGAGGGGGAACTGCGAGAAAAGTGGTGCTGTGGTAACAGGAAGTTTTTTTTTTTGCTTTCTTTAGGCTTGTATTCATTGTTTGTAAAGTAATTCTCTCCTCTTGTTTAAGCAAGAAAGGCACAGTATGTTTCCTAAACCTTTCAATTTATTCCGGCTGCTGGATGCTTTCTACCATGACTCCTCTGGGAATAGGCTTCAGCTGTGTTTGAATCAACACGGATCAAAAGGTAAGGCCCTCCGGAATAGAATAGAGGAAGCGGGAAGAGGAAAGGATGACGAAAAATAAGCCGAGGATCATCGCACTCTCAATGCAGGATTGACGTACGAGAAGGGCAGCAACAGAAGCACGCGTGATGCGACAGAAAAGAGAAAAGAGAGGAAAGCCGAGAATGTGGCAAACGTAAAAGGAAAGGACGTAGGGCAATCGTACTACGGTCGACAAAGCGGCGCTTCACATCGCGAACACTAAGGTATTCTAGAAAATAATCAGAGGGAGTTCTTTCAGAGGAGGTCTCTCGTGCGAATGCTTTTGCGACAATCGCCGCCTCGCCGTCCACACATGCTCTTCGTCCTCCGCGCATCGCCGTTCAGCTTAGAAAATCCCTCTTCTTTTCTTTTTTCTCTGTCTTTATATTCACCGTACTGCCTTTTTGTCGTTTTTGTATTATAAGCGCACTACATAGAAGAGCTTTGTCGCGGTGGTCCACTGGGTTACGCGTACAGTTCGATTTCACTGACGGCTCCTTTTTTTAGGCGCCACAGGGCCTTCCTTTAGATTTACTCTCACCCTTGTTATTTTGTGCGTACATTTATTTATATTCCTGCCTGAGCTTGAAACAGAGTGCAAGTGCTTCCTGAGTATCTCTTCGTGTATTTCATGGCAACAGCTGTCAGCGGATTATGGCTGTCAATAGCTGTCAATAGATTATAGGGGTACAAATATAAAAGGTACTTTTATGGGGGGAGGGAGCGGGGGAGTGTCTGCAGAAAATTGTGCGTCGCTTATTTACATCGCTTCGTGCGCATTGCCACGTGGCGTTTTGTTCCAGTTTTTTGAATAATAAAGTATTGTACAAGAATCCCGTACCTGCGTCCGCGCCTCGTGCTAGAGAGTGAGTCAGCCATCTTCACTAAGGCCCACCGTCCGAACAACATTGCTGCCTGGCCTTTACTAGTTAAGCGCCACGCCTAATAAATAGGTGTGTCCCCACCCTATCTACATGTCTACGCTGTCTACACCGGCGTCTGCTAGGACGCAACAGTATTTTCTAGCTCACACTTGTAGCCATGAGAGTTTAATAGCAACAAGCTCAACACGCGTCGACAAAGCTTCGGGTTAATCGAAACGAGTTTAATATCCACGGCCACTGTACCTCCCTTGCGATAATTTTTGCGCGTTCCTTTTATATCTCGTCTTCATTTTTAGCCTTGAATACAGCCCCTTTCGTGGGAATTCGACCTTCCATGTTTTTTAACTCGTGCGCGGCATTCACCCTTCGTTATAAAGCACCAACTGACCCTAGCACAAGGTTGCACGTGGTCCAAGTATTCTGAGTGAAGCAAGCTGTCTGGAGGAACGAAGACTTTCTTACTTTTAAGCCTAATAAGGCGCTTCCCTCTTACACCACAGCCAGAATGGTGAAACGGACAAAACAAGGAGGTATAGACGTACGTACAAGGCAGTGAGTCAGGCGCCCGGTCACGTGCCCCGGTCTTTTCTCAAGCATCAGGTGCACCACAGTTTTAAAGGTCTCGGGGTACTTCTTTGCCCGCACAGTATATGGACCGTGACATTTCTTGCCAGTACGAATCATGTTTATAGGCTACACTTGAAGGACTTCGGGAAGGTTACTACAGGAAGGAATGAGGTACTCTTTTTTTAGAATGAAAAAAAAATCATTCCTCGCAATGCGTAATTTGCTGGGATCATTTCTAAAAAGCGAATTATTACGGTGTGAAATGTCATCCCCCGAGTTTTGCATCAGTTCATATTAATCTGGGGAATACGTATCAACTCTAAGATCGGCACATTTATTTGCCGGCGTGAAATTCGTTGTAGGCAGAGCCAGATAACGTTTTTAAGCTCCGTTTTTCTGGAAAAGGCTCGTTAGTGTCGGGAAGTTTGTAAATTCTTTTACTGCAGGAGCATTCCCAGTGAGCTAAGCGTGTTCACGACTGCACCCTGCGGTCAGCCTACCTTCAATGGAAAACATGTGTGTTGCCTTTAAAGGATGCTCTTCCGCAAGCCGCTTGGTACACAGGAGAAGACAGCCAAACGAAAGTATGAGCGAAAAGAGACCGACTGGGCAGCAAACCCATGAAACCTCACGCTACGCATGAAATAATACACAAATTAAAAAAAAACACCTGAAAATTTTAAATTAGGATTATGTATAATATTCTCGCTGAGCCTGTAATCATTCGCAGGCGAAGGGGTTGCGGTGAAGTGGTTACAACTGTCGCATGTCTTGTGAAAGTTTCCCGGGCGATTTCGGGGGTTGTGCGCTTCTTCGCAAACGATTAGCGAAAAGTCATAATTTTAATGCGTAGCATTCTTTTCCGAGCGCCCCCACAGCCAGGACCGTGTAACGCCCTGCATTTCCACTAAAATGCAGATATCGCGGAAGTTCCACCTGTAATCGCTATAATGGCGTAAATGGAGATAACTGGTCGCACGAAATTTTGAAAAACCAAGAATTAAGAAAAATATAAAAAAATTACGGAAAATGGCGAAACGTGTGAGACCCTGCATTTCCACAATAAGGCAGATTTCTTGAAAGTTCCACCTGTTATCGTTATAATAGCGTAAATGGACATAATTTGTAGAACAAAATTTTGAAAAGCTAAAAAAGTAAGAAAAATATAAAATAATTACGGAAAACGGCGAACCATGTCACGGCCTGCATTTCCACAATAATTCCGATTTCGTGAAAGTTTCTCCCGTAATCGTTATAATAGCGTAAGCGGATATAAATGGTAGGATAGGATTAAGAAAAAACAAGAAATTTGGCTGTAAAAAACTTACATTCAAGACAAGTGGCAGAAGAATGCTACGCATTAGTAGATAATTCTCTGAATTTCTGCAGAAGTTCTTTCAGTAAAAAACGATGCGGAATTTGTGCCCATCCTGCTTTCACGTGACCCGTGCCTTCGCTTAAAGTGCATCTGCTACCTTTCACCCCCTTCACCGAAGCCTTATTCGTTTGAGATCTCTTAGAAGCGAATTACCCCCGCTACCCTTCAAAATTTTTCACTAACATTTTAGTCTTCTGTTGTCTTCGTTGTCATCGAGTTGCTATTTATTGACTAGCCTCTGTCGCGGCTCCCGCGAAAGTGCAAAATATTCGCAAGGAAAAGAATGGGGTCCGTGGAATAGAAAGCACGATACAAGATGGTGTTTCCAGATCAGTTGCCGTTTGCAGCGTTGTCCAGTTTGCACTCAGTTTTTTCCTGAAGTGTGCCCATATTTCATAATCCACTTACCGTTACGCGCGCACACAGGAAGATCGAAGGTTGCTTTGAGTGACTGTGGGACTTTTCGCAGACAATCCCCGATAGAAAGCCGCTACGGTGGCTCATCGGCGGCTGCTCTACCCAAATCGAAACCACCGATGGTGTCTGTACGATCGAATAGAGAGGTGTTCGTGCCAGACGTGACCATGGTCAAGGCTTCTGAGGGAGGGAGGAGGCTGTGGAGATCGAGCAAATGAACCGCACAGGAAGGGGAAATGATGACCATTGCCAAATGCCGGTGCGTTCCTGTGATGGAGCACCTTTCCAAAGACCTGTTATTTGCTCTCAAGCAAAGCTCCGGCTGCGAGTCGATTGCGCTGTCAAAGTCGCTACAATATTGACCGCGCTGTCTCTCTCTCTCTCTCTCCCAGATGTCGATGTCCCGGTTTTATGCTTGTTTAGAACTTCTTTGGTTTGATTTGGCTAAGAAAAAGAAAAAGTAGAAGGATTAAAGAATGAAGGGGCTGTTGTAGACAGTTGCGGGAGCTCGATGATGCGACAAATGATTTTCAACAATACATGTATACACGATTGGCGCTTCACACTTTCACGATTACATACCAGTGTTTTTTCATTGAGAACGTTGTTAGAAATAGTATCCCACCCGCCGCGGTGGCTCAGTGGCTAACGCGTTGCGCTGCTGAGCACGAGGTCGCGGGTTCGATTCCCGGCCGCGGTGGCCCCTTTTCTGATGGAAACGAAAAGCAAAAACGAGAGTGTGTACGAGATTTCGGCGCACATTAAATATCCCCAGGTGGTCGAAATTAATCCGGAGCCCTCCACTACGGCGCGCCTCATCGCCGGCGTTGCGTCGGCGCGTTAAACCCTACAATCAACTAGAAGTAGTACCATAGTCGACAGCAGGATAACTGCTTGCTGATTGCCCCCGACTAGCTTGGGAGCATATTTTTTGTTTACCTTTGAGTCCTGCATGTCAATCGTCAGGCTATCCTGCTCGAAGGACTAATGTAACTACTGAAACTTTCGTATTACGAAATGTCGCATTACCTCGGTAGTGAATCTCACGGATACTAATGAGTGGGAAAAGCGGTGTTGGCCGAAGTGGATTACAAACAAGCCAGCCCTCGCTCGTAAGAGCGCCAAAGCCATGTAGGTGACGTGGAATCAGGCTTGGGAGACCTGAATGGATTATGAAGCTAAACCTTCTGTGAGCCTCCGCTCGACACCTTCCTACCTATTCTTTTCTCTTAATCCCTCACCCAGACTCTTGTCAGCAGCGGTCAGAGACCGGGAAAGCCGGCAAGAGGTGGGCTGCGCTGGCCTCTGGCCCGCGCCGTTATCGATCAAGGATAATCCTGGGAGGCAAAGTCCTTCCAGAAGCCAATTGTGTTTCCGGCTAGAGCCCCGAGCTGTGAACAAACATTGCCACGTCCAAGAAGGGTCGTCAGTTGGTAAATAGGGGTGGAAGGGGGATTGGTGGGCTGATGCACCCTTTTTCTTATAGTTATTACGGTTTTATGCACATGATAAATACAGTTGAACCTCGTCATAACGAACGCTGATATAGTGAATTATCATCTACAGCGAACTAAATAAGAACTTTGGTTGGTCACGCTTCATTTTAATGACACTTATTATTTCAAAATGAAAGTGAAACTGTGAGAGCCGCGTGCATTTTCGGTTATAATAAAGAAATATTAGACCAGTGGGCTAAGAAGTTACGTGGAAAAACTGCCGGCGTCCGAAACTGCGGAAGTACAAAAGGCCCCTTTGTTCGTGGACACTGTGGAAAACTTCATCCTGATCAGGGCTGTGAAAAGCCACCACACAAAGATTACATCCTAACTCGAAAAAGTAGGAACGCAGGCCTGTTCTGTCAAATGAACTCTGTTCTGTTGTAATTTCCCGTTTCATGTTCTGGTTCATTAAGCTTGAAACGCCACAAGGAAAAAGATTGATTGAGTGATTGATTTGATCGATTGTAGCGTTTAACGCACCGACGCAACGCAGGCGATGAGGTGCGCCGTAGTGGAGGGCTCCGGATTAATTTTGACCACCTGGGGATCCTTAACGCGCGCCGAAATCGTTTTTGCTTTTCGCCTCCATCAGAAAAGCGGCCGCCGCAGCTGGGAATCGAACCCGCGACCTTGTGCTCAGCAGCCCAACGCCTTAGCCACTGAGTAGGAGAAAGATGAGGGATACCTTGTTTATAGTAGGTTCTAAGACTAAAATAATGCGTTTTTGTATCAAGGATTTTTGCGGGAGCCAGATTACCGTTTGGTTCGCACCGATTTGTAGCTCTACTGTTACAACGAATATCGGATATAACGAACGACATTACTGTCCCGATGCTACTTCGTTATAACGAGGTTCGACTGTATTTCGCACCTGAAGACCCTCTGCAACCCTGCTTGCTGAAAATACCCCATTGCCACGTTACCACACTGGCGCCCGCTAACCGAACGACGGCGTTAGCAATACCAAGAATAACCACGTGGTGCTCACCCCGTTCGAGCACTATCACTGGTCTCAAGCTGTCTTCTGTCTGCTACAGCTTTGTCAGTTCGATAACGGCGATCGAAACACCATTCCCGTCTACGTGACTGTTGCTGACTCTTGACAATGCTGACTGTTGCGCGTGCAAGTTGCGCCTCATTTCGTACTTATTTTGCCTCACAGAATGAGACGAAAAGGAGAATGTTCTAAATAGTAAATTTAACTGTTTCCTTTCCGGAAAGCTTTTATGGGCCTCTTACAACCCCGTCTAAAATAAATAGAGTTGTAGCATAGCGGGTGGCGTCCGCTTAGGCTACGGTGACGGGTACCTAGACTCGACTGGGCAGGTGCGGATTCGTTCTTGTAGGGTGGATTAGTTTCGCGGGGCGGTCCTCGTCATGCCCGCGCGTTAGTTCCGCCAGAGTCCTTCAATGCTTTACTGGTCACGAAACTGCTCCGTAACTCAATGGGAGAGCTTCATATGCTGCATTTGGCCGCCGCGCGGTGGCGCCACCCTCTCACTGAGGTCACTCCTCGGGCGGCGTTGCGCTGGCTCGAACGGCGGAGCCGCGGCGAGTTGTGTTTGTCTTGTGCGGGGAAAAAAATGTAACGTGCATATCGCACTCTTGTGATGCCACTTAAATAGTGCAATGACGATGCCGAACATGTGTTTCGTCCCGGGATGTCGTTCCTTGTACAACGATACCACAGAAAATGTTTCCTTGTTCTGTTGACCGAGCGACGGTCAGCTGTGTGAGAAATGGAGGGGTGCCACTCCAAGGCAAGCAACGGGAGATTTCAGCTTCGATTATAAGTGTGCGACAGTGTGTGGAAATGCACTGTGTGTGAGAATGGAAAAAGCAATGTACCCTTTTGAGAGCATCGTGGGCCTAGAATTGTACAAGGATAACTTGAAGCCGGATTTTTGTCATATCAGTCAGGTTGTAGCGGTGCTTCATTACCTGTTTGTAAACTCGTATTACCTTGCGCTCAGGCTCTCGTGTAAAAAAGCTTTGGGACATCCTTGTGCTTTTACTTTTCATATTTCCGCGAATTATCCCTTAGGGTTCGTTTTGTTTGTTTTGTAACCGCGCGTGGCCGATTCCGGTTTCTTATCTGGCGTTTCAACCGGAGCGCCCGTTTGCTCTTTTTGTCGTACGTCCCATCGGGCAATATTGTTTGATATGGAAAGGGTGCCACCTTGTCGCTAACTGATTTTTTGTTTCTTCGACAATGTTCTCGATCTGTTTCCATGGATCTGAAATTAATAACGTTCCAAGAGTAATGCATGCATAGCAAACGCCGCGCAACTCACTTTATCGACGTTCATCTGTTCACGTCACACTGCTGACTGCTTCTTAGACGTTTGTGTTTCATTCTAGTCTTTTGTAATGCAGGAGATCGCTAGCTCGCTGCGTTCAGAAAAGCTTTGCGTCGTTCTTGGCTACGTGGCAATATTCTGTTTCCTCCGTGTGCTGCACATCGCAGCACGAAAAAATAAATATTTGTACGCTGGACCACGCTCTTTTAAATGCGGAGCATTTCTTAGGCTCGCCTGGTCCGGCGTCGTTGATGGCGGCGCCGTCCACACGCTCACTGCACATGCGCAACTCTCCTCCTTACACCCACAGCTCCGCGATACTACACTATAAAAAAAAGAAATAGCTAGCGGCCACCGTTTTCGATCCCACGACTCTCTGGCCGCAACGGGAGGTACGCGGTGCTCTTCCCACTACGCTACAAATCCGGGACAGGAGCAAGTGCTACGAACGCGCCTTATGTCCTTGACTCATTCAAACTACGTCAAGAAGCTACTGATACAACGAAGGCACGTGAAGCTGAACGTCAACGGAAACGACGAAGTGAAAACTTTAGAGGGGGATGCTGAATTTCCCGTGGGAAAGCTGTGGCGGGAAGCGCCACGCGCCTTGCAGCTCAACCAGCCCCGTCCGCAGCGCCTCTGATGCCGATTGCGGCAGGATGCGCCTAGGGATTGGCCAACCAAAGAATCCATCACGAGATAGGTTCGCGTTCAACCACCGTCGTCATCTTCCCGTAGGGGAACCGCCGAAGAAGAAGAAGAACGAGAAGACAAAGCTGCGAAGAGGAGGGCGTGTACATTGCTCTCAGCCGGTGCACCAATGTCAACAACTTTACCTCACCAAAGCTGACGGAGACTACCGATTCTACCACAGAGACAACATCGACAAGAACATGATGGACGAGTTTCGGCGCCTCGAGAACCACCGCCTACTCACCGTAACACAACAGCACTTGCGTGCCTTTTCCACCGGTGTGGACCGGGACGCAGAATTCCCTCTGGCGCTAGTAAAAACCAGATCACTCAACATAACGGCAACACAATGGAACCACACGGAATCACCACGATGCTTCGCATCCTCATCAGGGTTCCCCACGGGAAGATGGTGTAATTTTGTTTTGTCTCCCTTCGTAACATAGAAATTTTTTGTTGCGTGTGATAAAATCAGTTTCATTGCTCTTTTTTCGCTTCCTGTTTTTGCAAGGATTGCAAAGCGTGTAAGCAGAAAGACACAAGGAGTAACATATATCTCTTCGTGTTTTGATCCTTCGCGTTTCTGCAGCGTTTTTAGATGTTCTCAAGTATGTACCCACTCATCGAAACGACAATACTATTGGGCTATCTCTTTTAGCGTTCTGTGCATTACAGAGCAATCAACGGATTCATTTAGCGTAGTCTGAACGACGCGTACTTGGTTTCTTTCAGTTTTTTATTGTATTATCGATAGGCCCGCAGCAGTCCGTCACTACACAGCTACCGTATGTGTGATATTTACAACTTTGCTTTAAGAAAAGAAGCAATATAGATTTAAAAATCCGTAAACACGACGGCGCAGCGCTTATGCCAGAGCACACAGAAGCCGTTGCCGTTCGCGGCCGAAGTCTACGGTAACTTACTTCGAAAAATAAAACCCCATTGAAGGCAGGTGATAAACACAATTACTGGACTATTCATCGCTAACTACTATGAAAAAAAACACACTTAATCGGCTCGCAGACACCAAAAGCAGCGAGCGTTTGCACGCCAAGAGCTGGCAAATACGCCGCACGCGCGGCGGCTGGATGACCTTCGTGCGGCGGTGGCGCCTGTAGTGGCGCGCGCGGTCCCTATATGAAGCGAGCGCCGAAGTTTCGTGACCAGTAAAGCATTGAAGGACTCTGGTTCCGCTAAGGAGCGAGCTCCTCCCTCCCCGAACGCGCATGCGCAGACGGGTCCCGGTAACGCAACGCCGTAGCGTGAGCCTCCGCTAGCCGCTCTGCTAAAACTGTCTTATTTGTGTGTGTGTATGTATGTATGTATGTATGTATGTATGTATGTATGTATGTATGTATGTATGTATGTATGTATGTATGTATGTATGTATGCATGTATGTATGTATGTATGCATGCATGCATGTATGTATGTATGTATGTATGTATGTATTTTTTATTAGGAAGAGAGGAAGATCCACCAGCAGGCGTAAACTGTCTCGCCTAGGGGCGGACACCGGAACGCGCGCTAGTGGGGTGGAGGAGGGATGGGGAGGAAAGAGTACATGGCGAAAGGAATGGCACAATGAAAGGAAAAGAACCTTTTCCGACTTGTCTCCATTTAGTGCCTCTTGAGCACCCATTCGTAAAAACTTGCAGTCGAAGGTGCCCTTCTGGAGGCTCTTGAAGCGCAGCGCGAACCTCGGCCCAGTCTCCTGGATGGACACCTCAACCAGCGGCACCTGCGGCCAGGCATCAGTACCCGCGGCTGGGTGCTTGAGAGGGCCCGCCACCCGTGCGGGCTCACGCCTGCCACATCAACTGCGCTCCGCCATCCTGCGTCTCCGCGTGGGAGACGGGTGGACAGCGGAGCGGAAACACTGACAGGGGTGGGTGATCAGCTCCGCGTGCACTCATTGCCGCCGAGCGCCCGTCCAGTCCCTGCCGCACGTACTGTACGAGTGCCCCACGTTTGCGGCAGGGCGGGCGAAGCTGCTGGCCGTGTTTCGAACAGTGCGGCCGCTCGACGAACTGATCTGGCCCCCGGGAAGTTCCAGGGAGCGGAACCAAGTGCTCGAGGCATACCTAGGGGCATAGCTGGGACCCTCGGAGTTTCGCAGTGCACTCCACTACAACGCCAGTTAGCCGCCCAGAAAGTAGTGGAGTGCTGGCGATCGCGCGACGGCGTGTGTGCGTGCGTGCGTGCGCGCGCGCGCGCGCGCGTGTGTGTGTGTGTGTGTGTGTGTGTGTGTGTGTGTGTGTGCGTGTGTTTCCCCTAAGTTACCCTTCACATGTCTGTTACACAATTGTGTTCTGTACGTTCTGCACGATCTATATGCATTCCTACTTAGCACAATTTGTTCCTGTTCCCCATGTGTTTTGTATAATAAATAGCGAGCAGCGCATTTTTCTGCACATTCAGATTTGAAAGAAGTGGTCGTTCCAGTGTTCCAACCGCAGAGCATACGATGGTTAAAGGGCGCCCGTCGGCAACGGAAAAGCCTCGTCGTCTGTCCAGGACAACTATACGGGGCTGCTAGTGCTGGTGGCATCTGAACAAAACCATGCATGACGGAATCTCTCGCGACGCGACTTTGAGAAATGGCGGTTGTCTCCCACGCGTGAAAAATGCGGCCCAACGTTACCCGCCGTGGGCTTGTAAACAACGACGCGCGCATCAGCGACATCCGAGGCAAACAGTGCATTGTGCTGACTATGAAAGCAAAGGAAAAGACTCGCTATCATTCCATTTAAAAGAACGTGTGTGTGTGTATAAGTATGTATGTATGTATGTATGTATGTATGTATGTATGTATGTATGTATGTATGTATGTATGTATGTATGTATGTATGTATGTATGTATGTATGTATGTATGTATGTATGTATGTATGTATGTATGTATGTATGTATGTATGTATGTACGGAAAGCGTAGAGATAGAGAGAAAAACAAAGATAGGCCAGGAAGGAATAAAGGAAGCAGCAAAAAATAGTAAAGGACTGAGAAGCTAACCACTGTAAACCTGTCGCCTTTCGGCTAAACCTGTAAACTTAAACTGTAAACCTTTCGGCTTCCTAAATCCGCAAAAAATGGGGCGAGAGCGTAGAGAAGAAGGAGAGATAGGTAAAAGGGTAAGAAAACAGGGTCGACTGTTCATTGCAGGAATGGTCATCCATGCCGCGAAGAGTCGAGACATTAAAGAGTGGGAATAGTTGAGGCGTGTGAATCCGTTATGAGACGATATTTGCGATCTTGAAATCTTTTCGGAGTGTCCTGAATACTCTGCAATGCTCCGAGAATGCCGAACAGTTCAGCTTCCCAGACGAGGTGGTATATCCCTCTCGTCATTCTTGCATTCAAACTCCGATTTAATTGCTTGTGAAGCGTTAAATTGACGTAATTCAGAACAAGTTTAATCAACGGCACCTGTGTTGTTAGTAAGAGCTGCATCTGTGTAAATGTTTATTTCGCTAATGCCCTTTTATTGCAGAGCTAACCGCAGATTGCCCCCGAGCTGTTAAATTGTGGCGATGTTAAATTGTGGCGAGGTAGCCATCATCGTCGTTATAAGTCCAAGTGCTGGCCTCTCCCAGCGCGTAATGGCCACTGGGAAAGGTTCTCGAGCAAAAACACTATTGATAGTGTCCCATTGCTGATATCCACCCCTTACGGAGAACAATAAAAGCGTTTTTGAAGGCGTGGTGGTGTCTTATCAACACTACAAGGAACGGGTGGTAACGATGTCGCCTGCTTGAGCATAGTGGTGGGGGTATGGGGTGGAATACTTGTAATTGCACATATAAGGGAGTGATGGAGCATCCACAATCCATGAATATGTCGAGGGCTGGCAGTTTGCATAAAAAGATAGATTGCAGGCGGGAAGTACTCAGTTCCCTCCTTCAAGCCTTACAGCACTGCCAAATTGATTAATATAGCAAGGCTGTCAGCTTCTCTACTTGTGTGTGTGTGTGTGTGTGTGTGTGTGTGTGTGTGCGCGTCACCTTGTACATGTGTGTTAAACATTGTCCTCTGTAGTTTCACGTGTTGTCTATATTTGCAGTGTTTCTGTGTAATGGCAATTTCCTCAATGTTTAACTCCTTTTTCTTGTTTCTTTTCTTTTGTGTTTTATATTTATCCTTGTCAACTTGCCCAGTGTGCTATATACATTGTAATGTCAACCTTCTCCCCTATCCTCCTATTCCTATGTATCCTAAGAGGGTTTCCCGCCAGTTGCCCGCTCATGACAGGCGGTAGACGTCCGAACCACGCCGCGGGGGTTGAAAAGAAGGTCCCCCTCTCCCCGTATAGTCAGAGTGGCGCTGGCTACCACCCTCAAGCGTCAGATACAGTTCTAGTAAATATAAATACCCCAGAAAGCATGCATGCCAGAAAGTGAAGGAGAACACAGTCGCCCAGATAGCCGAATTGGTAAGGCATTCGAGATCAAATCGAAAGGCGTGGGTTCGGTCTCCACTCTGGGCGCGTGTTTTTCTTTCTTTCTTTCATTCTTACGTATATTTAAAATGTTAACTTCACTAACCGCAGTAAAAAAAAAAAGCCTAACAACACCCCTATGCCTCCTTCGGCGTTGCAGACTGCCGACCTATCTTTGTGAATTTCCTCAACGAGCCCCTCATCTCCTAACTATATTATTCTGCGAAAACCTAGCGAGGGTCTCGGTTCGGGCAGCCTTGATGCCAAGGTGGCATAAGAGGGTTTCCCGCCAGTTGCCCGCTCATGACAGGCTGTAGACGTCCTAGTCACGCCGCGGGGGTTGAAAAGAAGGTCCCCATCTCCCTGTGTAGTCAGAGTGGCGCTGGCTACCACCCTCAAGCGTCATATACAGTTCCAGTAAATATAAATACCCCAGAAAGTGAAGGAGAACACAGTCGCCCAGATAGCCGAATTGGTAAGGCACTCGAGATCAAATCGATCGAAAGGCGTGGGTTCGGTCCCCACTCTGGGCGCATGTTTTTCTTTCTTTCTTTCATTCTTTCGTATATTTAAAATGTTAACTTCACTAACCCTAGTAAAAAAAGAGCCTAACAACACCCCTACGCCTCCTTCGGCGTTGCAGAATGCCGACCTATCTTTGTACATACATACATACATACACACACACACACATATCAGATGCATTCATATGTACATACATACATACATACGTACACAGAATGCATACATACATACATACATACATACATACATACATACATACATACATACATACATACGTACGTACGTACGTACGTACGTGTTGATACTGGTGTCTTTTTGTTGTCGACGCATTACACGCCATCGATGCATATGTTAAGATATCCTGTTCTCTGTCAATTTTCTCTTGCAGTTCTATCACACATGCGGATTTCCTATTGCAGAAGTGCTTGTAACTTGCAGAATTGTATGACAGGAAATGTTTTATTTTCGAACCTTTCCAAAAATGTGTTGCTGTATTTGTAAATGTTTTCACTTATACATGTGCATCGTTAGATCTTTCTGTAATTTGATCGAGCATCACTTTCATTTCTCTGTAACTTCAGATGTCTCGCTGTCTGTACGGGACCCCAGGCACTTTCAAGTGGTCTATGACCGCTTTTCGCCTGGGGGACCCCCAAAAAAATTTGTTGGGAATAAAACGACTTGACTTGACTTTTCAATTCTCACAAGTGAACAACGCCGCAAGGAGACAATTGTCATCGTATACAAATACTGTATTCTTTCAACACAGAATGAAGTCTGATTCGCAATTTTTTCACTCCTGTTACGTGGCTACAACAGTCACCTCTCTTTTTGCGTAGCTACCTTTTTCAACGTGCTTTGCCGAACGAGCTACGCTTGGGCGCCCGAGACGACGCGGAGCTCTGACTGCCACGTTCGCGAACAGCGTGGTTGTAAGAAAACGACGGGCGGTAATAAATCGTGCGGGAAATTTATTAATTACTCAAATTTTATTGGCGGACGTAGTGACGCGCGCTCTTTTTAGAATTAAGGAAATTAATCGTTGGTTAACAGCATGAAAAGCACGTACTGAGGGTAGACTGAACGTGTTTGTGTTATATGAATTGCTTGCATTGGTTAGCCTGCGCTCTAATTTAAATATCGACTGAACTATCCCTCTCGTTATCAATTCACTGGCATCCTTATGACCCGGTGTCACGTCGTCTGGCATCCCGTGCAACGCCTACAACAGACACATGCACACACACGCTAAGGCACAGGAACAAACTTGCAAAATCACACGCAAACTAGAGATGGTAATGTAGAGCAAACGTTGCTACTTCTGTAACAAGCCCAATTAGGGTGCCTAAAATAAACACAGCTGTAATGCAGATTTACATAACTGCTTTATAAGGGTGAACGCAATATATTCATGTGGAGTTCTATCAAGGGTTACAAGGCCTTGTGGGACAAAATTTACCGTCGAGTAATTTAACTGGGCTCGTAGCGCCAAGTAATTCATGTCTTGGAGACCCGTATCGTCCGTAGCAAAACCGTGGGCACCACAGCCAAGCGAGCGACTTGACGAGCCATTAAAAATAGGGCATGCCTTGGCTGCAGCCCCTACGCTGCTCATTGCTGCCTACACGCATTGTTCTCGTAATGCATTAGCACGTAATGCATTAACTCGTAATGCATTAGCACAGTAGGGAGCTGTGTCATCGATCGCCCTCTACAAGGCTGTTTTACACCGACATTGTTTCGTGGACCCTGCTCATGGCTGCCCACATACATCTTGCCCAGTTACGTAATACATAACCACAAAGCAAAGGTTCAAGCAATGGCACACCCTCGAAATGTGTGCTTCACACTTCCATTGCATTTAAACTTCGCCCACGGCTTCCTAGATGTGAAAACGCTCGAGTGAAGTCGTGCTTCGCCACTGTAACGCTATCTGCGCAGCGGTGTATCCTTTTCCGGGCATCTCGCATGTTCGTTGCAGCCTCAACTCTGCTCGCCCACACGTATTACGCGATAGAAATTCTGCGACTCCACTCCACTACAGGCATGAAACGTGCAGCGGTGGTGCCCCTACGCATCGCCATATAGTGCTCTTCATTTTACGTTTTGTTATTTCATCCAATCATTAAGTTAAGCGTCGTTGTGCACATTAGTACCATTTAATACCCACCAGGTGGCCTTAATGTTAGGTGTTTTACGCTATTCCACTTTAATGGTACGATTTGTCTTTTGCTTTTTACACAAAATGTGCCGCTCTAGGAGGCTAAGCGTAAAGGCGCATGGTTAAAACATAAGCGCGTCGTTTGGCGATGTGCAGCTATAATAGTAGGCAAAGGAGGTTGGCAGCGGACACCGATCTGAGCATGGTGTGTGTGGCAGGAGGCATAATTCGGCATGCCGTATGCCACCCCGGCGACAAAGGATCGCTCTAGCGAGCTGCCTAAGGTGCTGGGGTTCGGAGTCACGTGTGGCCAAGCTGGGTGAGCTGAAGTCTCCCGAGAGCTCTCACATCAATCAGGAAGCAGGTTTACAGAACCCACGAGCCAGTAATGAACCGCGGGGTCTCTTTCTCCGGACATCTAGCCCCGCTTGGACCCTAGTAGGGTGGAAAAACGAAAGAAAGAACGTTGGTGTGAGGGAACACCTTCTAAGCAATAAGGTCTCGTGAAATACCAGTATTTACGGTGGAAAGCAAGTTCCTGCGCCGTATTTGAGTGTCGTGTACACAATGAGTCCAACTGTAGCTGAAGAAAATTCTCAATAGCCAATTGCTCAACCAGGAAGGCAAGAGAGAGGAAAGAAAAACCGACAGCATTGCGGACTTGGTGGCGTTGCCTCGTGGTTCTCCCCCTTTTTGAGCCACACGTAGAGGGATGTGCTCTGAGCAAGAGGAGAAAGGTGTGCAGGGCCGGTGGCATATAGCCTCCACACTGAGCGGAGGGGGCTTTTATTAGATTCCGGTGGCTGTAGCACGCGGGTCAAGATGGGCGGGTGGTTGGCCGACGCGTGCCCGGCATGTCCGATGGGTGCTGCCCATTCATCAAAGACTGGCGCGAGGCCCCTGCGTGGATTACGGGCCGCGGCCGAGCAGGAAAACGGCCCATTCGCTAAGCCGGGTCCGAGTGCCTTCGCCGACTGCCATCTTGAAAGGCGGTGCGAGAAAGTGCGTTTTCATTTCGAGTCATAGCTGCCGACGCAGAAGTTTCGTTGACCTCTCGTTTCTCGTGCTTTTTTTTAACTTTGAGGGATTCATGCCGTACACATCTTACCTTCTGTGAATTCTGTTTTTGCTGCCTGTCCTCGTACACACCGAGCTGTGGTTCGAAAACAAGGCGAACTTTCATTTCTTGTCTTTACAAGTTGACAGGTGTTGAAATGAAGCCGAAAAGGTTGTCTTGCTGTTTTTTTTATTTTTATAGTACCTGCACTGACTTCTTTTAAGGCCAGTAATACGATCAGCGAAGGGACTATGTTGGATTGCGCATGTAGCAAAAGTCAGTCGGCGTTGGGCACGTCGAGCGGGTGATCCTCGCTGCCGCGGTGCGTCATCGCCTCCTTGACTTATTCGGGGGAATTTCTCTATAAAGCAACATCTTTGTGGCGTCATTCTCAAGTCGATATTGTGATGGTATTTCCAGTTGAGGGGATCCTTTAAAATAAGTTCAAGTAAACCTTCTCCAAGACATGTTATCATACACAGGAAGCGATTTCGTTTTTTGTAGCGTGAGTTACACTGGCCGAGGTTGAGCAGTTTCGCGTGGCTCCTGGAGAGCCGTGCTGCGCGTGCGCAAGGAGCAGTGGCGTCACACGGCACACAGAACGTTGCTCGCTGACCGGCGTCTCTCACACAGCCCATGCGCCCAGCGTCTTCGCCGACCTCTGTTCCGCACGTGGCGGCCTGGTCCACTTGATGATCATGCGAGGGGTGGCCGGGTGTGGAACCGACGGCTCGTGCGTCGTAGCAGCACCTGCGTGCGCCTGTGGAACCAGCTTAGCTCTGGGGCGATTGGTGACGCTGCTCTGGAGCCGCTCGATAAATATACATCTGTCACATGATGCGTATACCGTGTGTGTCATTGAAGCAGCAGTAAGCATGATAATCAAGCTAATTCTAGACGACCAGGAAAGCTAAGAATGACCACGCGACGTATATCCTGGAATAGCTGAGTTAAGCCACTGCTAATTCTTATCTCAGCTTCGCAGTTTGGTACAAGGGCTTTTTGAACAATACCAGTATGCACAAGCTTATGTCTTTATATGTTTAATATAAAACGATCAAAATGTGATATCGGAGAGTTCTAATGGCCTCAATAAGTTTTACGGAGTGGCCGATAAATTCAAGGGAAATACGGGTATTTTCACGCAACTGTTTGCTGTCTCCGGTAAAAAACAGCCAATGATGGATCATTTTTTTATGCCAACTGCTAACCTGACGCTCTTGGTCTCACGTTATTAATAAATCGGTTAGTGGCATAGTAATATACTGAGTCAGCTTTTGTGGCTGCATCATTATTTAAACATTAGGCCATACTGTCATGTTCAAAGGTTAACATAGTAACATTGTTTATTGGCGTAAAATCACTGACAAGTGGAACACAAAAGGATCAGTAATGAGTGTAAATATATAGTCTGGATGTTATGACGTTCAGCGGTCTAACATGTATAGTTTGAAGGATGTAGATAATTAATCTGAGGCATTAAACTATTGCAGTTAGATGTAGCCACACAAAAATAGGTGTCCACGGGGAACAACAATAAAGACTGCTGTAAATACTTCCCTACTTTTTGCGTCGACCACAAGGACACATTTGGTCGCCAGTTTTCTTGATCAGAGTTCAGACCAGACCCTCTCGGTGTCTGGATATAGCCGCATGGGAGGCGACGGAAGCAGCGAAGAGGGGCAAACGTTACCGATGATATCCGTTGCCCCGGCGAGAGCGTCTTGTCATGTATGAGAGTCCTTCCTTGATAGCGTAGGGATGACCAACACGACAGATTGCTGCGCAAGAATGGCGCGGAGCACCACCAGCCAACTTTGTAGGGGGGCGGGGCCGCAGTCATATAGCCAAACCAATTGTACGTGAGGCTGTAGTTTTCCAGTCTTATAATCACAATCGCCAGCACAAATGGGCTCAGCTGTCCCCATCATTCGTTGAAAGTCGCGGCTAGGATACTCACAAGGTCCACTGTAGGTAAATTCGGCCCGTTAACCACCAAGAAAAGAGACACTTTTCCATGATATGATAAGAGTGAACGAGGCTAATGTGACGACGGAATTGGCGCACTTGTTCTCTTTCTGGAGGGGGGGGGGGGTAATGGGTTATATTAGGGTTAATGCTTCACTGTATATAGACCACTCCTGCTGTCATCATATCTCGTTATATCTGCGCCCGTACCAAACCGAAGCAACAAATCGATATTCCTGGCATGTGCTAACAAAAAATCGGAGAGAGAAATAACTCGAGCTTCAGATCGAATTACAAGACAACGATTGCGTGAGCGAACTTTCTGTGTGCCTGGCATAAATCCTTATTTTACAGTGTTAATTTTAATATAAGCTTAGCGCATTATGACTTCAGTTCCAAGATGTCGTTCTTTTTTTAGGCCAAGCTGCTTTCTTTGTTCACAGTTATATCTGTGATTGCTTGCTTTTGTAAAGTGAGTGGTATTAATATTTTCTGTTTGCAGCATTGCTATTACGCCAGCTGTGTTTGTTTTTGTTTAGTTGTTTTATGAGCATTTTTTGCTTATTCTAGCATTGACTTTGCGTATGGCACGTGTAACATGTGCAAGCTCGTGTTTCATTTGTAGTCTAGTTTTGTTAGCACTTGTTTCGCTTGACTTTTTTTATCCATGTGTTTGTTATGCTGTTTTGTTAAGCCACACACCATACGACAACAAAGCCAAGGGTGTTTTGTTGTTGTAGGGTGTGTGGCTTGTTTTGCTCTTAGCGGGTAAGGTGCATGTGTAGTCAACTTCTAGGTAAAGTAAAGTAGGATGATCTGCGATCGTTTTGTTACTTCTCTCTGCCTCTGTTTTTGGCAGTTTTTACGGGGTCGCTGTTTAATGGAGTTCACGGGCCAATAAGTGATCCAGCAGGTATTGTGTGATTTCTATTCCGGCAATGCAGCAAACGTCTACAATATAACGTTTCTAAGTTGGTGCCCAGGCGCAACTATGGGCCTTGCTATACGGCCCACATTACTGGTTTCAGATAAGTTGACTGGTATCTATCAATCTCATTCTTTCCGTAAAAAATTAGCGGTGAATCACCTACATTAAAGTGGCCGTGTTGCTTCAGAATAAACGTTACCGGTGATTTGAAGTTTTAATAATACATGTAATACAAGTTCCGGCAAAACCGGGAACATAGAATCACTAATAACGCGGCAACACGCTTTCAAATGATACAAATTTATGAAAATAAAAATGGCGTGAAAAATTAGGTGGGCTTTCACCAAAATACCCCTCACCTCAGAGGAATCAAACGCTACAGTTCAAAGTTCTCACAGGATGTGTAAACTCTATTTTTTCGCGAGTTTATCAATTTGCGACCCAACTGAAAACTATTGTGTATGTTCATCTGTAGCGTACTATTGTGTATGTTTATCAGTAGCCAATGAACATACAGAACAAGATTCGTAACTAAACGAAGTTTGGATGACCTTGCTGCATTCGCGCCATCTGTTCATGCATTCGCTGCATATTACGCCCAAAGTTATCGTTTACTTTGAAACAAGCAAACGGCCAACGCGATACGCTTTACTATAGATAGCATTTCATAGCTGCAACTTTTGCGCACACAAAAAACGAGGACTAAACGGAGACACGAAGACCAGCGCAGACTAAAAACTGAAAGTTTATTCATCACTCAACACATATATACCCTCTTTGACATCACCCGCGCATGCTCAAATGTGTACGCATCTCGTCATACACACAAACACAAGAAAAAACACACTGTAACATTTGCATTATCTTATGTCATCTAACAACTTAATTTCCTTATCCGACAGGGCTACTGACGGTTTACTTATGCACTTTCCCTTTAATTTCGACATCTGCCAGGCTTCCACTATCCCTCTTGTAGTTCGGTCTTGGTGGTGGAACTCCGTCGTCGCTAGGTCAAACAACGGCTCGCACTTCTTTGTTGAGCACTGCGCACTGTGCGCAGCCAGATGCGTGTAAAGCCAGATTCAGTGTTATTATAGGTAGCAATTCACACATGAACCTTGTAATGAAGTTCCCTCTCTCTCAGAGACATGTAACGTATCACAAAGAGCTCAAAATCCCTGCCAAGCAAACAATGGCGCAGATGAGGAGAGGCTTTGTTGTTGCGGCGGGCGCTCGGCGGCGATACAAGACACCGTGCCCCGCGTGTAACGCGTGTACGCACGCACAGACGCACCCGTGCTCCTTTTTTGGCAGCGATCCCTCGCCACGGCGTGCCGCGCGTTGAGATCGAGATTTCTTTTCCGCGCGGGCGCCGGCTGTCGATCCATTTGCTCGTCTATCAATGCTTTCTTTTCCTCGGGAAATCTAGCAGCGTTGATGTCGTCCTCTTGAAAGGCGTTTGGGCGGCGACTTGACGTGATGTGTTTTTTTTTCCTTAGCCCTTTTTTCCTGCACTCGATTCGTCACTCTGTTTGGCAATCTTTTTGTTGCATCGGTTTGTGCGCAGCAGCCATTTGGCTGCCTGGCCTCGTCGAAGAAATGATGTTGCAAACAGGGACACAGGAAACACTGCCGTACCGCACGGAATCTTTGTAAGTGAAAATGAATCTGGTTAGAAAGAGAGCAGCGCTAGGGAAGAGAATCCACCAGCTGTGACAATGACGCCAGTGAATTGGAACTTACACGGCAACAAGGCTGCGTCGCCACGACTAGTGTTTTGAGATGGTAGTTGTGCCTCTGTACATTCGTTTATTCTGAAGGAAAGTAAAAAAAAAATGGCGCGAGTAATATAAGGTGGCAAGAAGAACGGGGAAGTTCGGCGAAAATGGGCGAAGGTTGACGAAAAATGTTCACGGTAGAAGCAGTGACTCACACGTACGAGATTAGGATGAGATTGATCTTCGCGAGTGAAAGCAATTCTTCGCTTATTTTAGGGGATCTCTTGTGCCACACTTTCGAGAATACGAACTGCTTGCCGAAAAAGTGATCACATCACGGTTTCTTCTTCTCTGTTTGCACACGCGCCGATATTATTACTTTCATACTTCCCGCCCTCTGCCATGTTTGCGGCGGTTTCTTTACCATGTGACTACCGTGATTTGAAGCAGCGAAGGTCGTCCCGTTTGTTTTTTATCGGGGTCGAATTTTCGGTTAGTTTTTTTTTTACCAGTTATTTAAGTATTTTTTTATTCCGTGGATTTGAACGTGGTTCATGCTGACAAGCAGTTACTGCAAGGTTCGATGCGAACGAGCTGACAGCGAATATTTACGGTACACAAGATTAGCCCTGGGTTTCTGTAAGCAAGCAAGCGAAAGTTCGAAAGACAACAATGGCAACAAAAATATTCAGATAAACGCGGAAAAAGGTGAGGCGTAAAGAATGATATTCCGTGAGGAACGTCTTCAGGCTTTCGTCTCAGGTCGTGCCACCATCGAGGGATCGTCTGCGAAATTTGCTTACTTTATGTAAAGCGAGAAAAAACTTAAAATAGTTTGGTGTTGGGCCTGTTGGTACACGCTTTGAAGAACGCTGAAACGGAGCCTTGAAGACGCGTTTGCGTTGTCCTACTCTCTCCTTGTGTACGCGTCTTCAAGGCTGGGTTCCACCGTTCTTCAAAGAGAAAAAGCTATGAGAAGATCCATCGGTGGATATTTAGGAATGCCTAAGCACCACATTCTGTTGCCTAGCAAACTTGAGTATCGGCCTTACCAGTACGATTTGCTCCTGCTACAAAAGCCAGGAAACCGGCGTTTCTTGCACGCCGTTCAGGAACTGCATGCGCGCATTGGCCGACCAAGCTGTGAGTTCTTCCTCTGCCTAAGCGATCACCTTTTCTCGCTTAGCGGTGGAAGTTGCTGCTTGCCGTTCCTTTCGTTGTGCAGCAGTCTCGGCACTACGTCACCATCGTCCCCATTCCATCACCTTCTGCTGTCTGTTCGGTCCTGCACTCGCTGCTCATTCCAGTTTAATCTGCACGTCAACGCGTTCGAGCGGAGACGTGACGCTTCCAAATGTGCCCAAGTGACTAAGCCGGGAGCGGCGCGGCCACAGCACTGCCGCCGCGAATGCGAATGCCATAGTTATGGCTTGGATGCTGGTTTCATAAAGCTGTTTTTTTTTTTGTGGCAATCGAATGAGTCCTCCCCTCACCCCTCCCCCCAAAGAAAAAGAGAAAGCGATGTGTCGTCATTGGCGCATTAGAGAACAGAATTATATCCGAGCAGTAAGAATCTTGATAGCGCTTGTTGCACATGCCGGTGGTCACCTCGTTGCTGGCATATCAAGAACCCTGCCAGGAACTGCTGGTGGTTGCCATACAAGCAAATCAAATATCAGACTGGTGTTTCAAAACATCAACTGGTGGCGTGAGAATTTCTCCATGCAGTTCGGCAGTTGTGTGCGATGCGACGAGAAGTATTAACCAGCTGTTATTCTCCCTGCCGTGTGCGAGGTCGCTGCTGGCTTTAATTGATTTGATTGATTGTAAGGTTTAACGCGCCGACGCAACGCAGGTGGGCGATGAGGGGTGCCGTAGTGGAGGGCTGCGGATTAATTTTGACCACCTGGGGATCTTTAATGTGTGCCGAAATCTCTTACACACGGGCGTTTTTGCTTTTCGCCTCCATCAGAAAAGCGGCCGCCGCGGCCGGGAATCGAACCCGCGTCCTCCTGCTCAGCAGCATAACGCCTTAGCCACCGCGGCGGGTGGCTGTTTTATTCGAAAGTATTAAAATTATTCGTTTCGAAATTATTCAAAGGAAATCCTTATTCTCGTCGTGTTGGCTTTGAAAGCAGAGATCAGTACTCCCACTTGCTTAATTATAATTAGTAATAAAAATGATGGTGACGTATAATACACTATTCCGGCGCACGCCCGTTTCCCTTCTGCCAGCCCCCGTGACCCGCGGCGGTGGCTCAGTGGCTATGGCGTTGTGCTGCTGATCCCAAGCACTCGGGTTCTATCCCGACCACGCTGGCTGCTTTTCTGATGGAGGCGAAAAGCGAAAACACCCGTGTGGCAGGGCACTCGTTTCCCTTCTGCCAGCCAGCAACATATTCTCCAAACTTGAGACGTCAGTTATGCCGATAGATGCATAGATTACATTAACATATCAGACGGCCAGCTGTGAATATTCGCACTAAATTTGTGTAATTATTACATCATTAGATCAGTTTCTTCGGCCAGATTCAGCGCAGTTTGCGATGTCTTTTTATTTAAGTACAACTCCTCACATGCGAGATTCCTGCATTGTAGTCATTGGAGTGATTCTCTCAAAATATCAACGGCAGTTTACGTTTCCGCCCTCCTATGTTGCCGTCTTCCAGGAAATAACAAATTGGCAATCAGAAACAGGTCTCCGCTTGGCAAGCCTGCTGCACCTCGAAAGTGACCTCCCAACCGCCGTTTACTGCTGTTTATCCAGCGGTAATCTCGAAGGCCAGCAATGCAGGCACATTTTCAGGAATCCCGAGCGGCGTGCTTCGCCGAGAAGTAAATACTGTGACCAGATGTAGCTCCCCCAACATGGTCGTCTTGAGCGGTCTGCGTCGGAGAATGGAACGAAATCTGCGCGGCTGGGCCCAGAAAACGACGCCATTGGCGTGGCTATGTTGGGCCGAGGCGAACCCCTCCCCAGCTTCCACGCCCCCGGCGAACAGTAGGGTCTCAGGGCATCCGTCTCTTCTAACCACAGGTCGTGGCCCTTAATCCCTGCCTTGGGAGCCTTTCGACCCCGGCTCGGAGGGAGAAGGGAGGAGAGGGGGCTAACGGCGCGCCCGGTGTCTGAGGAGCCCAGTGAAGGCCTGTAGGGAGCGGCAGTTGCGTCGGTCTGGAGACCAAGTTCCTTTCTAACTGGACGATGCAAATGACAGGTTGGAAAGCATTTCGTATTTGGCGAGAGGGGACTGATACAAGAATGTTACCATTGGCCCTTGAGTGAGTGGAAGCGCATTAGCGAGATATTTGAGACCCATCACTTCCACAACTTCAGTCATTGTGAAACCGCTGAGGTATACGTCTATGCCAATCCCCTTCATTCCTTGCCACTGCCACCCCAGAATCGGCGTTTCATATGGCTAGGGCGCACCTGTCCTCCTCACATGCCCTCAAGTGCACCTGTTTTTCCCACGCGTTGTGTTCCACAAAAATTTTGATTCATGAAACATATAATGCTTTTGCACAAAATTGATTTAGGCGAGGTTGAAATAAAATGTTCCGCTAGATGAAAGCGACTGCCAAGATTTTTATTCGTGAAGCGTTTAGTGCTCTTACTTTAAAATTTGATTTAGGTGGGATTAAAACTAAAACTTCTCCGTAGAACGAAACCGATTGTCAAGATTTCTTTGTTTAGGAAGCACTTATTTCTTTCACGGTTAAAATTTCTTTAAACAGGTAAAAATGAAGCGCGCCGCTTGACGGGGGCAATTGTACAAAGCGCCTGTGAATGTTCCTACCTTGTTTAATGCCCTCGGTGAGAGGGCGTCTCTGATGAGGTGGGAAGGGGGCGAATCAGGAACAAGAATGGGGTCGCCTCTTTTTGATTTCAGTGCATAGAGTTTTGTAAGAACAAAAGTCGTCCAGAATAACAGGAGTCGTTCACCAGTCGCAGGAACGCTGGGAAGTTTCCATGCTTTCCTAGCTTCTTGTGGATCGCGGATTGTATCCGTAATGATATTATTTATTTTCTCCTCTATTTTTTAATGTGTAGCTAACTATAATAGTTGTTCACGCTTTACAATGCGGCACTTTCATGAGCGGAGATTTTTCTACTTACGCGTGCAGTGACAAGCTGAGGTTTCTAGGATTGTATTTAACAATGCTGAACGAGAAGGCACAGATGCGCTTTGACAACTGCAGAATCGCGACCGCAGACGGGATAACAGATGACGGCAGCAAAAATTATGCAACGATAACGGTTTGTAAAATTTATTTGTAGCGAATGTTATAGGTGACACCGACAAAATGGTGCCTTAACCATGTGCAACTAAATTTATTTCCTGTGCGCACTGTGCGACGCGTCTAAAAATTCCAGAAAGACGAGTGATTTGTTAACTCTGATTGTATAATAACAAAAGATCGTGAAAGCATTCAAAGAAAAAGCACATCTTTCGCATCCGGAAGTATCCTTTCGACAGGTTCACCAGCCGACGCAGGTGAGACTGCCCAAAACGCGTTATTCGCAAGTGAGGTCGGAACTGTCCCTGGTGTATCCATGCCGCCACGCTATTCGAAACGCGTCTCGCGTAGGCACTACACAGTACGGGCAGAATTTCTCCCTACTAACATTTTGGCATGCAACTATATGCCAAAGTGCACAAGCTATGTATTTGAGATTGTGTCGCTCATGGCTATGGTTCGTGGCTACGAGTGCATGCTGCTGGCGATAGCTTGCGATCAAAATTAAGTGTCGTTTCACTCTGTGAAGGCGGATGACCATCGAAACATTTTTAGTAGACGGCATAGAGAGACTCAGAATTTAGGCGAAAGGTATGAGCCAATTTTATTTCCCTCGAGCGTTGATGGCGATCCTCCCTACGAGAGTTTTGCATTACGGACACGATGCATACATGCCGCCGCAGCCATAAATTTAGGCGTGGTTAAACGTGGCTAAGCCAAGTTTGTCGATCGAAAGCTCAGTTTTCGTGTAGAGCACGCATTGAACGGACGCGCAATTGAACTGCAAGGCAAAAAACAGACGCTGTAGGAGTTCCGCTGTAGGAGCGAACGCGCAGTGAACATTGATGCAGCCAGCGCCTTCTTGAATCCTTTTATGATGCCCTTACTCTTTCCCCTACCCTCTCTCCGCAACCCTCTGCTTGTAATGAACCAGCGGTTAGACGGTTTCACTGCGGAAGCCGCCGGTACCACGAAATCGCACGTCGGGCTTGCTTGACCTTGACCGACCGAAGCGCTTGCCTGAAGGTCAGAGGGACGTTACAAGGCATTTACTGGGTTTGTACTTGGAGTAATAAGCTTCACTCAAAACTGAGGTAGCATGTACAAATGACCTGCCAATTTTAGCCTATTTTACACAAGTTAACGATTCAAATCAGGGACGTACCAGAATTTTTCATTCGGGTGGGCCCAACTCAAGGTACTTTTTTATGCAAATCAGGGGAGGGAGGTGCCGTTACTAGTGCGAACGTGAATAATTCCCAGCGTTCACCGTAGTGTGATGTACAACTGCAATGACATAAAGTGTATCTAGCAGGTGCGTCTGTGAAATACACCTCTTGGCACACAAGGAACCAGATCAAACGGGCTCGTCTAGGAGAGAAACGCAGAAAAGACACTAGCAAGAACAAGTAAACCACAAGTGAAAATGTGAAATACAGACTTGTATTAACGGCTTCCTTAATTATCTGGGAGTTTATCGAATTAGGTCATAGGAATGGGCCCATTTCTGGCAACCGAATATATCTCAAGCCTACAATTTACATTGCGGTGGTTTGGGAAGTGTGAGAGAAGAAGTGGCAAGGGTGGGTGGTGGTGGGAATTGCGCTAAATTTTAGGCTCAGAGAGCAAGGGAGCGGTGGGGGGGGGGGGGGGGGCTGCAAGGCCCATCCTTAGGATGGAAGGAAGGAATAAAGGTAAAGGCAGGAATTTCCACTAGGCTATGGCCTAGTTGGTTATCCTACAGGTGGTAGAGGGTACCAACGGGGAATAAAGATGTCATGTACGTTGTGCAAGATGCGTCAAGCGTCATGTACGTTGTGCAAGATGCGAATAAAGACAAACAAACAAACAAACAAACAAACAAAACAGTGAAAGAAGGGGAAGTTAAGTACAGGGCGTAAAGAGGTGAGCCCAGCGGTACGGCATTATAACGATAGAGGTCATTGGCTTCACAGAGAGTAGTCTTTTCTGCACCCAACACTAGGTACGTCCCTGATTAGAATTCTGTAATTAGCTATCCTGTAGTCTGCCAACAAGTAAAGGGTCCCTGCAGCATGAACTAATGAACAGTTTTTTTGTTTTTCCCTCCTACCTGAAAGAACTTCAGGAGCTGTGGCCATCGACTGCACAAAGAGGCATTCTGTGATTTGCTCTCCGTCCGCAGCGTTTTTCGGACCAGGTTATCTGTCAGCAAACTCGTTGCTCCCCATTGAGGCATGGGCAAGCGTCCACAGGCGTTGTACCTTCTTGTCAGATGGTAGACTTGACAACATCTAATGTGCGATACGGGAGGGGCAGGGGGGGGGGGGGGGGGGGGGGCTCCCATTTCGATTATTAGATTCAGTGTGTTTCTTGGCAGTTTATGAGGATTGTGAAGGAGCGAAGGTTGCCACCGAGGATTTGTGGAGAGGGATTTCTCGATACGTCAAACGCCGCGCAGCGCTGTAAACGTAGGCTAATGTTCCTCGCACGAAATGCAATTGCCTTCGAATTTGTCGTAATTTTTGGTATTTCATCCGCCACTACACCCGAAACCAAACACGCTACCACGTGCCTAGCAGCGCGATGTCTTAGCCATCAAGCAACCAACGTTGCAACCAGCCGCGGTGGCTCAGTGGCTAAGGCGTTGTGCTGCTGAGCACGAGGACGCGGGTTCGATTCCCGACCGCGGCGGCCGCTTTTCTGATGGAAGCGAACAGCAAAAACGCTCGTGTGTTCGAGATTTCGGTGCACGTTAGAGATCCCCACGTGGTTCAAATTAATCCGGAGGCCTCCACTACGGCGCGCCATCACGTACTTTGTGTCGGCGCGTCAAACCTTACTACCAACCAAACCAACGTTCCAAGTGGGGCGTGCGGTTGGGGCCGTTGATGAATTTTCATGCGTGAACGCCTGCGAAAAAACGCAAGAATAACAGATTATAACGACGAAATACGGAGACTTACCGTATTTTCTTTTGCTTCACCCGCGGGCTCTCTAACCGGTTGACTTGACATCTTATGTGCGGGGGGGAAGGGGGAGTGGAGGGCATCCCGATTGTAAGCTTCAGTGTTGTTCTTGGGAGTTCATGAGGATTGTGCACTGGCAGGAACATTTAAATGAATAGATATCTAGCCTGAGTGAAGTTAAGGTGAATTTTCCGGCCAGTGGATTTGCAGTTCGTTTTCAATTGGCACTGCCGTAGTCACGCTGCCACTGTGTGCCAGTTCGCGGGCTTCCCCTCCGTGGGAACGACACGGCGCCTCTCAGCCGCGACACTCATCTCCCTTCCCTCTCGTTCAGGGGCCCCTTTCTTCGGATGAAGAAAACAGGCTTCCAAAGTAAGATTTCTGGCTCTCCGGGATCAAAGCCCCGACGCGAAGCTTTGCGGAAAGCGGTGGTGGAGGAAAAGGCAACACGGAGGGGCAGAAGCCATCGCATGAAGTCGTCTGCGCCACCGCTTCATCGATTCTCAGCTTCGTGGATCCGAACTCCTCCTGCCGGTAATTTCGACGCCGAACAGATGGAAATGCTTGTGCTATTCACGCAGCCCCGCCACTCCTTGGCTGAATGGCTGGAGGGAGTTGGTGCGAAGCATCCGCTGTATGGCATGAGCGAGCTGAGGGCTGCTATCGGAGCGAATGTCCCCTTTTGTCTCCCTCCTTTGTCCAGTGCACTTGTTTTTTTTTTCTTTTGCAGCTGAACTGATTATTCCGAAAGGTAAAATGCTGTAGTGTTTAGAACGACTAGATATTATCGATAGGCTTCCCTTGTGTGAGTAAAACGTACAATGCAATTACCTCTGACGGCATCTTAGTTGCTTTCCTTGAACGAAAGGCGAAAGAAATATTTCAGCGAATGTTATACAATCCAACTCATTTTTCACGTCGGCACAACATGGATTTCACAAATCATAGTCATGTGAAACTCAACTAGCACTTGTAACCCATAAACTGCGTCGCATTCTACACCGCTCGGCCTGCATCAGCTGTATTTTTCTCGATTTTTCAAAAGCGTTTGATAAGGTATCTCATAAACTACTACTTCATAAACTAGGAAAACAAAACATAGACCGGAATGTTCTCAGATGGATTGAGTATTTTTAAACTAATCGCACCCGATTTGTTTCAGCTAACGGCAATAACTCTCAGCTTATTTAATGTTGGATGGGGTGTACCCAAAGGATCCGTCCTTGGTTCCCTATTATTTCTCATGTATATTAACGACCCTCGAAATACCCTTCAGAAGGGAAAAGGTTTGAACGTGTTGGTTCATAGTCCCACAGAAAACAAGCGCTATTAAAAAAAAAAAAAAACACAGGACGAGGCACTTGTCCCGTCCACGCCTCGTCCTGTGTTTTTTTTTTTTTTAATAGCGCGTCTTTTCTGTGTGACTCAAAATACCGTAACTTCAAATTTGCATGTTTTCGCGGATGATTGAGTTGTATTTCGAGAAATTAACACCGAAAAAGATGGTTGAATAATTCAATCTGATCTGTCTGCTATTACTAATTGCTGTAATACCAGGCTGATGGAATATTTACGAATAAATTGAAAGGCCATGCACGTTTCCAGGACACACGCTACTAGATGTTCCTACTACCTCAATAACGTATGCTTACAATCCGTTGTCTCCTAAAAACGTTGCGTCTAACCTATCATAGACTCCTCACGTGGAATACATTGCTAATAACGCTAACAGAATGCTGGGGTACTTGCGTCGAAACTTTCATAACGCGTCATATTCATTAAAACTAGTCCTGTATAAAACGTTTTCGCGCTCTAAATTAGATTATGCCTCACCAATAAGGGACGCAAGCCATTACAAACTAATTAACCACCATGAAATATTTCCGAATAACTCTGGACGGTTCATTATTTCAAGCCCCAATTGCAACTAGCATCCCTACATTGAAGTCCAGTGTCGACCTGCCCTTATTACAAACTCGTCGTAAAATGTCTCGCTTGTTTCATAAACTGCACCATCATAATACAGTACGCGATTAATTAATTCCTGTTCCGTCATATATTTCCCATCACGTTGATCACGCTCATTAAATAGGCTTTGGTATATTTTATACCAGAACGTTTGCTCTATCATTTATACCCCGTACATCGCAAGACTGGAACAACCTTCCTGCAGAAATTGTATCGATTACTGATGATCATTTTTTCACGATGCCCTTGATTCTCGCCCTGAGGGTAAATAAATAAATAAATAAATAAATAAATAAATAAATAAATAAATAAATAAATAAATAAATAAATAAATAAATAAATAAATAAATAAATAAATAAATAAATAAATAAATAATACCGAGGGTGGCGAATACGGTTGTCGCCTTTTACTGCACATCAGCCTCCGCTTGTTTCTCTTTGAGAAGCGCGCGTTCGGGGGGTGCTCTGATTGTCTAGGCCTCGCACCCGCCTCTACGTTTGTTCTAGTTCTCTAGCGGAATTTGGAGCAGCTTGGGGTAAACTTGGCAACATTTGTTGTACTTGCGGGACCATATTGTGAGTGAAGCAAATTTGTAGGCATCATCATCATCCTCCCCCCACCACCACCACCATCATCATCATCATCATAATCACCACCAGCCTATCTACGCCCACTGCAGGGCAAAGGCCTCTCCCATTATTCTCCAATTACCGCGGTCCTGTGCCGACTGTGACCAATTTATCCCCACAAACTTCTTGATCTCATCTGCCCATCTAACCTTCTGCCGCCCTCTGCCCCGCTTGCTTTCTCTAGGGATCCACTCTGTTACCCTTAATGACCAACGGTTATCTTGCCTTCGCATTACATGCCCTGCCCACGTCCATTTCTTCTTCTTAACCTCTACTAATATGTCCTTAACACGCGTTTGTTCCCTGACCCACTCCGCTCTCTTCTTGTCGCTTAATGTTACGCCTATCATCTTCCGCTCCATTGCCCGCTGAGTCGTTCCCAATTTAAGTTGAACCCTCTTAGTGAGCCTCCAAGTTTCTGCCCCGGAGGTGAGTACCGGTAGGATGCAGATGTTATACACTTTCTTCTTCAGGTACAATGGTAGGCTGCCATTCATTATCTGAGGATGTCTGCCGTATGCACTCCACCCCATTCTCCTCCGTCTAATTAGCTCTGCCTCATGGTTGGGATCCGGGACTTGGCCTAAATAGATATATTCGCTTACCACTTACACTACCTCGCCCCCTATCCCAAACTGCTGTGCTGTCCCAAGGTTTATTGATCATTACTTTGGTTTTCTGCATATTAATTTTCAGGCCCACGATTCTACTCCGTTCGTTCAGTGCGGAAAGCATGGTCACATTAATGTTGTTGGCTTACGGCGGTCATCCCCATCAACAGCCCAGTAAGGTCCAGTGCAGGACGAAGGTCTCTCCCATCGGCCTCCAACCGCTCCCATCAGCGCTGCTCGGGTCCGTTCTTTTTCCCCAATTGAACTTATTTCATCTCTCTATCGTGTTATTAGCCTTCCCTTCTTCCAGATCCATGTCTTGGTATCCACTCGTTACCCTGCTGGTCCAGCTGTGATCATTTCTTCTCGCAGTGTACATGGCCAGCCCAAGTCCATTTCTTTTTACCGCAGAGTACCGCAACCGTTTTTTTATTCCAGTACAAATGCGCACGCGCTAGAGTTAGGCGCACTTGGAAGCATAGGTGAGATTTTTAATTAAGCAATGGCCTGGCGTCTGGCCTAGTAATTATGTGGTGAAACCGAGAGCAATGAAATCTACCTTTCGGTTTAATATTTTTCGCTCCAAGGTATAACCGAAAAATGGGATTTATGGTTTTCGTTTTTGCCCCTTCGCTCAAAATAATATAATGTCGCGGTTTCATTTATGTTCCCTTAAGAGTTTTTTCTTTTCCTGGTGCTCTGAAGTTTTCATTTCACTAACATTACGCACCCTGCCAGCGGGGTCGAACGCCTTTCAAATTCGAATGCATGAGCTGTCACGGTGTCATCGTTCGGCCGTTCACGTAAACGTGACGCGACAGCGTGTACGACGGAGCGCGGACGCTGTCGGGACCGTTACGGCTAAGCCTCGCGGCACCGAGCTACGTGCGCGTACGTACGAATGGGTACATGATGAGCAACGTGATGTTCCTATAAATTGGCCCTTCCGGAGCAGGGATGCACACGGGAAGAGAGCGCCGACTGGTGGGCTCAAGCCTAAGACGTGTTAGCATGGGCTCGAACATGCTAGCAGGTATAATACCGGCAGGCACGTATCTGGTATGTGCTTCCGCTATCTCGCGCATCCCTGTGGATTTCCCAACGTGGTTGTTGGATATTTTGCAATTCGTATATCCAACGCTCGGGCCGATATTCTACCCGCGATGCTGTCCCGGCACCCTCACATGTCACTATTCCAGAACGCGTTCCTGTCGCACTAAAAAGAAGGAGAAAAAAAAAGTGGTCACCACTGCGCTGCTATCCCGTCTCCTTATATGGTCGCAGACGTGGATAAGCGGAATTTTAATTCGAACACTTCTCAGCACAGAGTATGGGCACGGGGCACAGGAAGGGTCGAGGCGAAATGCGACACCTGAAAAGACGAATAAAATCCCAACTCCAAGAACGTGCGCGGTATTACTAATCGAGCGCCTTTTCAACCCATACCCGTCTATATGCCGAGTTATTGAGCACAGAAAGATGCGGTGCATAGTATACGGACGTCATCTGCTTCGGGCAGAGGTATAACGCGACATAGTCCCTCCCTTCTCAGGATTTCCTGCATATATGCGTCAACGCATGCACGAAAAGAAAGACCATGCTAGAACGACCCATTAACGGTATTCCTTGGCAGTGCCATACAAACGGTACGACAACCGGCGTCGTAAAGCGTATAAGACTAATTCCGACTGCCGTTTTTTTCATATTGACCTCTCTCTCTCTACCTGTATCTCGTGATCTCTCACTTTTATCGCCACAGCGCAAAAAAGTCTTTAAAAACTTTGCCCAAATTCCGCAAACATTGCGTGGCACAAATATGAAACTGCTAGTTGCATCGCATTCTCAAGTCGTATGGATCCATTTCGCTGCTTTGTGGAGCAAGCAATCTTATTCCTTCAAAAACATCTGCGTACAACGTTTCCGTTGTTATCTGCGTTGTAAGTTATTCCCATCTACATGTGCCCCAGCGTTAAGGATCGAAAAACCCTCAGCCCCGACATTTCAAATGCAATCACGTTTATGAGTGCCGCATACTTTTTTATTTTGCATAAAATTTTTGGGGATTGTAAGAACGAGAGATTTTGGGAGCGGGAGAAACAGCCAGATTGCTTTCGAAACTCTCGGCAGCCAATAACAAGCTACATTGGGTCCGTCCCAAATGCGCCGTGGGAAAGTTGGTGCTCTGTGCGGTATTAGTCATCAAAACTCATCATATTTAGGAACGCAAGCAGCTGCAGATTACAAAGCGGTAAAACGAAAAAAAAAAAAGCGGTCCGATCGAATAACCTTTTATTTTCTGTTTGTACGATTTGAATCGCTGTAACGTATAAGCGGGGAAAGTGTACGTTTTCGAAAGGAGAAAAAAAAAAGTAGCGTCGATCGATTTCTTACTTTGCCTTCTCTCCCTTGAGCTGAAAAGTGTTCCAGTCTTCTAAAACAGTTGCGGTCGTTGTTGTATCGCCTGATTGACTACTCTGACCGTTGCTACAGGGTGCAGTATAGTTTCCCGTGTAATTCTGTCCATACATCCATGCCTAAAATTCTGGCTGCACTGAAAAAAGCCCTTCTCCTTACAACCTTACTGTCTCCTTCGTTCGCAGGCTTCCAGAAATAACGACTACGACAAGGACGACATTGAATGTTATTATGATTGCTGCCAAGTAAGCTCACCCTGGGCTGCTAAGCCGATTCTCTGCTCCTAGCGGATTGACAGTTTTGCGGTGAATTCTCACGTTTGAACAACTAGCCAAGGGACTCACGAAAGCCGTAAGCGGCTGCTATTTACTGCGACCACCCAACGTGATACCTTCGTCGGTGCAAAACGTCAGCAGGCCTATTTTCAGGGGAACTGTAAAACTGGTGTATGCAGCTCATTGTAGCTGGCCGTTACTCCAGGAGTTAGGTCGAGACGATATATCATATAACAGAGTTACGGCGTAAGTAGACTGCAAAAAAGAGCGAGCGTACCAAGTCAAGCAGCCTGGGAGAATAATGCGATAAGTGAAGGCAAGATCGCTGGCACCGCATTAATTTGTTACGCTTGCAAGCTGTGCGCCTTGTACCCATTGCATACGGGAAGAGATGATAACTGCAGAAGCAGGCGATCAATCAGTTCATTACCTTTTCCCAGATAGACCCCATATTCTTACCACTAGTGTCACAACACTAGAATAACTAACGAATACGTGAAAACATTTTCGCTGGGAACATGAATACGGGAATATTAATGCAAAAAACGTGAACACGTGAACTCATATTGTAAACCGACTAAAGCAACTTAAGTTTTGAGATAAAAAAGTCATAATTGCATGTCGTAGCATCTTACTATAGGTCAAGCAAGGACGGAAGCAAATAATTTACGAATTTGGAGATGAATATTTATTCAATGAAGCAGTGTGGACAAATATTAGATCGCAAAGAATAAACGGTGGTTAAAGCATTCAGCGGGTACGAAAAAAAAATGGAACACGCTACCTCTTAGGGGCTTTAGAGAAGAGGCAAATCACACGTTAAACAATTCTCCAAGTACTGTATCAGCCATGCCGGAGGAACGAAGGTAATTGAAGTAAACAGTTGGTAATATCAGTTGATTTGAAGGCAGAAACAAAAAAAAGAAACTTAAATTCAAATGCCTAGTTCGCTTTGTGAAGTTGTGTTATAACCTCTATCTCATCAAATGCGCAAGTCGCCAAATGTTTACCTTGTTTGTACTCCGCCTAAAGCAGCATTGGCTCGAAGAAAAACATCTCACGCACTTTTCAGCCTGCTCACAGAGTGCAGCAAATAGCAATGATGTCACAAGGGTTTTAAATGTGGCTTGCACGGTGCTATCTATATTTTATATTTCTTCGTTCATCTGTTCCACAATCTATACAGATTTCGCGCTTGTTCAGGTCCTGTTACTACAAAATAAACGTGTTAGAAAATCGCTAAATGCCCTTGAGGGGCTGGACAGCATGAAGCAAACGCCAAAGCTATGCAAAGCTAAACCAAATCAAAGCCAAACAAAACCAAACTTAAACCAACCAAAACCAATGCTACGAACGAAACGGGAAGCCAGACATCTGTATGAACATTTAGAGGCCTAGTCAAACGACCCTTCATAATAACGTGATTGAGAAAAAATGGTATGTTTACCGCCATTGTCAGTGTCCATTGAAGTGTGGGTATGTGCGGTGTTCCCACATGCAAACTTATGTAGCTAAAATTATTTAAATTGAATTAAAATCCTGTGGTGGTCATGAATTGAGAATAATTTCTTATGTCCTTCAAAGCTTTGCATATTACGGAAAACAGATCCGAATGGCACATTTTGTTTTTTGTGTGTGTGGAGTATTTCAGACGTCCAGAAGTTCCCCATTTAAAGGCTGCACCTGGGGGTACCACTGCGAATTCATAGTCTCTGCAATGTAGTCCGCCATCTCCAGCGTCCCTACTTAACCGTGGTTTCATAACGAAGCCGATTCTCGGCTGGCACTTTAAGTGTGTGCTCCGAAACTATGCAAATTAGCGCCTGGACGCGCACTCCCGCTTGACAGCTGAGCACCGGTAGACAGGCGCTATCCTTCCCATCCGCGCAAGACGCTTACTTGGCTCGCCAACTCGCCCTTGTAATATTCAACGTGTGGGCTTGCGTTAAGCGTTTTTATGATCTAGACATATCCTTACCGCGCACGCATAATAATATCGTATGTCTTACACAGAAGGCCCGAGCGTCGGATGGTTAGACGAGAACACTCGACTTGGCGTCGTCACTTCGCCAACTTCTAGGCGTTGTTAACTAGCGTAGAGTATTCCCCAACAGACCTCCCCCGTCACCACCTTAACTTCAGAAGAATGAGGGAGAGAGAGAGAGAGAGAGGAAGAGACAGAGAAGGAGAATTTTGAGCAGCATTTCAGGTAATCCATCACAACTTTGAAAATATAGCCCGTTAATGAACAAGCTAAACCTCCCTCTCATCTTCGGGCAATGCTCATGTTTTGCGCTCCGAAGCTACTCCCGAGCTATGAGACGCCCTGGGGTAGAGGCGTACGGAATAATTTAGACCACCTGGAAACCAAACAACTAACAAACATACACTTCAACACTCCACATGTGAGCAAGTTATGTACTAAACGCGCAATAAAGTGCACTGGAACTAGAAAATGAAATAGGCTCCCCATCGTTGTAAAGCGGAGAACTAATTTCTGTAGTGCGTTAAAAAATCTTATCGGAGAAGATGAGCCTCTACCTGCTGTGTAATCTCTCATTTACAACCTGCAAATATATCAGCCTTATTTTTATGTCTGAGTTGGTAATTGCTATAAATCTTGTGTAATTTCTGTAAACCAAATTCTTTTGCATCTTTGTAGAACAAAGTTCTTGGATATCTCAGAAGAAATCTACCACTCGCTCCCCCTTCTGTTAAACTTTTAGCATATCAAACACTAGTCCGTCTGAAACTTGAATACGCTTGCGTCGTCTGGGATCCACACCAGTCTAATCTATCCAAAACATTAGAATCTGTCCAAAATAGAGCATCTAGGTTTACACATTCAGATTACTCGCGCCACTCAAGCGTTACTAACTTAAAGATCAAAGCCCATCTTACCAACCTTGAAGTGCCTGCAACGCAAAGCCGCTAGATTAGTTCTCTTTCATCAATTTTTTCACTCACTGTCCGACGCATCTGTTATCATGCCCGCGCATCGCATATATTCCCGCACTAACCACAACAACCCAGTTTACCCTGGGCATTCCCGTACAACTGCTCACCTTCGGTCATTCTTTGTTTAGACAGCGAAGGATTGGAATGATCTTCCGCCCCACGTCGTGCACCACTCCAGCCCCATACTGTTCAAAACGCACATCGAAGAAACCCTGTATAAAATGCCCACCCCTCATTTAACGCCCCTACCTGTGGTATTTTAGCTATAATTAATTAATAAATAAATAAATAAATAAATAAATAAATAAATAAATAAATAAATAAATAAATAAATAAATAAATAAATAAATAAATAAATAAATAAATAAATAAATAAATAAATAAATAAATAAATAAATAAATAGAGTCTTACGTGAATTATGTACATTTAGTTTATGCCCTATAACCCGAGTTAACGTTTACATTAACGTATTCCATGGACCCGCCCCTTAGCAGTATTGCTAAGGGCCCATATGTTAACACCAATGCTTTATCTGTGTAAATGAGTGAAATAAAATATTTGAATTGAACTGAATATTTACGTGCACTGAAATCCGCAAACACTGGCGTTTTAGTTTTTCTTTTCTGTGGTAGAAAAACAGCCGCCGCTGCCGAAATCGCTCCCGCGACTTCGGACTCAGTAACGAAACGTTTTAGCCACTGAGCTACTGCGGCGGGTTGTGATGCTCTGCAGTTGGAGTTTGGACTTGAAATTTTCTGTCAAAGTGCACTGAAAAGCTCTGTGGATCCGAACTTTTCTGCCAAAATGTGAGTTTTTTGTTCGCGTTCGCGGTGATTATATAGGACGGGAAGTGTTGTTGCGAGCTGCACTGAATGCACAAGGACGTATCGCTGACCTTATCGTCATAGTGAATAAAAGGTGCAGATTTGATAGGCTTACAAAGCACGGGCCGGCCTCACGTTGCAATAATGCTGAATGGACTGATATGCACATAGTACGCTTAGATGACCCTTTTTTTAAACGTTTTATGGCCGGAAGCTTTACAACGACCGATGTTTATTTCCATCTTTTGTCAATTTGGGGCGAGGGCATGTGGAGTCCCATAGGGAATACTAGCATCAATACAAAAACCTGGTCGAGTTGGTTTGAGTTCCTATTTAAAAAGGCACAAAAAGACATGGGCGAAGTTTTCGGTGTAAACAAACAGTGTGCCCTTTAAAATTTAAAAGGTTCCTTGTTTGTTTTCACCTCAACCTTCGTCCGAGTCTTTGTCACGCATTTTTACACAGGAAATACGAGTACTGAGCTTCGCTTCATAGCTAATCTTAATTCGTGGTTGGAAGTCATTTACGACAGAATTAACCACCACAAGGGTTTCTTGCGAAGTACCTAAGTAATTCTTGTAGCCTAAGTACCTGAGAAATTCTTGTAGCTTGAGCTCTGAGCTCTGAGGCCAGGACCCGCCGCGGTGGCTCAGTGGCTAAGGCGTTGTGCTGCTGAGCACGAGGCCGTGGGTTCGATTCCCGGCCACGGCGGCCGCTTTTCTGGTGGAGGCGATAAGCAAAAACGTCCGTGTGTAGGAGATTTCGTCGCACGTTAAAGATCCCCAGGTGGTCAAAATTAATCCGGAGCCCTCCACTACGGCGCGCCTCATCACCTGCGTTGCGTCGGCGCGTTAAACCCTACAATCAATCAATCTGAGGCCAGGGATGTTGACCATTAGCACTAGCACCATCGTCAACATCGTCATAATTCTGGCCGAGCCTTCTTAAGTTCGTGGGGGCTCGAGGTCGAGTCTTCTTAATGATCGTGGGTGAAGGGAACGAAAAAAAAAGAAATTGCAGCATCTCCACTCCGTGGGTGATGGCGAAGGTGCGGAGTACGGGGACTCGAATGACATCCAAGTTGCGCCCCGAGTGACATCCGATTTGTGCCCCGACCTTCATTCGATTTGAGCCGTGAGTTGCACCTTGATTATTCCCTAAATGAAGCTGCAACTCACGGCTCAAATCGAATTTCGCTTGATTTTCGTGTGATGGTGGTGTGCGCATGTATGGACGCGGACGGACATTGGGAGGTCCTGAGGTACTACGCACGATTACAGGCGAGGGAGGAAGCCGTTTGACTCTCGGGTACTAACTCATGGTCGTAGCCCAATGGGTAAGACGACCGACACTAACTCTGTCTGGTCTACCAGACACATTCTCGATTCCTGGCGGTGCCTGTGTGATTTTTTGCGGTTGTGAATGCTATGCGCATGGACGGGAACGGACATTCTGCGGTCATAAGGTACACCGCACCCAAAAAAATTGGCTGGTGATTACGATACTCCCTAATGCGATATTTAAGCGCAGCAGCAGTGCGCTGAGGCAGAACTCATTCGCGGGTTCTCTCGACGGCAGCTATGGTGAGCCTCTGCGTTGCCGGTGCGAAGTGTGTCTCAGGAAGGGACCGCGAACTGCGTCTTAAGCGAACGCACATCATAGTCACGCGCACGCCCCCCTCACGTTTTCGCCAAGCGTCGCGCCATCGAGCGCCTCGTGCGGACACAGCACACTGCCCCCTCTCCTCCCCCACAGCGCACTTTCGGAGAGCGTTGGCTCGTGCCGCCACGGTGAACCAGCCTACCCTCCCGATTTCGTGACACCTCTCTTCTTTTGCTTTCTTTCATCGTTCGCTTTGTCTTTCCCTCGTCGGTTTTGCCATCGTTCACTCGGTTACGCCGACGACGTGGCTCGGCCCAGAGACGGCCGCCGAGGAACTTCGCCCTAAAACACCGGGACACTCATTTGCGCCTCGCGCTAGAGATCTTCGTGCTTCAAAGAGACTTTTACAGCAATGCTGTATACCTCCACCCCCCAACAGTTTCGTTTCTGTTGGGAAAAACGCCAATGCGTCAGAATACACTTATACACTGCATTCTTCGCCCCTCCCCAGGTTTCAGGTTAGTGGAGATGGCCCGGGATTTTTGCCACTTTGGTCAATCTTTCGCGTCGAAGAAGAGGGTGACGATAGGGACGGGCTACTTCCGCCTTACCTGCGAGAATCCGACCTTCCTACCATGCCCATTAAGACACTACACAAACGTTGCGTGTCTCTCGACCGCCTTACAACAAAGCGCAGCCCACTGTGCTGGCACGCAACCAATTATATGGTAAACCATGCGTGGAGCCGTCCGACTTTAAACTAGAAAAAAGAAAACACCCGTTACTGAGATAGCTACTCCTTGCATAACAATTAAACCCCGGCGTTTTTACGAAATCTAAACGTTTCATCTGCGAATTTTATAGCTCAGGTTTAGCTGCATGCCATAAAAGTATACTGTACCATCAACTGCTAGCTTATTAAGGCGAAAGCCTCAAGTGCCCCATTCTGCGAAAAAGCGTCGTCGTTGTGCTTGTTGTAGTAGTAGTTGCTGCAGTTGTAGTTGCAGTCGTTATCCGGTCAAGAAAATGCCCACCACTGTAAAGAGTAAACAAAAAACACATGCGTGATCCGATAGGATTTGAATTCCGGTCTGCTCCGTGGCCCACCGGTGCTCTACCAACTGTGCTGTCTTTCTTTTATTGCATAGAAGACTCGCCCGAAAAGCTCCGCACGTAGCAAGTGTCTTCGACTTGGTAAACAGCGCGACAAGACGGGGGCACAAAAAGAGACAGTCACGCAGGACGAGCGCTGTCTCTTCTTAAGTCCCCGCCTTGTTGCTCTTTTTACCATGCCGAAGTCATTTCACCAACTATCCCAAATTTCTGCGCTGAGTAGCAAGCGCCCAACAAAATTGGTTGTCGTTATTGTTGTTTCTTTCTGGCACATACACAGAAGGGGAATTGGCTAGGATTCGAGAGCTTTTAGGGGCAATGTGCACGCTTCACGAAATTCACAAAGCTATGGATTAGAAATGTAAAAGTTGTAGAACAGTGCGTGCCGCGTGACATCTGAACGTGGCTACACGTGAGTAAAACAGGTGCACACCAGCCGTGCAGCACCCTCGTTCCCGGGAAGCTGTGGCGTTAGCCAGTCTGCTTGCTGACGTAATTTGCGAAGTAAAACGAAGAGACGAACGCAAAGAAAGAGACGCGTACATGGTGTAGGAACCAAGAAGGCGGTCGAAGTAATTTGCGTCAAAAGACAAAAAGTTCTGCAGAACTTCAGAGAATTATCTACAAATGCGTAGCGTTCTTATGCCGCCTGTCTTGAGGGAGAGTTTCTCCCAGCCAAATTTTTGGTTTTTCTAAATCCTGTCCGACCATATATCTCCATTTACGCTATTATAACGATTACAGGTGGAAGTTTCGCCAAATCTGCATTATTGTGGAAATGTCATGCGGTATACGTTTTGACATGTTCCGTATTCTTTTTATATTTTTGTTATTTTTTAGTTTTTCAAAATTTCGCTCGCCCAATTATCTCCATTTACGTTATTCTAACGATAACATTTGAACTTTCCCGAAATCGGCAGTATTTTGGAAATGCAGGGCGTTGCAGGGTTCACCATTTCCCGTAATTATTTTATATATTTTCTTATTTTTTAGTTTTTCAAAATTTCGTTCGTCCAATTACCGTAATTACCCGATTCTAACGCGCACCTTTTTTCCGGAAAAATAGGCCGAAAAATCGCATGCGCGTTAGAATCGGATACGAAACCGAAACTGCGGAAACAGCGGAAATTTCGTCCCACCCATCGCCATCGCCATCTCAAGATGGCGCCAAAGCCTTTAGCAACAATTTTTTGAACGCTGGAAGCATAAGCACCTAGGCTTTTCTATCGGCGTTCACACAAATCGTCAAATCGTTCCACTTGCGCAGTTGATATCAGCAATGGCAGCAGCGGCTCTCACGCGTTCAAAACGAGCGGTCGGCTGAAGCGTGCGCCTCTGGAGAAGCTCGCGGGATGGGCGTGCGAGGCGTGGGCCACGATCCCATCGACCATGGTTGATCGTTCGTTCAGAAGTGTGGCATCGCGAACGCTCTTGACGGCACCGAGGACGAGATGTTGTGGTCAGCGGAAAGCGACGAGGAGTGAGATGAGTGAGATTACTTCGGGAAATAAATCGTCCATTTCTCCCGCATTCGTTTGTCTGGGTCACAAAGTTCCGTGCTCGTTACAATCGGAGGTGCAAGTTTTTTCGGTTTTTTTGCCAGGAAAATCGGGTGCGCATTAAAATCGGGGGCGCGTTAGAATCGGGTAAGTACGGTATCTCTAATTACGTTATTATAACGATTACATTTGGAACTTTCGTGAAATCTGCATTATTGTGGAAATGGAGGGCGTTACATGCTTCTGGCTGTGGCAAAGAATGCTGCGCATTAAAAATGAAAGCGAAGAGAGATGCGGACATACGATGTTGCAGAAAAGAAGATAAGTATCGCCAGGTTTTTGCCTTCAGAGCACGTAGGCAAACTGAATTGCCCCTAGTAATTTTTCACCTCTTGCTGCAGCTTCACTGCTGCTTCGTAGCACTCACTCGACGGGTCTGAAGCCGCCGGTTCTAGCGTCGGACGAATGTCAGTGGCTAATGGAGCAAGCAAGTACTACAGGCGGCTCCCAGACGGCGGTTAATTAAGGGGATGCTCGAAGCCAACAGCTGCGGGATCGCATGTAACTGCAGTGCTTTAGCGGCGTGTCACGACATTGGGCCCGCCAAAGCTATGGCCTCAGCGGTGAGCGCACATTTCGGAGTCTTGCCCAATATTGTCCGGCATCGACCATGTTCTCCATACACTACGCCGCGGTTCCTTGTAGGGTGCCCGTTGCGTCAACCCGTCGCAACGGCTGTGCTGGCACGCGCCTACATTTATTAAGGCTCCTAAGACCGCGGGCCAGCACAGCTCGCGACAGATGGCTGCTTTGTCAACAATTAGGGAGAAGGATGGAATACGCTTTATTAACATTTGGGTGGTGTCTCGACCTACATGGGCATCAAGGAAGGCGAAAGGACTTCGTGTTTGCAAATGGACGCCGCTGAAAGGAGGCGAACACTTGCTTAGATGCGGTTATTAGATGGCTTGCTTAGAGCCAGTTTTGTAGACAAGGGAGGCTATTGGTCTTATAAGGGCTACGTCATGGAAAAGTCCAGAGATGGCGCCAAATGTCGGGCGTGGCTCCTGTGGTGCAATCATTGCTGGGCTCATGTATGAAGAAACAAAAAAAAATTCCGTGAGATGAGATAAGGAACAACCGTGGCTGAAGGAGCAAATAAAGTCGACAGGCGAGCAGTTGCGGTATTACATATCGTTACGGGGTCCTGTTTGATTTCTTTAGGAAAGCCAGGGTTTTGGAGGAAGAAGAAGAGTGATTTTATTGTAATCCTTTATTAATGAAAGGAAGGCCATGCAACAAAATGGCGCCAAAAATGCCAACAAAAGGCCAGAAGAACCAAGGAGGCGAAGCTGAGTTGTAGAGGTGCAGTCAGTAGAGCAGATTTAGTCTAAAATCATACATCAAAAAGGAGAGGAAGAAAAGACACTCTTTGTCAAGAACACCTCCACTGAAATCCGCGGTGCCATTACGTAACCAAATCCCGGAGAGTGTGGTGGACAGTCTAACGTAATATCTCTTTTCTCTGCTTGTGGCTTCACCGTGTTAGGTAGAAAATTCACAAAATTTATTCTTTGCTGTTCTCTCGATATCAGACTTAAGCCATTTTGCGGTAGGCGATAGGCAGGCATATCGGTCTTCCCTAGATTACCTTTTCAGCTACATGCCATGCATAGAAGCTAACATCAGGGGGCAAATTTCTGGGCAAAAATTTATAATAAACAAAGCAGGTGCCCTAGGTCGTTGTGCTTGAGGGTCATCTGTGAAGCAGCGCCGAGGGATATGCTTAGTGTGCGAGCTTTGCAAGCGACACCGTGTTATCACATCTCTCACCACTGTGCCATTTCTTGGCCTGTCAATAAAAGATGGGCTCAAAATTAGTGAAAAATTTTATATAAAAAAAACTCCAGTTTTAAGTAAGCAAATACATCGCTTTCGTAGATAGTGACTTAATAAAACGATGACTCCCTCGCGAAGCTGTTATTGAATAATTGTCGCGTCACGCAGGTGACTTAGTTAGAATTGACGGTTGGTCCTTCGGCTGCCTAGCAGTTTTCCGTCGTCAAAAAAGATGCCTAGGCAGCGGTGTGTGCAGTTATCAAGCTTAAAATCTTTGAGAGCACCGTAGTGCATCTATCATTAAAAAAACACTTGAAATACTGGCATAAACTCCGAAGAAGTCATTGCTTGACACATGGCGGTTTTTACGTGGCAGGTTTTTTTTTTTTATATTGCCAGAATGATTTGACAAACTCTTGCCTCCGGCAGGCGTGCACCTCCAAAGTGACTTCATAATTTCGCTTTTTTTGTTGTGCTATAAATGTCGTTTCGCATCACGAAGGGGAAATTGAAGTGAGCAAATTATTGCTAAAAACACGACGTGAAAAAAATTTAAATAAAAGGTTGCGGAACAAAAGAAACCAGAATCAGGACAAAATAGAGGGAACGCCGGCGAAGTTAATAGAATTCCGCGCGCACAGCACGAACGGCGATTCAAAGGTGACCGCAGCGCCCAATTTCGGAGCTGAAGCGTGGCTCTTGATTGCTTCCAACCTCATATTTGTGCGGCGGAACCGTCAAGGGCTGTATAGTTTCGTAATAAATTCCGCCTCTAAATGACGCGGCCCGACAGATATGGCAACGCCACTGGAAGAAAGGAAATAATATTGGCTAACAGCTTTCACGTGGAAAATTTTTCTAAACGGCAAAAGGAGTGCCTGCTTCTTTCAATAACGTTAAGAGGCCCACAAGTAATGGTTGCGAAACACAAGCCGAGAAAATATGAGGCCGCACAAATGGGGACGCCTGGCTCGCACTACGAGACCACCCACCAGTTTGTGAAATACGAGGCGCTGCCTCGCTTAGTGTACGGCCTCAACACGCGTGCACTACACACAGAGACGCACAATGCAATCCGCGAACACTGAAAAGATGAGTGTATAGTGAAAAAGAAAACAGGAAAAAAAGGAAGAGCCGTTAACGAGATACGTGAAGGGAAGGAAAGGTCGGGTGGCTCTAAAATTTTTATTCGAACTTTAGTCTGCCGCCCCCTCTCCCGCCCCACCTCCCGAAAAAAAAAAATCGAATAGCGGCCAATTGTAATTTTTCGTTCGTGTCGCTTATGGGCCGTGGTTGAGCTGCAGTAACAGGAAAAATGATCGAGATGGCGCCTAAACGCTGCAATGTCGTCCCATATTTTCGCATACATGCTGCCCGTAATTCTCACTGACGTTCTAAACCAGGACTGCTCTGTTCTCGCTGTATCGCCGATAGTCTGTCTGTTTTTTTCTGTGTGTCAGTATTCCCGTATGGCTCGGTGTGAGCCAAGAACGTGAACGTGGGCGAAGAGGGTTTGGTAAGCGGGGTTATATGGACACGGAACTTAGTTTTTATTCAGTATTTCTCCCACGCATACTCTCTGTGAGGGCGACAGAGATAAAGACGGAATGCCTGATAAAGCCTCTGACCCCTACAGTTCAGCGTAGCAGGTAACGCAGGAGGTATACATTTCTGGAACACGTAACAAAAGACACGCGATACTTGGTGCCTAGAGAGCAACAGAAAAAAAAAAAACAGCAAAAGATGTCATACGGTGCACAGATTTATATACGTACAAAGAGTACATTTTCGAGCGCGTAACAAAAGGTCCGGGATATATAGCGCTTAAAACATAACATGTTCGTAAGTTCGTAGAGAGAGAGAGAGAGAGCGAGAAAGGAAGGCCGGAAAGGCCGGGAGGTTAACCAGGTGTAGAGCCCGGTTTGCTACCCTGCACTGGGGAAGGGGGGTTCGGGGGATAAAAGACAGGGCGGGAGAAGAGGAAGAGATAGGAGTGGGAAGGCGCACTCTCTAGTCCCGTTTTGGGCACTACAGTCTTTCCTGAAAATTCGTTTCGCTCAGAAAACGTAGAAGGGCTTTCGCCGCCTTCTGTGAACTCGATGGTGGAGACCGATGACCTAGGATAGTCTCTACTGTAAGTGGTCGACTGTCCAATCTTCTGAGCGCGGTGGAAATCACGCTCCTTTCCGAAGAGTATTCGGGGCAGCGACACAGCACATGCTCTATCGACTTCGTGCTAACTAAGGAAATACCCGCAAATAACGAACTCCAGTTCTTAGATCTAAGATTGTACTTGAGCGCTGAACACCTCTGTTGGAGCTATTCTCCGCGCTCCCAAAAAGGCTTCATGCCTTGCACCTCCGCACATTCCAGGCTTGTCAAGAGAGAAGTGGCTACGTCTGCTTTGAAGAACTCATTGTCGAGGTCTTGCCATCATCACGTGCAGGGCAGCCTTGACGCTCAAACATGCCGTCTACGTAGTGCTGGCTTTCCTGACTCGCTTCTCCGTAGCGTCGGCCACAAGCTGCTGAAAGACCTGAGAAAGCCACAACACGAACGGGAGCTTCCAACAGAGAAGAAAACGGTAGCGGTCATTCCCTACATCCATGGCGTAAGCCACCGGCTGAAGAAAATAGTAGGGCGAGCGGGTGTAGACCTTGTGTTTTCGGCACCTAACAAATAAAGCAGCATGCGTCGAAAGGTGAACTGCGAAGGCCCAGCGGAAAGCAAGTGTAAAAAGAGGCACACTAAGCCGGCTGTCCACTGTGAGGAAGGGGTGGTGTACGAAATACTATTGTTGTGTGGACGCTCGTACGTGGGGCAGACGGGGCGCTGCCTCAACGATCGCCTACGAGAGCACGCGTGCGATGTACGCAACTCCTTGGGGAGCACGCTTGCCGCGCATGTGGCGAAGTGCGCACGTCTTCTTGCATGCCTGCCAGAATTTCAGCAGTGCCGCGTGCTGCTGGGTCGTTATCCTGGCAGAATGAGGCGAGAAATACGAGAGGCATGGGAAATTCAGAAGCGGGAGCAAGATTGTGTCAGCACACCCTCCATCGGCCTTACGGACAAAGAAATCAGTTATTTAGATAGCTAGCAGAATCCACGTGCGGAGGAGCCTCCGATATGTGGTGGACTGTTTGTGCTGCTCTGCTTTAGCAGTGCAGATTACTGTGTTTAGATTGCGTGGCATTTTGTTTTTGTTTGTAAAAAATGTTTTGTTAAGTCTAGCGTCACGTGTCACCATCCTTTGTCGTATTTATTGCGGTCCAGCGATAATAAAACTTCAGTTGTTAGTCAGCGCTGTGTTTGTCTACTCCTCTGTTGTCCCGTTCTTTCGCGCTGTTAATCTCAGAGATATTGATCGATTGATTGTAGGGTTTAAACGTGCTGACGCAACGCAGGCGGTGAGGCGCGCCGTAGTGGAGGGCTCCGAATTAATTTCGACCACCTGGGGATATATAACGTGCGCCGAAATCTCGCCCACACGGGCGTTTTTGCCTTTTGCCTCCATCAGAAAAGCGGCCGCCGCGGCCGGGAATCGAACCCGCAAGCTCATGCTCAGCAGCACACCTTAGCCACACAGCCACCGCGGCGGGTCGGTGGGGAGGATAGGTGGCGAGAAAAACTTAAGAACGCAGTTTCCCCTTTCAAGACCACGTGTATCTGTAAGTATGACATTCTATTAACGTAATTACACAATGCTTAAAAATCCCTTGCGTTTTTTAGGGCTTAAAGCAGTAGCACCATTATTTAAAATTTGGGGATGTCCAGTTTAATTAGATTCAGCTATACTTCTCATGGGTACTGACACAACAGCCCTCGTTGTTTCAGAGTTCAAGAAGTTGTAATGGAGTAATTAGTTAATCAGCATTTGATTCTGGACCTGAAACCGCAAGCACTGGAGGCCGTACAAGGCAATAAAGGAAATATTAAAACAATGCTTACGCTGCACTGGCTTTCATCGGGGCGCTTCGCCCCGGTGACACCAACAGGTAGCATCGATTTATGCCAAACTGCCTACACCTAACCCATTGCGTTACAACTAGCGATACGATGAAGATCCACGTAACCACTTTCACCACTAAAACGGGTGAACTGGCAGAGGCTTTGCGTCTTTCGTTCTTGGGAACACAAAATGAATAAGAAAGGCTCGAGAGCAGGACGTGAATTGGGCTTTCACGCTTCTCTGTGTGAAGAGTATCAGTAAGCATAAAGTCCCCAGGAAGTCTAAAGAATAGGAAACAACAACAGAACACGGAAAGCAAAATAAGAGGGCGAGTAAACGGGCCTCGGAGCGCACGTGCAAATTTTCGTTTTGATCAAAGCTGACAGCGTAAGCTGATCGATCTCAGCGAGTGGAGAAAGGATTTCGCTGTTTTGTGCCCTGTGGTCTGTGCAAGCAAAGCGTTTTAAGAGTTATTTTTCCTTTTCCAGTGTTTCCTTGCCGCTTTGCGCACGCTAAAGGTCTGAGATGCAGCAACACACAGACACATTACCAGGGTTTGATCATACTAAGCCTTGTTTCAGGCTCTCATTTTATAACACTGAAAGCACAAACCTATTTAATAATAAACAAAGCACAAGTATACACTAAAGAAATCATTGGTGCTTTCAAAATGCTTAGAAAAAATGAAAAATTGTTGTGTAAGCAGGTGACACCATCTCGGTTTGCACATTCAACGTGTGAAAGCAAACTTCGGTATATTTAGTTCATTCAGGTAATGCTTTACAAAACCGTACACGTTCAAGAATTTTTTCTTCTGTATTGCACACCAGATCCTGCCCTGAACGGAGTAAAAGTTCGTGAAATGTAGAGCTTTCCCTTTCTAAATTTTTGGCTTTGTCAAAAACAAAACTACTTCATTTTCTCGCTGCTAGGGAACGAAAAGAAAGGAAGCAGAAAAGAGGGAAAAAGTGGGAGGGAGGTTTTGTCACAGTAATAATTCTCAAGCCTCCAGTGGTACTTTTTAAATGTAAACCCAGGAGGTCTTTGTGCGTCCGTTTCATTGGGCCGATTTTTTGCTGTCGCCTTTTTGACGTCGTCCTTTTCGCGGCGCCATTTCGGCGTCTCCTCTTCAGCATCGCCTTTGCCTTGCAGCCGTTTTCAGCTCCAGTAGAAAAAAATATTTCTGCCATATCAAGAAGAATTACACATGGGCATAAGCTTTCCGAGCTGCTTAGCACTGATGCCACGGCTCATGTATGCTAACATTATTCAACGAAAGCAAGTACTAGGTATATTTGAGGCGTAATCAAATAACCAAGGGAACATGACAGAGGTTTCTTAACTTAAAAAAACTGACCAGATCTTTCCGCGGGGGGAAACCATGGGGTGATGCGACGCATCTGGGCGGTGCTTGTTACGGTTGCGCCGACCATCGCGGTAGGAGACCTGTTAGTCTCCATTCACATCATCGGTGGTCGTCGGATGTCATCGGAGCGGCAGCGGTGGAGCGACGGAGCGGAGCGGCGCAGTTATCGCGTTTATATGTACCGCGCGTTAACGGTGAGGGGAATGAGAGAGAGTAGCGCATGCGCATGTGTTAACCGATTGCTAACGCGCGCTGACGCACAGCTGGCATGGCGAGGGGAGCGAGCGCTAACGCAAGATGGCGCTGCGGTGAGAGCGGCGTTACCGCGCAGCTGGCGTGGCGAGGAGAATGGGGGAGAGGCGTGCGGATGGAAGCCGGATGCATGCATTGAGGGACAAGGCGAGTTAAAGAGATGCATCGCATCTAATAACTTTGGATCGGTTTTTACGGAAACAAATAAAAAACACAAGTTAAAGGGACCCCGAAAAGCTTTGTGAAGGTGGCAATCAAATGCATTCAGGTGGTAGAACACATAACGGGGGATTTTTGTGCCAAGTGTGAGCCCCATACGTTGTACAGATAATTTGTAAACAATTTTTGAAGATCGCCTTTCTCAGCCGATGAGCGCGACGCCGCAGCGAGCCGACCGCGGGTGACGCAACGGCGACCGCGGGTGACGCAACGGCGATCGCTGCTGACGCAACGGCGAAGGCGCCCCCTGATTCGCCCAATCGCCGGCAAGGTCGGCCGCCGGCGGCGTCACTGCCATTGGCTTCCGGTTGCTCTTCCTCCTTCCTGCGCGATCCCGAGGCCAAGGCGGCAAAGGCGGGTCCGCAGTGATTGACGCGAGCCTAGGCGCAGGAATGTAGCTAGCTGCTTTGAAGGAGGCAGAGAGGGAGGAGGGGTCGATCGGCAAGTGGGGAGAGGTGCATTTAATTGCTTCTGGCGCAGCTAATACTGAATGTAGATCAATAATTCCAACGGCATTGCATCGCTATATTGGTGCTACGTGACAATACAGGCCTTTTGTAACTTTTACAGAAGGCTTTTCTGGGTCCCTTTAAAATAGCACTGAGACAGCAAGATGGAATCAGAATAAAAGCAAAAGATTAGAAAACTCTGCCTCGCGATATCGCGATGGGCGCCAGGCACTGCAAAACCAAACCGTGAAACAGATACTGCCCGGCACTGTTAGCTCTAGCAGCGCGGATGACTGTTTTCGCCCGGCGTGAACCCCACAAATCTGGTCAACTACGTCCATGCGCTGCTTAATTAAGCAAAAAAAAAAAAAAAAAAAAACTACCATGAGCTGCTGTGGCTGCTAGCCGCATAATCTGCGCTGCTTGGTGACCCAGGCAAAGCCGCCGACATCCATACAGATTAATACTAATACACGGGGTGATCAAGGTTAAGTCGACAGGTTTTTAAAAAATTAGTCGCTTAGATGTACGTGAAGACTACCTCTACAGTGAGGCTATGCGCCGAGGGGGGCACAGAATGAGGTGCTAATTATTGATGTCGGGGGCTAAATTAACTAAAAATAGAATAATTAACTTTTTCGTGGCGGTAGTTTGCAGGCATGCTCGTATTGGAAGGTTAGACGCAATCGTGTTTCCACGCAATTTCATTTGGCAGAATTCTTGTAGCGCATTCCTACTCCGAGATATCGAACGGCGAAGTTTAATTGCCGATCGCATGATTACGCATGCTAGACCGTGAAAAGCGGCGCAAAGCTCCTCCCCTTTGTTCGGTGTTTCAATAACTGTGCGAAGTACTGCAGATGGCTACCGCCAGCCAAGACTGAAAGGGTGCCAGTTATCACTTCTTCCTATGCCTCCACCTCGTTGTCAAACTAAACACCGTACACAGCAGGCGCGTCACAAAAGGGAGGAGCTTTGCGCCGCACCTCATTGTATTGCATGCGTAATCATGCGATCGGCAATTAAACTTCACAGTTCGATATCTCGCAGTACAGATGCGCTATAAGAATTCTGCCGAACGAATCTGCGTGGAAACACGATTGCGACTAAACTTCCAATACGGGCATGCCTGCATACTGCCGCCACTAAAAAGTTAATTATTCAAGTTTAGTCAATTAAGCCACCGACATCAATAATTACTACCTCATTCTGTGTCCCCCTCGACGCATAACCTCACTGTAGAGGTAGTCTTCACGTAAATCTAAGCGCCTAATAAAAAAAAAAACCTGTCAAATTAACTTCGATCACCCTGTGTACTAGAGGGAAATCTGGCGCCTGTGTCTCGGCGAGCCGCGCAGCAACGAGCGTGTTGTCATGTGCCATTGTCGTCACGTTCCTTCGTTACTCGAAATGGCTCACCATAAAACTCAAACGTTTCCTGTGGCTACACAAATCAACAACAACAACTAATTTGTAGCTCATTATTTAATGTTGTTTTATCGATAGAGTAGTGAAGGTCCAAGGTATTTATTTGCCAGAGATTTTTTACGAGCTCCATGCAAGGTGAAATAAAAGGTTACCTTTGTTTTTGTTAATTCTGGTTTCACGAGCGGTAAAACGATGTCGCAAGCCAAGCCATGGAAGTAAAAGAAAAACACTTGTATACTGTAGCTGCTGTGTCAGCGCCCACGACGCCGCATGATTGCAGCGATGGATTACCTGTAGTATATATTCCAGTTACAACCCGATCTAACGAAGTCAGCGAGAACCGCAAATTATTTCGTCGAATCGAGAATTCGTAAAATCTAGACTGTCATTTTGCAAGTCGTTGATTCCATAAATTTGACGCCGAAAAGAGGGCTCATCGCAGCCGCTACCATGTCATCGTGATTGCGGCGGCCGCTGCACTCGCCAGCCGATAATTTAGCAACGCTCTTAAATTTGTCCCCGGTGAAACTAATACGCAAGCCCAGGCTTGCCCTGAAGTCGTCGCACCCCAGCAGACGCGCGAAACACGGCGCTTTTTGTTGTGCCACTTCCGCGGTGAGCGGAACGTTCTTGGCTCTCATATCCTTGAACCAGGTAAACAACGCTTCCGCAAACGTCTCGTGCGGGGTGGTCTTGAGGTCATTTCAAAGAGGATAGACTTTCTTGGGCTACTTAACCCCAGAAATTTCGGTCTGTCTGTCTGTCTGTCTGTCTGTGACTCGATTCAGCCAACCGGCCAAAGTAAAACAAGGCCGCGCAATAGTGTTATATAGTCACAGCTAAATGTGCCCGTCTAAGTACGGTGTAATGTTCATGCTTGTCAACATTGTTGTAGAACAACAAGACATTATGCAAATATAAGACAACAAGTTAATACAGAAGTGATATTTGCAGCGTTCCTTTAAAAAAAATCATACATGTTTGATTTGTGCGAGACCCGCCGCGGTGGCTCAGTGGCTAAGGCGTTGCGCTGCTGAGCACGAGGTCGCGGGTTCGATTCCCGGCCGCGGCGGCCGCTTTTCTGATGGAGGCAAAAAGCAAAAACGCCCGTGTGTACGAGATTTCGGCGCACGTTAAAGATCCCCAGGTGGCCAAAATTAATCCGGAGCCCTCCACTACGGCGCGCCTCATCGCCTTCGTTGCGTCGGCGCGTTAAACCCCACAGTCAATCAGTCAATTGATTTGTGCGAGGTTAAATACTTCATCAACTGCAGAAAAAGAATTCACCCCGCCTGCTGTCGCCCGCGCCACGATAACTTCTGGCGGCATTTTAAGAAATCAAGTGGCAGCAGTTACGAATGGTTCCACTAGATAGGTTCCACCTTCTGCTTGCAGCGCACGTGGAGTAGGGAAACGCGGTTCTATAAACGTTGAAGTAGGGCGCCTCGATTAACGCGCGTCTCCACCGTACAGCAGCGTTCGCATCGAGACACCCGGTTTGGAGCAGTGGAACGCGGGAAATTTAAAAGGATTTAAGCAAACCTTTGGCGTCTTTACGTTGGGAGGAGCGCGACGCAAGAGGAACAACATGAGAGGTGAGTGGGAAAGCGAAGGGAGGCATTTACTTGGCAAATGTCGACAAAGACTATCGTCTTTTGTCGACATTTGCAACGAAAGGAGCAGATACGCGGCCAATTTTTCTTCGAAACAACTTCAGACGAGGTGCCATGGGTGATGGAGTCGTTTTCGGTCAAGATTGTGGAAAGTGTGCTCGCCGAGATGCCGTGGTTTGTGGACATGGGACTGCTGGGTTTATCTCGTAGTGCTTTGTAAAAACGAAACTAAATGCCTCGTTATTTTTTCTGACGTGGTGCAATAATCTTCGTGGCATTCTGACAAAACACATTGCAAATTGGTCTTTTTAATGCGTCTGTTTCTTGTAATACTTCATTAAATCGGGAATGGATCCGAATACATTTTGCTAGTTCGAGTTCATAAAAGCATTGAGCCGTATATGCACCTGCGGGGGAATCAGAATTTTTTCGTTGCATCAGCAAATTCGTACGATCGGGTTTAGTTAGATCGAGTTGTTACTGTATTCTGAATCTCTTTGGCCCGTACCGCTGCAGCTAGTGACTTCGGCACACCGTTAGGAGGTTTGGGCAAGTATGGTCGCTCCTTCGTTTGACTGCATTCTGCAATCCCAAGCGTACTCATCAGGTTGACCTAAAGACGCCTCGACGTAAGATGGAGGGCGTGACAAGGCGTACGAGACTAGTGATCACTCAATGCAAGTGTCTTTGGGCGATTGATAAATTATGTTAAGTACCGCATGGGCAACCCCTTCTTCTTCTTTCTTCTACCTCCTCTAGTCTAATTTAGATTGAAGAAATCAAGAAATATAAAGCATAGAAAAAACACAAAATGGGATGTAGAAAGAAGAGAATACAGCAAAAATATAAACAATTTTGCGAAAGCCCTTTTTAGCGGTACGTGCGTAGAGAAGAACAAAACGTTGGCTTAAACGAGAAAAAAAGAACGAAAATGTAATGATCCCGCAAAAATAAGCACCTGGAAATCAGCCTGTAGGAAGACGCCCACGTAAATAAAGGTTTGCCGTGTCTTGCCTCGCCTTTTCTTGTCTGGATGGTGTACGTCCTGCGCAGCTGTGGCCTCGAAAGCATCAGCTGGTCGCCAAAAGAAAAAAAAGGGCCGAGTTCGGTGCCACATCATCAAGGGGCAGAATTTTTTTCCAAAACCGGCAGAGCATTATCGAATCTTTGTAGAGCTCGTCGTGAACTGGCTGGTCGGTGGCCCTTAAAGTATCGAGACATCGATCAACCAATCAATGGTTCTAAAATCGATCAATCGTGCCCGGCGCCAGCGTCACGCTGGCACGCGTGCTACTGCTGACTGGGGTGGTAGCACTGCTGGCTCCACGAGGGGGGGGGGGGGGGGGGGGGGGGGGCATGGCGGAAAGTCTCTCCAGGCCGCGGAATCGCCGCTTGCGAACCCTGAAAAAGCTTTGTAGTTGAGACGATCACACGACGGTCCGCTGTCCATATTTTGTGTGCGAGATATACTCCATTGGAGTACGCGTAATGTGGCTGCTATCGCCGTTAAGAAAATGTGACCTCCGCTGTGAGTGCATGTGGAAGCTCTCTGATATATCTATGTTTTTTTCTGAGCAAAAGATGCGCTTCCGTTAGCGTTTCGTTATCTTCAAAGGTGTCATGACAGTCCATACATACGTACAGCCGTGAGATGAAGTAAACGGACCACGGGAGCGGTGGCCAAAACTAATCGCTGCGCCATCTGGTTGCACGGCGCCTGCTGTCGAGGCTACTATTACTAATATCTCTAGGCTACTATTTTATTTTAGATACTTTTGTTTGGCGCTCTTTGCCCCAGCTGGCCTTGCGCCAAAAAACTCTAACCATCATCATCATAAATATCTCTAGGCGGTCCAAGTTAACTAGTAGCCCTGCAATCCGCCTCGCGTCATAACCCTTGGTTAGCTTCGGTGGGTAAAACTTTCCAAAAAGCAGCCTGTATCCTCTCGCAACATCACAGCTGTGTACTAATCCACATTGTAAAGGGGAACACTGGCTATAAGAATAACGCGTAATTACGTAGAAGCCTCGCGCTTTGTAAAAACGCGAACGTGGTAGAAACTCGCGCCCCCTGAAAGATAGAAAAGGAAAGAAAGGAAGCAAACATCAAAGCTTCCGTTAAATGCAATCTTGCCGCATCTCCTTTCGCTGCGCACGTGTGCACTGCAAGTTAAAGCAAAGTAAAAATGAAGAGTGTGTTTACGCACTGCACCATGAAAGCAGTCAGGCCTAGAGTTTAGCCCCCCGCTGCTTGTAACCCAATTAAAAGTATTATTCTGCTTGAACAGCACGCGGGCTTGTCCGAGTATAACGACACTGACGGACCTGGTAAACTTCAAATTAACCGCAGACATAATTTGCGCTCCGTAAACAGAAGTCTTTCCTCTTTTGCTCCAACGAATATTTCCCAGTAAATTACCCAGTAAATTCCCCTCACTCTGTGTAGGTAGCCTGTTTACTCTCCTTTAAATTAAGTTTTATTGGCCTCGCTTTTGGCTCGTTATGTGTATGCATACACCGATGGCTCATATACACCTGCCTGTGTATCGTCTGCGTTTACAATACCAGCGCCCGGTGCCAATTAAACAGTTAAACTCTTCCACCCGGCATTATCAACTACAGCCCTGCTCTGCGCCTTTACGTTGCTCTAGCGTTTGTGCTTACGCCAGGAAGCTCGACAAAATTTGCTTTACTCACATGCTCTATAAGACTGCTTTTAGCCTCCAGGCTCTAAATTAAATGCTGCCATTGCAGGAAATCAACGTTGTACTACGTCCCGTGGGTGAAATTCTGTTAAAAACAATGTTCTGTACTCGACACATATTTTTGTTCTGGACTCCAGGCAATCAGAAACGCATACGCCTTTTCCGCAACAAAAATGGTCGCGGATATCGAATGTTTTTTCTCTTTTTCTTTTTCCTTTTTTAAGCACAAAAAACGTTCATGGGGAGCTAATGCAAGTTCGCGCTAAATGCACCGAAAGCGATTGCTTGTCGTCTCTGTGAAAGTTATTTACACCTCCATGTGACGTCAAGACGTAAGAAAACGACGCGTACTCAAGGGACGGAGAGTAGAAAGCACGCACACTGCGCTCACCAGCATGTGTTCCTCGTACTATCGTACCCGTAAACAGCGCGAACGTCAGTTCGCGCTGTTTTTTTCGTATTTTGACGTACACCAACGAGGCCACTTGCTCCCAATTCTTGATGTAGCGATTTTGTCTTGGGAAGTATTCCCTGCAATTCGAGGTTTCCTTAGCTCCCCCCTTATAGTTTTTCACTATAAACATCGCCACACTACTCACTCATGGTAAAGACAGAGTTAATTCTACCACCGCGAATAAAAATGCTTAAACCTACACATAAATAACAAAGAAACATTCCGCAAGTGCATTTTTGTATTACACTAACCCCTTGCTGTTAACATCACTACTGCAAAGATACAAGCTTCGATGAAACTTGTGTTGAATAACTCCTGTCTTATACGAGAGTCAAACACTACAAAATCCCTACTGATGTGAGGTATTTATGCATGAGAATGAACAACTAAAAATAAAACGCCGCCTAATACTTGCTCTTTAGGGTTTTTTTTTTTTTTGTTGCGGTTCCTCCTACTTTTGCAGAAATAAAATCTGAACGCAGCACTGCGAGCCCGATTATTTCAGCTTCCTAATCCTGTTTAAACTACAAGTAGAAAAAAAAAAAAAGCGAATGTGACAGTGAAGCATGGCGCTACTGCGGCAGAATAAAAGTAAAACTAAAATAAAAGCCATCGCCCGGTTGGAGCTCGGGCAGAACAAAAAAAAAAAAAAAAAAGATTGTGGTTCGTTCGGCCCGGCTTTAAACGCTAACGAACGTCAGCAACAAACGGAGGAGCGATTTAAATCGCGGCTCATGCATAAATGCCGATTAATCGCTTTGAAATGAGCTCTCTTTCAACTGTGGCTTTCTAAGGGAAGCTAGAAAGCCAGAAAAAAAAAAAAAAAAAGAACCCGAGCCGACAAAGCGGAATTTCTGATCAATTAACGGCACAGTCGTTCTCATGAGGCTCAGGGAATGTGTGTGTTAAGAATTTCTGTCTCGCAGCAGAAAGAAACGAAGAAAAAGCAGTCATTTGAAAAGAATTGCTAACGTACGCATCCGAACTGTGAGAAATGTCCGAAACACTGCCCTAATGATTTGAAAAGGCTGTCGGGAGCAGCTTCGAGTGTTCAAAATTCTGTTTGAAAGAAGACAATTGAAGTAGAAAATGGGAGGAGCTGGTTTGGGGGAACTGGGTGAAGGAGAAAGCGTTGCTGCAGAGGGAGGCCTCCGCGACGGTACAATTTTTGAAGTTCTAAACGTGAAATTTTAGCGCCCATTAAACCAGACCCACCGGCAAGTCTACTGGATATCCATGTTGGAGACATTGTGCAAGTTGTAATACCTTTAAGTGACGCCAGAACAAGTGAGGCGAACCATGGCAGATGGCGAAGCAATACACTAATACCTCGTTAACTCGAACTCGCATATCTCGAAAAATCGGCTAATTCGGAATTTTCTGTGGCACCGAACCATTTCCCATACGTCCCGCGTATTTTTTGGCCTTTATTTCGAAGTATTTTTGGTCCAAACTGCGGGTATCTCGAAATCTTGACTGAGAGTGGACCGAAAATTTCGCCGCCGGGGACTGTTTCACAAGATTCGCGCGATGCTGCCGCGCCCCTCGATTTTCTTTTCGTTTAGCCACGCCTGCCCAAAAGCCGATGTTTTCCCGGAACGTGAAGTCTGAACCTAGAGGCATATCAACTTCGTCAAGCAACCCTGTGGTACTTCATGCGACGGCAGATGATGATGATGAAAAAACTTTATTATAGTCGTCTCTGTTAAGACGGAGTCACTGCTTCGGAGTGGCAGTGTCCTCGTCCCTTCAGACGGCGGTCAGGAACCCATGGGCCCTGGCGGCGTCTTCCGCCAGCTGGACGACTGCTGTTTGGACGTCGGGTTGGGAGCTAAGCAGCGCGGCCTCCCATTGCTCGTGCCTCGTAATGCGTACATGTGGTGTCTCCGGTTTACTGGGACACGCCCAAACCATGTGTTGGAGCGTGGCGGCTGCGGCACCGCACCATTTGCACTTATCTGTGTATATTTCTGGAAAGTTTCGGTGGCACAGGGTGGGGTGTGGGAAGGTGTTCGATTGTACCCTGCGCCATGCAACCGATTGCCTTCTGCTAAGTGTACGATGAGCGGCTGGAAGTGTACGTCGGCCTAATCTATAATGCTGGGTAATTTCTTGATATGTAGCCAGCCTGTCCCTCCCCCCCGTCGATGGCGGCACGTTATCTTCGAAGTCGGCCTGGTAGCTGAATCCTCGGGCCGCTTCGTGTGCCATCTCGTTTCCCGGGAGAGACGAGTGTGCTGGTGTCCATATCAAACGGATATGTCGTGAGGGCAGGATTGGTTTGCTTTGAATTATCTTGGCTGCAGCTTTGGATATTCTCCCTCGTAAATAATTTCGCACTGCGGTCTTGGAGTCGGAGATAATGGTCGTGGCCGACGTGCCCGCAACGGCCAGAGCGATGGCTACTTCTTCCCCAATTTCGGGATTAGCCTCTGTGACGGAGCATGATGCGACTGTATTGCCCTGCTGGTTTACTACAACAGCCACTGCCGCTCTTCGTCTGGGGTAGTCCGCCGCGTCAACGTAGCAGACTTCTGAGTTGGAGTGGTACTGCTTGTGAAGTGCCGTGGCTCGGGCCAGCCGTCTCTCTTGATGATGCTCCGGATGCATATTTTTAGGTAAAGGGGCCACACTGAGGTGCGCGCGTAACTCGTCCCCAAGCAAAATTTTTGTTCCGTGTTGGTCTGCATAGGAGATGCGGAGAAGATCTAAGATGGCTCTTCCGGTGGCGCTTGCGGCTAGTCTGTTGTACTGTGCTGTGCGCTGGGCTTCGACGAGTTCGTCTAGGGTGTTGTGTATGCCCATCTCCATCAGTCGTTCGTTAGAGGCTGAGAATGGGATGCCCACTGCTAACTTGATGGCTTTGCGTATAATACGCTCAACTTTTTCTTTCTCTGTTCGAGTGAGCTTGAGGTACGGGGTGACGTAGGTAATTCTGCTTATAATGAAAGCATGCACGAGGCGTAGGATGTTGCCCTCTTTGAGCCCATGGTGTCTGTTGGCTATTCTTGCAATTAGCCTACTAATTTGAGTAGCCGTGTTTTGCAGGGCCCGTATTGTGACCGTATTGGTTCCCGTTTCCTGTATGCGGAGACCGAGAATACGCATACACTCTGTTCGAGGAATGCATCTTCCCTGTAACTGAACCTGTATATCCGGATCATTTCTCGGCCTTCGACCGGCTGCGGTGGGTCTGAAGAAGAGGATCTCCGACTTCTGAGGCGAACACGCGAGTCCGCGTGAGGAGACGTAGTTTTCAACAATCGTGGCAGCGTCTTGTAGTCTTTCTTGAATGTCTCCGTCCCTGCCTCCTGCGGTCCAGATTGTTATATCATCAGCGTAGAGGCTGTGATGCACGTCAGGAATTCGCTGTAGTAGGGGAGGTAACTTAATCATGGCCACATTAAATAGAAATGGTGATAAGACCGACCCCTGTGGGGTGCTACGGCTACCCAGATTTATAAGGTCAGATTTGAGGTCCTGTACCGTTATTCGGGCGGTCCTTTGGGTCAGAAAGTCGGCTATGTAGTTGTACGCCTTGTTTCCCACGTTTAAGTCACTGAGATTATGAAGGATGGCACTGTGGGCCACACAGTCAAAGGCTTTAGTCAAGTCAAGCCCCATTATTACTCGAGAATCAAGTGGGGACACACCCGGGTTGTCAATTATTTGATGTTGAAGGTGTAACATCACGTCTTGGGTCGATAGGGAAGACCGGAAACCCACCATGGTGTGCGGGAAAAGGTGATGCGTGTTCATGTGGTGGTTGAGACGGGTCAAAACCACGTGCTCCATCAGCTTCCCGAGGCAAGAGGTCAGTGAAATAGGCCTCAAGTTCTCCAACTTTAGAGCCTTTCCAGGTTTGGGAATGAGCTTAATCAGGGCGCTTTTCCACGTGGGGGGAAGGTTTCCCGTGTTCCACACCTTGTTCATGTAGGCGGTAAGAGCCTGTATGGACGAGTCATCAAGGTTGGTGATTACACGATTGGTAATACCATCAGGGCCTGGTGCAGATCGCGTGTTGAGATGAGAGATAGCCTCATACACTTCTGCTTTGGTGATAGGTCTGTCCATCTCGAGGTTGGGTTTACCGGCATATGGCCTAGCTGGTTCTGAGGGGGCAGTCTGAATGTAAAGGTCCCGCAGCTTTTGCAGTAATGCGGTTTCATCTCCTTGATGCTCGTGTAGAATACTCAGTAGGTTGTTACGCTGAGTGACGCGTCTTCCATCTGGGTTTAATAGGCAGCGGATGGTGTGCCATGTTTTGGGGGTATTCAACTGCACCTCCATCCGATCACACAAAGTGTTCCATTATTGGTTGCTGAGGTACGCGGCGTGTTTTTCGATTTCCTTGTTCAGTCTAGCGAGCCTTCTGCGCAAGGAGCGGTTATGCCGCTGCGTACGGAGCCTCTTCTGTATACTGTCTTTGGCCTCCCACATGTGCAGAAGTCGTGAGTCTATATTTTCAAGACTAGCCTCTTCCGGTACTATGTGTGTGGACAGGTCAACGTCATTTTGTAAACTTTGCACCCATGTGTCCAAGTCCTCGATGGTAGGGTCCTCTTCTGTGTCCGGCACCCGCCTTAGTTTACGGAACGAGTCCCAGTTTACTATCTTGTGCTTCCGGCCGGTGGGTTTAGACGGTCCTGCTGTAAGCGTAGTCTCCAAGATGAAGTGGTCACTACCCAAGTCTTTAAAGGTGTTTGTCCACGTAGCGCTTGGAGCATTATATACGAGTGTGAGATCAGGGGTGGTGTCTCGTTGGACACTGTTGCCTCGCCTCGTTGGGTGTGCCGGATCCGTCAGAAGTGTCAAATTGAGTTGTTGTATGGCTTCCCAGACTTTCTGCCCTTTTTTAGTTGGCCTTGTGTAGCCCCATGCGGGGTGTGGAGCATTGAAGTCGCCCAAAATAGCAAACGGGTGTCCACGGGACGTGTGGAGGGCTTGGTGTAGTAGCTGCGTGAGGTTGCGCGACTGTTTGGGTGCGCTGTACACATTTAAAATGTACAATCTGTGGACGTGCCGGGCAGACGTAGGAAGAATTTCTAAAAATACGTATTCAGGGCAAGGGCTGTTGACATACAATTGTTTGGCGGGGATGTTTCTGTGCAGCAATGTTGTTACCCGCTGCTTCTGTGGGGCGTCTGTGTCAGCTGCGGTAGAGTGATACGCTTTATACCCTGAGAGTTTGGCCGGAACTTCTGTTTCTTGTAGGGCGATTACATCGGGCGTTGGCTGTGAATTATGATACAGGAAATTTAGGTACTGGTGCAATACTCCCCTTTTGGATCTGTACCCTCTACAGTTCCACTGCCATATGCGGTAGCTGTTATTACGTCTTGTCGTTATCATTGCGAGCTGTGTTTTGTTCAATATCGTTGCTCAGAATCGTGGCGGCCTTCACTGCGTGCGTACGAGCGTAGGGAGGAGGCCGCGTGGGACCTGGGGAGCTGTGCGGAACACGCGTAAGGCTATATTCCAGGGATGTCACCTTCCCGCCAATCGCCTCTTTGAACTTGGCGAGTGCTCCGGCCAGAGTGGTTACCATGTTGGCCAGCTTGTCAAATCGCTCGTCGAATTTCTTTTCCAGCTTGCTTTCCAGTAATTGTAGGTCGTTGTGTACTATTGATTGTTGACGGGACGTGTTGTCCTCGGCTCGTCGTTTCGGTGGGGAAGGGGCCAGTTCTGAGGAATGTTTGACTTGAACTGCGGGCGTCATGGCCGGAGTGGATGTAGTGGTTGTGCTACGTTTCAGTTGTGCTATTTCTGCCTTGAGCTGTCTGTTTTCAGCCAAGACGTGATCAAGTGTGGCGCGTATGCTGGCTAATTCGGCGTGTGCGATACCGGTTGATGTTTGGGGGGGGGGGGGTCTTGGTGAGTGTGTCCCTGCGAACTGCCCTTTAGGGAGGCCGTCGCTGCCCAGCTCACCTGTGACATTCCATCCGGTGTTCTGATGCTCTGTCGATCATGCTCTACAGTGGAGCTGTGCCTCGGACCACGCTTCTTCGATTTAGAGCGAGGTCGTCGCTGGGCTGGTACACTGTTGTCTCTTGCCGATGCTGTGCCTGCAGGAGGCCAGGCGTCGGCCAGCCTGGGGAAAGAAGCGGAGCGGTCCCGTCGGCGTCCTTGCGAAGACTGACGAGCGGCTTGTTCTTTCCGCCACTGACGCTGTTTGAGAATAAATGGAGTGCGGTAGCGCTGCGCGCACTGTTTGTCGCCCGTGGGATGGTCTTTGCCACAAAGGGCGCACTGGATGACACATTCATGTTCGTCCATAGGGTTAGCGAGTCCGCAGGCACTGCAGTAGGAACGGTCCGGATAAGGGCACACATCCATTCGGTGACCCAGCTTGCCGCAGGTTGAGCAAACCTCATGCTTCTTCTTGTGAATGTAGCACCTGTACTCGGCTCCCCTGTAGTAGACGAAGTACGGCACTCTATTGCCGGAAAAGGCGATAATCGCCGAATTTGTTCGGCCCATGCGTCTCGCATGCAATGCGGTGGGGTTCCTTGAGTAAACTATGCTGCGAGCTATATCCTCTGCTGAGTCGTATGCAGGGATATTGTGGATCACGCCTTTTACGGAGTCTTCTGGGGTCGTGACATACGCTTTGGCGGAGAACGAGGTTTCCCCTACTTTGAGCTCTTCGATGCGCGCATAACGTTCAGCTCGATCTAAGAGTACAGTACTTACCACGAGGATGTTCTGCTCGTGGTTAACTCTGAGTAGGTCTTCTGTTGCTTCGGCCGGTTTCAGGCCGGCGGCTTGTAGTACGCTGTCCCTCAACGTCGCGTCACTTACACGAGCTACATTCATGCCTTCCCGCGGGCGGATGACGACCTTGATATCGTCTCTGGGTAGTCTGGGACGGGGGCGCTTACTTGTACGGAGGCCTGGACGTCGTTGTCCTTGGGGGGTCTTCCCCTTGTTGAACGTCGCTGTGTCGTTGACGGTGGTGGAGAGGTGGTGTGGACTCGTTGCGTCACGCTGGAACTGCTGCAGGGCTTGGCCGAACTTTCGGCGATGGCATGGCAGCCATCCCACAGTACCACCGTGCTCTTCAGCTGTTATCGGTTCCCCTTCAACAACGGTTACCATCCGAACCGCTGTTCCAATGACTTGCCGCGACGTGTTCGGAGTTTGAGTGACGACTGTGCGCTCGGGCGATGCGTCGTTGCTCTGCGCCGCAGCTGCGCCTGCTGCTCCCCGTGGCTCCGTCATGCCGGGAACGGCGAACCCACCACCGCCTCGCTTAGGCTTAGCGAAGCGGCGGTTCGGGCTTGGCTTGAAGCGTCGATAGCGTGGTCGCGGGTGACTCTGGAAGCGTTAGGCGTACCTCCCCGGGTGCCGAAACACCCCAGGAAGGTCGTACACTTGTCAGGTAGGCGATAACTCGCGAGTATTCGGCGTTAGGTCATGAAAACCACGGAGCCGATGTGGAGATAGACTGTTCGCTCCTAGGCGCACGTGCACCTCCTGCGACGGCAGAGAAATGCTCAGAGGTACAGTGTTCTAGAAGATAGAGGTGTTTCGTGCGGGAAAAAAACCCAATGGAGAGCACAGGTCCCTTTTGCGACCAAACAAATCGTATGCAGCGCAGGCGTTCCCCGGACGACTCGATATTTCATGGCAATTCGCACCACTTCGCTTATCTCGAAAATCCGCTTATCTCGAAATATTTCCCGCTTATTTCAACTTTGAGTAAAGAGGTATTATGCAGGGTGTCCCAGCTATCATGCACCAAGATTTAAAAAAAGAGAAATTGCGTAACTCGAAGAAAACCTAGTGCATAATGTTTGCAGTACTGTGAAGAAGCGGAGAGTAATTTTTTCGTTAATTTTGTAAATAATTATCTAACTCGTTAAATACTGTCCTAATCACTAAAGTGTCAATGAGGCACTTGTAGGTAACCACGAGGGGCATCTAACTGCGCTCTTTTCAGCGACGAACTAATTGCGTACACATTTATTCTGACTGATAAATGAAACCCGCGAAATATGAAAAATACCACGTGACGACGCTTACGCGCGCATTGTAAAGCAGCGTCCCCAAACAAAGCTGATTGAAAGCAACTGCTTCGCGTGTTACCCGCCCGAAGAGACAGCGCATCACCTTGATAATAGCATGCATGGAAGGAGCAGCAGCAGCAAGATTCCCGCGACGCGTGTGCAGATAAGGAACAAACTCGGTCGCGATTTTTTCTTTCTTCCTTTTGTCTATTTCATTCTGGCTAGCTCAGAGGCAGCCTGTTTGAGGGCGTTGCTTTACGGTCCGCGCGGAGGCGCCGTCACGTGGTATTTTTCATATTTCGCGGGTTTCATTTATCAGTCAGAATAAATGTGTACACAATTAGTTCATCGCTGAAAATACCGCAGTTAGATGCCCCTCGTGGTTACCTACAAGTGCCTCATTGACACTTTAGTCATTAGGACAGTATTTCTCGAGTTAGATAATTAATTACAATAAGTAATTAAGCCTCATTAAAGAAAAAAATACTGTCCGCTTCTCCACAGTACTGCAAACATTATGCACTTGGTTACTTTCAAGTTACGCCTTTACTCTTTTTTTAAATCTTGGTGCATGATAGCTGGGACACCCTGTATATTTACTCGATGATAGCCCCGAGAGAGCAAGCGCAGGCTTCGTGATCGTCGATGGTTGGGCCCACATGCGCTATGCGGCACTGCTCCCTTCGTTGTCTCCTACGTGACAACAGGTTACGAAACAGAGCTTTCGCTCTCATTATTCTCGCTTTTGTCACCGCAAGCATTTGTCACCGCAACAGATCCTTGCGCGCACGCTTTAGCGTTTCCTTTCTAGTCCTACAATCTAAGAGAAAAGGGTGTGGTAGTTTCCCCCGTAAGGTTGAAACGTGAATGTACAGTCAAACCTTGTTATAGCGAACACTGGCCTACAGAATTATCGGATGTAGCGAACTAAATACGAAGTTTGTTTGACCACGCTTCGTTTGAATGACACCTATTGTTTTTATAACGAAACTGAAACCTCGAGAAACTGAAACTGAAATATCGGCTATAACGAAGAAATATTTGGTTTCCGCGAGGCTCAAAACTAGACAGCTAGCATATTGAAAGCAAAATTTGAGAAAAAATTGGGGCAAAACAACATATTTTTAGAAGTTTGAAAAACTGCACAAAGAGAAAAGGCCCTTTTTTTGCGTGGACACTGTGAAAAGCTTCATTCCGCTCAGACTGTGAAAAGCCACCAAACGAGGGTCACATCCTCCTTCAAGTAATTAAGGACGCAGGCCTGTTTTGCCGAACAAACTTTGTTCTGTTGTAATTTCACGTTCTCACGTTCCGGTCTGGTTAGCTGGAAATGTCTCAAGGCGACAGATAAGGATTACCTCGTTTATAGTGGGATCGAAGTCTAGAACAATGCGTTTTTTATCTAGGATTGTTACGCGAACCATATTACCGATATATTAGAGCTGACTTTTACCTCTACTGTTACAACGAATATCTGATATAACGAACTAATTTACTGCCCCGATACTACTTCGTTATAATGAGATTCAACTGTATAATATATTGCTCCCTAGCAGGTAGAAAGACCCTCCCTTTAAAGGGGCACTGACACAAAATTTTGAAGGCGAGATCACTTCGGAGATAGATTGGTGGGAACACATATACATCATCTGCAAAATATCAGCGGCGAATACAGCCTAGAACATATTTAAAATCAATTTTAAAGTGTGCGAAACGCAACCGAGCAGCCAGCAGAGGACCACGCGCAATCGACATCCCGAGGATATTGTGTAAATAACCAACGTCCAAACACGTCACGAGTTTGTGTTTGCCGCTTCCGCACTGCCGGCGTTTTTCGCCGGCTCGCCCGGCTCGCCGGTCCAATCGGAGGGCCGGAGGGCGGAGCTTCTGCTCTCGAGAACGAACGACCCGATCGTTGGCGGCGGAGGCGCCGTGATTTCGTCAGCTCATCGGGCAGCTGGCCGCGACGAAAGTACTACAGCGATTCCAGGCACTCTGTTTCTATTACTGTTTATTACCATTGGATGCGAAAACGCGGCGGAGGCACGAAAAGCCCACTGAGCTAACCGCACGGTCGCTGTGCAGACGGCGGCCACGGCCGCGAAGTGGCCCAGGCCAGCGCAGGTAGCTCGAGTATAGCTTGTTACCGCTGCACGAAATTGTCCCCAAGTCCCGACCATGGTGGCTTACATGAGAAAGGAGTTAATAATGCGATGGCGGGTTGCATTAAAAATTGTCATCTGCACCGCTTACGAGAGCGGCACTCGAATATCCGCCGCAGTGCTAAGCTGAACACATCTGTAGGCGGACCTGTAGGCATACCGGCCGGCTGTTCCCAGCGCGCGTCTTACCACCCACCGTCTCCAGCGTCGCGCGTCGTTCTTTAGCCGCGGTAGCATTTGCACTCGCAGCGCCTGCGTCACATCCACGGTCGCTTTTTAATTAAGCGCCTCACGAGATCAGTACGTGGGGGCATTCGCAGAAACTTCCGTCGATGCGGATTCGATAGTGCTACGGCGGCTCTGCTCTGTGATATCCCTCCGATGGTCACGTGGTCAGCTTTGTTCACACAAAATCCATCGTTTCGCGGCACTCGCTGAAACCGAAACTGCGACTGGCCGCATTGAAAATGCCTCTAATTAAACAACCGTCGCACGCTGAAGCAAATGAGGTTTCTACAGGTTATAAGTAGGTCACTAGCTACTTATCGCAACAAAAAAAAACAAGATGCCAAATTTTTGTGTCAGTGCTCCTTTAAGAGGTAGGAGCGCGTTTCTTCCCCAGGGAGTGGATGAAGATTTACCCCTTTCGTGAGCTAATGACGTTCCTCCCCTGGCGGCGCTACCCGAGCAGGGCTTGTTATGAGAGAAAGGCGAGCAGATCGGTTTGAAGATCGAGGAAACACAAATAGGTGGGTTACTTTAACTGTGCGTGCTTAATGTGCGCTAAAATAACCAAGGCATCTTCTACCGAGCACCAGAACTGCGTATGGCATGATATGACGCCATCCGTATGCGCCACTTCTTCGATTCGTCCCCACCCACCCACACCTTTTTGACTCCCCAACATGTCTTGCCTGCGGGGCCCTCGACACGCACTATCATTCTTTGTGCGAGTGCCCAGCAGACCCCTTTCCTTCCTTTCTTCTCCCTCCCTCTGGGAGCAGGCACTGCGCGACCCGGAGGCATCGAGTCAAGACACAAGCATATCGGGCCAGCAGGCGCCGCACCCTGATTGGTCCGTTAAAATGACGTCACACACACATTAACCGGATGTGACGTTTGATTTTTTTTTTTTTTTCCTCTCGCCAGGGCAGTCATTTGGCATTTGGCAGCGTGAGATGGCGTGAGTTCAGAGGACGGTCAGGACGGTTCTCTGTACCGTGGTTCATCGTTAGTGCAACGCCAGGCAGCCAGGTTCGAGTGATGTCGTTACGCGGAGTTCTAGTTGGCGACAGCCAACTCAAATTCATGTGCAGGTTGCGGCTGCGCTTGTTGCCGTTTGTGGATACCTGCACATTTAGCTTCGGTGACCACAACACTCCCCGGCTGTCCGAAGCAGTGTCGCGCTTGCGTTGCCGGCCGGCAGATTTCGCCGTTCTCTATGTTGGGGGGAACGATTTAGATCGGACCGGCGCAGATCCGCAGCGGATATGTGACAGCATCAAGGTGTGTACAGAGGAAACCCTCGCACTATTTTGTTTGTCTGTGAAGGCGGGATGGACATTAAATGTCGCCCTATTTGTGTTGTAGGCCCTGGTGACCCAGCTGCAGCGCGAGGTGGCCCCTGCCGTGTACGTCTTCACGGTGCTGCCTCATTGCTTCCAGTCGGCAAGCGCGAGTTCCACTCGTCGCTTGCTGAACAGGAAGCTAACGGCCACCCTGAAGCGTGTGCGGGACGTCTACATACTGAACGCTGAGGTAACAATGGACGAGCTCGTATAGGCCTACGTGTATTGTTTTGTTCTCTAGTGGCTACGTATAACTATATTTCTAACGCTGTTTTAAAAAATTAGAAATTGTACACAACTTTAGCCAGTTTTGCGTGGAAGTATGTGTATAGAAGGTACCATTCTGTTGTGAAAACATGTTGACCGACCACGTGCTTCGCCTGCGACGTCGCTGTGTTCTCGAAATGCATGTTATCAAACTTGCCGTACCCCCTAGCGTTTGCACTGAAGTACGCTTATAGAGTCGGAAATAGGAGCTAAAAGTCCCACTTTGTATGAAACTTTGGAGAAGTCCGCCTTACAAAATTAGTAATGGCAGAGTGTCACTAAATGTTTGCTACATGGTTACATTAGGGTCCGAATGTCATTTGACTCAAATCGGGTGCTTCGAATGTCATGCTGGCTTCGAATGTCATTCAGCATCCCGTGCTACACTACAATTTCGATGGCATTTGAAAGATTTCACAATTGCTCGCCGTGCTGTAGTGGCACTGTTGTCGCCCCGTTCCGTTTTCGTACAATAATACAACGATGAAATGTAGGAGCAGTCTAAGGCAGTAAAATGATGTCAAATTAGAAGAGGCACCAGTTTTTCCTCTAATGTGGCTGCTGTCTTGCGTGTCTTTTTTTTTTGGGGGGGGGGGGGGGGGGGACTGACCCACTGGTTTTGAAAGTATTAAAATTAAATATGTCTGTTTCATATTTTAATTACATCAGCAGTGAACAAAGTTCCACAAACAAATATTTTGTTTGTTTTACGTACGGCAGTAGTATATTTTTTATTGCCAATCGAAGACGCTGCGTGCGAGAGTGCTAAAAATGGCATTTGAAATCCCAAATGTATCTTTTGGTGCTTATTTGGCTCGAATCTCATTTGAGCCGAATGTCATTTCAAAACATAGTGTAGCAGGGGCATAAAAAGAACTTATTTATGGCAGAGGCACACTAAATGTTTGCATACATGGTTTAAAAAGAACTTAGTAGTGAACCGGTGCCTGCTTCGCATTTCTTCGCGAGTCTTGTTGTTACCTAACATTAAATATCTGTACTGTGAAGTGTGCTTGCATTTGCCCTGACAGTCTGCTTGCTTTGTTGTTGAATTTGTGCGCAGCACCGTTTCCTGAACGCGACGAAACAGCCGAAGCGGTCCGTTTGCCGCGGATGGATACCGATACCACGTCTCGAGGGATCGTGGCATCGACGAGATGTCCGCGATCCTTGTGAAGGCGCTGGCCAGGCGGTACGGGCGGGGCATTCTCTCGCCAGACCGAGCTGCACCTGGTGCCAAGTACACCTTCTCCCGCTGTGTCCGCTGTGGAGCCAAGAGCCACGAGAGGAACGACTGCCTGCAGTACTGCTCGCCGTCCTGAGGTGCAACGAGGCACCACTGAAGACCATCGGCTTGCTAAAACGGCCCTTTTCAGGGCCACATATTTGCCTGCCATGCGGGATTCGCTGCAGCCAACCCTTGTCACCCCGTAACCTGCTCTCTCTCTAGTGGTATGGTCAGCATAAAACCCTACTTGTTGAATAGGTGGTGGAGAAAACTACTTGAACATTCATTGCAGTACAGGCAGCCATGATTTGTGCTCGCCCTAGGCCGAGAGTTGCACTTTCTTTTTATATGCTCTTAATTTCGAAATTCTCGACTTGCATGTACACCTTCTCCCAAACACGAATCAGAAATGGTTTGTTCCACCCAGTTGATGAGGCCTCAGTGCCGCCCGCCGCGGTGGCTCAGTGGCTAAGGCGTTGCGCTGCTGAGCACCGAGTCGCGGGTTCCATTCCCGGCCGCGGCGGCCACTTTTCTGATGGAGGCGAAAAGCAAGAACGCCCGTGTGTGCAAGATTTTGGCGCACGATAAAGATCCCCAGGTGGTCAAAATTAATCCGGAGCCCTCCACTACGGCGCGCCTCATTGCCTGCGTTGTGTCGGCGCGTTAAACCCTACAATCAATCAAGCCTCAGCGTGTCCTCTGCCCTAGGGAAATTTGCTGCTAATAGCCATGCCACATTGTTTCTTTCGGCCACCACTGATTTGCACAGATGCCACACTTGCTTCCATTTACTCAATGCTGCATGGCTGTGTCTGCTTAACGCATCATTTCTGCTTGCATGCTGTATTTCTGTTATATGTACTGTTAAGCATCAGCTAACCTGAACCAAAGTAATTATGGCTAGCAATTTTGCAAGGAGTCCTCTAAAATCAGGATTCAAGAATAGCAGTGCAGATGTTTCTACGAGACATGCACACTTCATTGCGCGACCTCCTCATTATTAGCTTTAAAATAGCTCTCAACTTGCTGCTGTTCTGCATCAGAGCTTTATGGCAGTTTGTAAGCTTTACAGTGCATCTCGGAAAGCTCACGCATTCTGCAATTAAAGGGACCCACAAAAGCCTTCTGTAAAAGTTACAAAAGGCCTGTATTGTCTCGTAGCACCAATATAGTGATGCAATGCCATTGGAAATATTGATCTACATTCAGTATTAGCTGCGCCAGAAGCAATTAAATGCACCTCCCCACTTGCCGATCGACTCCTCCTCCCTACCCGCCGCGGTGGCTCAGTGGCTAAGGCGTTGCGCTGCTGAGCACGAGGTCGCGGGTTCGATTCCCGGCTGCGGCGGCCTCTTTTCTGATGGAGGCGAAAAGCAAAAACGGCCGTGTGTACGAGATTTCGGCGCACGCTAAAGATCCCAAGGTGGTCAAAATTAATCCGGAGCCCTCCACTATGGCGCGCCTCATCGCTTGTGTTGCGTCGGCACGTTAAACCCTACAATCAATCAATCGACTCCTCCTCCCTCTCTGCTTCCTTCAAAGCAGCTGGGAATAGCCATGTGACATCTCGACGCTCGACTTCCGTTCTGCGCTAGCTACATTCCTGCGCCTAGGCACGCGTCAATCGCTGCGAACCCGCCTTTGCCTCGGGATGGCGCAGGAAGGAGGGAGAGCAGCCGGAAGCCAATAACAGTGACCTCGCCGGCGATTGGGCGAATCAGGGGGCACCTTAGCCGTTGCGTCAGCCGCGGTCGGCTCACTGCGGCGTCGCGCTCATCGGCTGAAAAAGGCGATCTTCAAAAATTGTTTACAAATTATCCGTACAACGTATGGGGCTCACACTTGGCTCTAAAATCCCCCGTTCTGTGTTCTACCAACTGAATGCATTTGATTGCCACCTTCACAAAGCTTTTCAGGGTCCCTTTAAATGTAGTTGCTGCGATGTTTTTGACCCCCGTCATAATTCTAGGCTTTGCTGCTGCTTTGGCACAAATACTTCGTTGGCCAATTTTACTTGTGTGTGCTTGCTGCATGAATATTGTCTGTACTGTACTCTTGCCACTGCAGAGAAAGGAATGGATTCAGATGACAGAGCATGCTTTTGAAGTCTGTGGGAGGGGCCTTTGTGGTGCAGTGGACAGTAGGAGGCTGATTATGCACAAATATTCCTCATCGTGACTCAAAATGGCCATTTTGCTAAGAAACATTATTCTGTTACCTGTTCATGTGCGCTGCATTCTACCATTTAGGATACCGCAAAGTTAGGGGGCTACTATGTAAGCTCCTTTTGCTTGAAAGCAAGCGCCTTGATCTCTGATGTCTTGAGGTTTGTTGCCTTTTACTGGGTTTCATGATGGTTCTCTAAACACTTACAAACCACTGCCTTGCACACACCCTTGATAAGTTTCTGAATAAATAAAAAACCATAAGGCTACCACGTTAGGACGACCCGATTGTTCGGTTGATCATTAGCGAATAAAAAAATTTTGTAACACACAAAGTGCTTATCAACACACCATTAGGAACAATTGTTGAGCCATTGCTTTGACAAGTGGAGTTATCTGAAGGGGATTCCTCTTGTTGAAATGTTGGCTCTATCAAGGTTCCCATTGTGGTGCTCAAAAATTGACACAGCTGTGAAAGACCTTGAAAACCTCGCATTTCCATCATGAATGCCATTTTTCTTGGAATGCTGCAGGTGCACAACGAACCACCATGTGGAAAGTTAAGTTGCAGAAGTTCATAATCAGGTGGTACTGTTGCTAGTCTTTCAAATGAGGTGTGCTCGTGGCAGCCTCCACCATGCACTCAATAGTTCCCATTTCCCACCCTGGCCTATATTGCTGTCTGTAGCAAAGAGATGTCTCTGAAGCAAACTTTCCAGGTAAATCATGTTTATTTGGATTAGTATGAATACAGTGTAGGCCCCATTGCCAAGGTAGTGTGGCAACACTCCTATTAGAGCACATCTCAAGCAATAAGGGAAACACCAACTGCAGCCCAGGCGACACATTTCTCAACATGTCTTCAGCTCCCTCAGTGTCGCATTCACAGCTCAAAATGAAAGTTCTTGGAGCACCAGTGACTTGTCCAGTAACAGGTGCAGCAGGCAATGGGGATGGAGCATCTTCATGACAACAGGAACTTGCTGAATACAGAAAAACGAAACACATACAGCTTGAGTGACCATACTGACAGGTAATAAACGAGTTTGTTCTCAGCTCTCAAAAAAGCCTAGCACATGTTTGGGGAGGAGGTGGGGGTAGTGCACATCCAACTGCAGGCAAAAGTGGCGACATTCCAAGGCACTGAAATTTTTGTAGTGCCTGTGAATGTGGTGTACTACTAGCAAGCGAAAAAAAAATGTACAGAGGCTGTAAGCGAGCCTTCACATCCGTCAACGGTAGTGAAACCCAAACGTCAATCTGAGCAGGCCACGAGTTCTTTTGTAGCATGCTTTGGCAGCATGACAAGCTAAGGAGGGTTGCAGCATGCAGTAACCAAGGACAGCCAGGCTGTAATTGCGGGAAATAAATAGGCAAAATACGATGGTGCCGTTGTGTCAAGATTACGGTGCACATTAAATAGCCCCAGGTTGTCTAAATTAGTCCGTAGCGCTCCACTATCTGTGCTTCATGGCCCAGGTGTTGCTTCTTTTTTTTTTTTAAGATTAGACAGCGCAAGCAAAAGCAGGCCATTTTCTGTTGTACAGGAGTATCTGTCCCCACAGTTGGCCTCTTCTAGCACTGCTAGTTCAGCCAGGATCAATTGTAGCAGCACTGAATCCCCCCCTCGGCTATCCAAAATGAACCCATGGCAGCATGCTACCGAAGCGTGAGTGGACGGGGCTGCAGCACCAGGTGGGCCATTGTGGGCCGTGGCCCAGGGTGGAAGTCCTCTGGAGCTTAACGGGCTCAGGCAGGGTTGGGTATGCACCATCCCGGGGAAACGGGCACTGGATGAGGGGTGCAAGAAAACATACAGGCAGTCCGGAGCAACATTTTCAGCTCCGAAACAGGCTAAGTTGACGGCATGCGCACACAGAAGCATGATATAAAACACCGATTTATGTGGCAGAACACAGGGCACTAGCTTTCATTGTCCCGTCACCTGTTGGTCCGCGGGTGCAAGCACCGCTCCTACCAAGCAGAGGCATGGGCTTGAGTTGCAACATGCTTGGGCCAACCTAGATGAACTACCCAGTCCAGTTTTCAGTTCAAAGATTACCAGCGTGGCAGGACATGCAATTTGAATGCAACTGTATTACAATTACAACAACAACAATATAATTACAACAACACATTTATTCTTAATGATACTGCCATCTTTTACCAAACAGGAATGTGCAGGCTGAGTTTTTTAAATGAAGCATATGTTGTGCTGGTTGAAATCTGCTAATACTAGCCCGCCTCCTTGGTAGGAGCCTCCCAATCTGCCACCTGGGAGACGCGCTCTCTGAAGCAGGCAGGCTCTGCTAAGAGAAAAGTGTTCTGGCACACTGCCAGATGCAGCATAACACTGCAGCCTCACCATGGGAAGACCCGAAGACGTAATAAACAGCATCAAGTAAGATTACTTTCATAGGCTGTACAAAGCATAAAGCGCCGAGCGCACTGCATTTGCTGTATTCAATACGCGACGGTACACTTCGTCTGCTTAGGAAGCTCGCTGGCGACGGTAAAGCCTGTGCCCGTAAGTTACCGTTCACGTTAACTCGCGCATGCGCAGTCGACTGCCGCAAACACGGTAACGCTATGCTAAAACTCTCTATTATGTCGCGTTGACTTGATTCCAAGATGTTTTTTAGCTCCGCCAAGACGGCGGACCGAAACACAAAGACACACCGTGGGCTGTGCGTCTTCCGTTTCGGTCCGCCGTCTTTGCGGCGCTTTTAATCCCTTGCAGTGATGTGCCAACTCGCCAGAACCACCACTCCGCGTCGCAATATTGTTGTAGTATGGTGAATGCGCGCAACTGCCACTTGCGAACGTTACCATTCTAATACGTTAGGCCTAGTCGCAACATGAAGCAAGCGGAGGTTAATTTTACACAGTGACGAATATACGTCGGCTCACATTTACATTTCATTTGATTCAGTTTAGCTAACAGCAGTAAAGATATCGCCCTGCATTAATTGCAACGTCGCTGAGCGTGGACTTGATACTTGATAGGCCTACGTTGAAGCCTAACCAAATTTTCTAACACAGTCACAAATAAAACAATGAAGTCATCGTTTCTGTCTAACACAAATGTCCATTCAATTAAATACGAATATCTCTTCGCTCATATTTACATTTTCTTACTTCTAAACGCTGCTCACAGCTATTCAAGGTCACGTGCGATAAGAGGCCTTAAATTACGTACTAGGCACAATACTAGATGAAGCGGATTAACGCAGGCGAAATAAACGCAAACTATTCCAAGTTTTCTTACCTTCAGCGCTGCCGAAGACCAGTTGCACAATCTCAGCGTCGAAATTGTGCATCGCTCTGTGGTGAAGGACGAGGTTGTCAAAAGTTGTAACGCTGTGACCGCATTTGTCACACTTCATGTGGCTTTTTGAGCTTGTCCCCTCTTTGTGGTGCACTTTTCTCTCGTGTTTAAGCATGTCTTTTCGTTGCGAAAACACCTTGTCGCAGTCAGGGCAGCGCCGACGATCCTCATCGGTGGGAGCAGCATTCGACGAGCCCGCCATAAATACGCCGCAAACGTCGGAGGTCAGAGCAGCGCACCTTCAAAGCAGCACGTCCATAGAGAAAGAAATAGTGGTGCACGTCTTTCTCCCATAAAAAAAAAAAAAAAACTAACCTTAAAAATGACGTCACATCCGCTTGTAAACCAACCAATCAGCGTGCTTAGAATTGACCAATCAGGGTGCGGCGCCTGCTGGCCCGATATGCTTGTGTCAAGACTTGGTGACCACCCGAGCCCTGGCGGTCGCGGCGGCCCTCTGGACCGCCCCCCCCCCCCCCCCCCCCCACCCTCTTCACCTGTTCCCCTGATCCTTGAGTATCAATAAAATTGTTTCTCTCTCGATTCGTCCTGGGAGGCTCCGCCTTCGCTTTCAGCGCCGACGCTTTTTTCCCCACAAACTTGTAACCCGCTGTTCTCCGACATCCAATACGGCCGTTTGAGAACTGTTGTCAGTCCCTTAACCTTCATACAACCGGTGCATCGACATGCAGATCGCCTGCAATCGTGCATCTCAGCGCACAGGCGGCGCAGGCGGCGCGAAAAGAGGATCCATCGCATCCGCCGTACCGAAGACAAAAGAATGCACAGATGACACTGCTCGCCATCTAGCGAGCTCGTAGTGAACCAATCGTAAATGTTTAAAAATGACCGATAGATGACGCTAAAAAAAAAGGGGGGGGGGACGGTGCAGTGGCAGCTACTAAGCATCACTATCAGTGGCCGCTTACATCAAGGCGTTTCCTGTATGGCTAACGTATATATAGGCATAATTAACATTGCGCAATAGAGCGACATACACTCGATTGATGACATTGCCAACGCAAGAGAGAGAAAACACTTTATTGGCTGAGGAAGCGACCAAGGAGAATTGAAGTCCTTATGTTGGCGACGGGTAAGGGCTGAACGTACACCCCACCAGGACGTCTTCTCCTTGAGTTAGGTGGGCGAGCTCGTGGTGACCGTAGGCCGATGCCTTTCGGCGACCTCTTCCGCCCTCTTGACCAGGCGTACCTGTAGGTCCGGGTCGGGGCTGCGAAGCGAGGCCTCCCACCTCTCCTCAGAAGGGATTTCGGGGAAAGGGTCCTGGGGGCATGCCCAGATGATGTGGGCCAGGTTGGCATGAGCGCCACATAAGGGGCACGCCGAGGTTGGGTAAAGGCTGGGGTGGATATGCGTCATAACGGCCGGATTGGGGAAGACTCCCGTCTGGAGTTGGCGCCAGACGTGGCTTTGTTCTAATGTCAGGGATTTGTCCGCCCGAGGATAGATCCGGCGGGAGAGGAGGTAGTAGGTGGTAATATCGTGAAAACCGATCAGACGGTCCCGCGCGGACCGGGCTCCGTGGTAAGGATACGGGTTCGGCCCTGCCCGGATAGTAAATCCTCGGGCTGGGTCATGGGCCACCTCGTTTCCCTCGAGCCCAGAATGCGCGGGGGTCCAGATAAGTCGTACTGGGGATTGCGGGGGGTTCCTGAGCAAAATTTTGAGCGCCGTTGGGGATATGCGTCCAGCGGCAAAATTTTGAAGAGCGGGTTCAGAATCTGTAATGATTGTTGCGGGGGTAGGGTTGAGTGAAAGGGGCAGCGCTATCGCCGCCTCTTCCGCCGGTTCTGGGATGGGCGTCCGGACTGTAATGGAATCAATGATGCTGGTTTGGGGGTAATTGCAAACAGCGATTGCGGTGAAAGCCTCATGGTGCCTGTATTCCGCTGCATCTACGTACACTACTAACGGGTCGTTTTTGTATTTCTTGTGCAGGGCGCGGGCTCGTTGTTCCCTCCGATCAGTGTGGTACGTGGGATTCATGTTGCGGGGGAGTGGTTTGGCTATGATGTTAGCGTGAATATTATGGGGAATAGTTGTTGCATCCTGATATAGGGTGTGGTCCTATTCCTAGGTTTTGGAGGATGTGCCTTCCTGTGGGACTGCGAGCGAGGCGTTCGTATTGTCCCATCAGGTGCGCTTCGACAAGTTCGCGGGCCTTATTGTGAAGGCCTAACCCTTCCAGTCTGGCAGTTGACGTGCCGGGGGGGAGGCGTAGCGCCGCCTTGTGCCAACGCAAAATACATGCATTCGCCAACGGCTCCCGCATAATATACGTATACATACACATGCAGAACACCGTACACTTTTCGCCTGACATAAAGCACAACTAAACCTTAAAAAACTACAGAGTATTTATTAGACCGATCGCAGGGCATGCAAGTAGGAACAATGAGCTTGTTGTTTGTTTTGATAAACTACAGCAAAGCGTGAGCTTCACCTGTGTTTTGTTATTTCGTCAATGCAACCTGTGTAAGTGCTACTTTTTATTAGTTTCAAATTGCTCAAGAAGTACTAGAATGGCTGAAAGAACAAAAATAGCGAGTGTAGAGAAACAGTACGGCACGCATGTTTGATTTGATTTGCCTTCGCTCTCTTACAGCACACCCCTGGTCTGGAAACTATTTCGGTACGCCAGCTAGAATGCTACCGAACGAGGGCCTTTTGTTGTTGGTAACTGACGCATCAATATGCTGCGGGCTGTGCTCGTCGATGAAGAAAAGGGGCAGGTTGGTATCATTGCTGCCGTGTTTAACACTTGGGTGTCCCTAGAAAGCGTCCACAAATGCGGTGATGCGCTGGCACGTTTGGCGCGTGTTTGGCGCCAAACACACGGCTGCCGAGCCGTGATTTGGAGTGGCGATGACACGGTGATAAAAAAGGACAGTGAGGGGACAAGGAAGCACCACACTGCAGGGGCGGTGTTGCAGAGAGTCGTCATTTACACTAGATCAGCGAAAGACACTGTGCAACCAAGAACGGTTTTCTTATCGGCAATAGAGAATATTTCCAATAGAGAATAGAGACGACAATAGAGAATATTTGCTCCCCCGTTTCGGTGTTTGGTAGAAGCCGTACAGAGGGCGCTACATTTAATAAGCTAAAGAGAGAAACTCGCTGGGCTGGGGGAGAAAACCAGCGTTTTCTCCATTTTTCTACCCATTTTGCTTAAAGTGTAGGTGGTTGGATTATCACAAAACAAGAGACTGGTCGGGTAAGTTACGAGCGCTCACCGAACAGTGCATTTGCTAGGGAATCCGAATTTTAAAACATAAATCAATCTACTCCTGTGAAGCTACAAATGATTAAAGATGCTAGGCGAAGTCTTGCCGGTAGGCGGTGTCCACTTGACCGGCGGCTGGCTGTGCGCGTGTTCCTGGAGCAGCTCCGCAGCGTTCGCATTTAAAATGTTGACGTGGACTCCTCCCAGCAGGCAAATCGGGAGGCGCTCTATCTGACAATGAGTGGAACGTGAGCGCCTGTGCCGCGTTCAGCCTCTTTTCCTTTTTTTCTATTTTCTTGCTGCAGGGGGAGGGGGGGGGGGTGACGTTGAGCAGTAACGTCGGGTTTATACTCTCCTCTTCCATCCCCTTATCTGACCATGGACGCCATAAAAAATTCAGACCAACAAGAGGTTAGCAGCTCCAATGTGAAAAAAAAAAAAAAAATCCTTTAGAGTGACATCGAAAAAGAGCAAACGTGGAGTCAAGGGAAGTTCGATGGCCGCCGAACCACACGTTTTGGGTAAACGGAAGAGAAGTGCGCGGCAGAGACCAGCCTCTTGCTTTCCGGTCCTTTCGGCGTGGAAGTGGTGGCCAGGCCTTTCTGAGGAAACGTCAGTAATGGCGTCGGCGTGAACCGGCAACGGTTTAGGCAATGACCCGTTTCCGCATCGCCCACGGGCCCGTAATCCGCGTGAGGGCCTGCCTTGGGTGCGCTTGATGGATAGGATGGCCGCGTCAGGCCGCACCGATCGACCATGCTGGGCACGCGTCTGGCTGCAGCCCGTACGGATGCATTCGCGCAAACCGAATGAGAGCGGCCGCACCCCTTTCCCCTTTCTACGAAGAGAGGAGGGTAAGCTGTGCAGCCATCACCTGCTTAGCAGGACCCATTTCATCCGTCCAAAGGTGCAAGCAAAGTATGAACAGCATGACAGACTACGACAAGCTAGTTATCGAAGTCAAGTGGGTTCCTTGTTCCCTTTAGCCTAGACATTGGTATCATTAGACCAGGCCGAACTGGAACCGCGGCCACATTAGTCTTCACCGCGCACTGACGAGGCGGGAATAACAATATCGCTCGAACGGCTACGCAGGTGCGGGATTCATTATCTAGCTTTTCATAGGCACAAATGCCCTTTACCTCATAGGTTTTTTTCCGAGGTGTAGACAGTGTTACACATACGAGCTCAGTGGTGATTCGTCGCCCCGTTAGTCCATTGGCTGATTGGTGCGACAGATCTCCAGTGTGCTTGGCGTGGCGAGAGACACTTTTAAACCCGCATCTACTAAGGTATTGGGATGGATAAATTCTAATCAGTAGTCTGACCTATAGACACGGTTTAAGACACCACAAACCATGGTAGTGTATGTTATTCCCACTAGCCCCGGATCAAGCCTCAGGGCAATTCATTTGGAGCACTTGTGATCACGAAAGGTAAAGTAAGGTTTCTGTTTTATTTTCCTGTTTTTCTGGCTTTCCTTCACAGCGCGGTGTTGTGGGAACGCGCTTACTTGGCGTTCATGGTGTGCACTTTGTGCAAGTCCAATGGTGGAACAGAAATGCCAGCGTGCTTCCAGTGGCAGTATTGGAAGGCTGAAATCACCTGAAGTGAACTTTGCAACACTTACGATAAACGCTTTCCCTCTTTCCTTCGCGTCTGGAAGCACTGTGAAAGCTATAGCTGTCGCCAGCACGGAGTGGCACTGCGCGATTGGCTCATCGCAGCAGATCCGCCTTCCGTTTCTGCTTTGCTTTTGTGAGAATTTTTAATAACAGCAGAGCTGTTCGCTTGTACCACGGGGATACACAAGAGAATGTCGACGCTCTCACCTTCTTTACCGCCTTCCCCATCCCTGACTAGACCTTGAGTCTCCCCTTCCGAGTAAAGAATTATAATATTAATAATCTTCCAGTTCCGCCGTTGAGCGTTACCAGAAAGAAACACCAAGAAAAATAACCGAGCTCACGTGAGCGCGCGCCTCGTGGAAAGCCGCTCGGCGTCGGCCAGGCTTGCGCGGGCGCTGGCGCCCCGTGAGGAGCTAGCAAAAAACAAAAGAATACCAAGCACACGTAAGCGCGCGCCTCGCGAGGAGAGCCTGGCGTCGGACAGCTCGACCTTCAAGAACACTCTGCTTATAGGTAGTGGCGTGATCTCTCGCATGCTGTTGTACTCGCCGGTTCACGTGCGTTCGCGCCTGAACTGGAAAGCAAAGCACAGACGCCCAGCTCGCGCTACAGACGCCGAGTTCGCGAGGCCGGTTGTTGCGTGCTTACGCGATCCGCTTTGCGAGGGATGTCAAAGGCTGCGGAGAAAACGATCCGCGCCTGCCAGTCATGGAGAACTTTCAGCGGCAAGTTCGGAAATCCATGTCAGGTGCAACAGCCGGGTCTCCGACGAAGGAGAGGGGCCGCCAGCCCTGCTGTTTCTGCAGTCTTGCAGCACTAGTACAAGCTGCGCCATTTTTTCGGGGCTACCTAATGCGTTCATTGCTACAACTGAAAGGAAAACGGCCAATAGCCGCTATACCACTATAGTTACGGCATTCGAGCGCTCAAAGAATGCCAGTAACGGGAGAGAGACAAAAATCTTTCGAGCAAGTCACAAAGTTATCTGATGGGCATAGAGCAGCAATTTTCGGCTGAGGTAGGTTGCGACCACCTTATTCTAAGTTCTGAATGTGTTTGGTGAGTATACGTTCTCACAGCATATAGGATTTAAAAAAAAAAGTTGAAACAAGTGTTGCAGGGTCTATTTAAGTGAAAACGATCGCCAAAAAGCATCGCCTGCACTAGGAACACGTGGTTTAAACATTAAACTATCCCCAGCTCAAACGCCATTTCCCCTCAGGTAATCTCTGAACCGCAGCCAATAGTCTCACGTACCGCCGGATACGGCCCTCCAAAGCGCCGGAATTTCTTCAGACTCTGGTTTTCCAACAAAAATTTTGGTCCCACTGTATCGATAGTGAATGTTGGCGCGCTTTTTCTAGGCGGGCTCCATTTCCACTAACGAATTCCGTTTCGCATTTTAAATGCAGAGCATTTCAGTAACTCACGATGTCACCCGCGTTGTCCCGTCGTAGTCCGCACCGTCGTTGTCCGCACCCCTCCCCCTACACTATATAAAAGAAAATACTATCCGGCGCCAGGTTTCGATCCCTCGACCCTGCGGGCGGAACGCAATGTACATGGTGCTCTACCCACTGCGCCACAAAGCCGACACAGAATGGGAGGCTACGAACGCGCCTTATATCCTTGACTAATTCAAATTACTGCTGACAAGCGCTCTCTCGTCAGCAGTTGCCACAAGTGCAACAACAATAACGTAACGCAAACTAATTAACGTCGTGCGCCCCCGGAAATGCTCTGCATTTGATCGTGCCCCTCGCGAGGGGGATGTTTGCTTCCAACCGCTCCTAAAAGAGATACAAATTGGCGGCGGTTAAGAGCTCTTGAACGGATGAAGTTCGCATGCGCTGAGCACGATTTCCATGACGCTCTTCATTTGCATAGACTTGCCGCACAGTGCTTCGTGGTGCAAAATACAGTGAGCCGCGGCAAATTGATTCGTTTTTTTCCTCGCATCGGAGGTGTATAAGGCTCGGCGATAAAAGCGCGGTAGGGGCGTTGCCGGGCAATGTTGTTCTTACATAGTTTGAAGCCTCTCAGTAAAAGGAAAGAATGCCTCGCGAACAAGAAAACGCGTTGCTACGCAACACTCGGGATAAGCGGTTGTACATCGCAGCAGGCTGGAGCGTTCGAAGCGTGTCGTCTGCTCTCCTCCCGCCACACTCTAACAAGTCCCATGGGTGGTCTTCCCCACAGCGCTCTAGAATGACCAATCGAAGTGATCAAGCGTGCAAATTTGGCGGATGACAAAGCCCAACCTGTAACGTGACTGAAAAAAGTGCGTGTGCTCAGGGACAACACGCAAGGCGTGAATGGCGTTTTACATTACGCGATGTCCGTGCGCAGATACCCTTTCTAACTCAAATTGAATGCCCGGCCACGTCATTGGTCGGATTTGTACACTAGGCCACTTCGATTGGCCATTCTGGAGCACTGTGGGTAAGATGCCTTGCGGGAACTTAGAGTTTATAGCATTACCATTCGAATGGAGCTCAGTGACGCTATACTTTCAATTTTAAGCGTAAGCATAAATACCCTTGAATATTCGTGTCGTGTATGTGTGGGCAATAAGATACACAATAAGAGAAAGGTTAGATAAACAATGAGTGCAGAAATGAAAAAAAATTACGCTCACGCGTTCACTTGGTTGAACAATACTATGTATCAGATTTTTAATTTTGTGTGCGTCCAGCGAAAAAACAAAAAACAAAAACAACAACAAAACAAACAAACCCCGAAGAGTCGTTCGAAACCAATTCATTTGTGTCCTTCGGCCTAAGCCTTTAACCAGTAACCTTCATGTCAGGTTTAACTTTCCTTTACTTGACCTTTCAGCACCGTCACGCTGCGAGTTTATGCGGAGTACCTCTTTTCGTGTGGAAAGACTGCCGAGTTCATTCGAACAAGGTACAGAAACGCCGCTGATGCTATGTTTTGCTCATAACAGCGTTTTCACGACCAAGAAGAAAAATGCGGCGGGCTGACATGGCCCATCAGGCAGCGTTTCCCTTATAACGTCGTCTAAGCATACGCGTCGTGTCCCTCTTTTTTTCGCCACCGTGCTCGTTTACATGCTCCGGTTAGTTTGCTTCCCTTTTTTCCCCCAAGCAGCTACGTCAGCTCTCTTAATTTGTGGGGGGTAAATGAGCCTGCTCGGCCATACGCGCCGCCCGCTCCTCCATCGTACACGTGCCTACACTCGCCCACGCAGTCGCTTATGGGCAGATGGCAGCTTGAAAAAATAGCGATATAGGGGCCTAGGAAAGGAGGCAAAAAAAGTGCTGGCCACGGCAGTGAGGGTGCTCGCGTGTGGCATGCAAATGACCATCGCCTTGCCCATAAATTTATGCGTCTGGCCAGAACTGGGGAGGCGGGCACGGCGGAGAAGCCGAAAGGCCGCTGCTTGCCGGCCCAGGTTCCCAGCGTCGAAATGGAGGTCGTGAGTTCATGCCATGAATGGATGCCAGGCATTGGACCTCAGCTGTTCTTGAGAGGCCGGGTCAACAAAAAAAAAAAAAAGAAGAAGAAAAGAAAGAGAGGAAGTTTCAGTGGAGAATTCTAAACGGCCAATGGATTTGCAAGTGAAACATAAGTAATGCGGAAGCGGTATTTTTTTGGCTTTGCCCTGTTTATGTATGCCTTCGTCTTCATATGAAGCTCGGTAGACGGCTGTGGTGTTGACTCCAAGGTACGCGTTTTAACCCAGCTCGCTGGTGGAGCTTCGAAACGCGTGTTGAGGAGGCACCAGGGAAATCAGCACGGTTTCCTGTTCTTTTCTGAACTGCATGCGTGAGCTGTTCCCCAAAGGTCGAGCTCATCTTTGATTGGCTCTAAATTCAAGCTTGATCAGACAACTTGCCGACGGTGAAGCGAAACCGCACATGCCGTGTGTAGGTCTTCTCAGCAGTCAGCACGCTATGCGCTTCTTTTCCTTGTATTTTTTCCCGACGCGCATTCAACTAATCGCTAAATTTTCGCTATGGTAAGACGTTAATAACCGGTGACTGTTTATGAACACAGAAGCGGGAAATATAACATAATATTTTTATGAGAGGTGAGGCCATGCTCCATGTATCTGAATGTCGTTTTAATGGATGGAAAAGATGAGTCAATACTACTTTAAAAACTCAATACTTTTTGATTCAAAGTATTTGGCTATTTTTGGAAGATGCTTATAGTAACGTCGAATAAAGGGCGTTTTCCGATACCATGTGTTTGCAGTGGTCAGGGCATGACGAAAATCCCACAGTGCGTAATGTAACGGGAATATTACGAGAACGCATGTTTGTGCAAGCGATGCATATGTGCGCCAAAGAATGCGGTATTCTCATTCTGACCCATGTAAAGCTGTGTTGCACAGCACTGGGCCACTAAAAGCACACTATTAAGACACCTTAGACGCCAACGTTGGGACAGATGAGGACTTAAATAGGACTGGAACGCACTCCACTTAGTGGCCTCTTGCTTCCGTGATCCCGCAGCTCTGGAGTTCCTTGTGCATTAGAAATGTCCAATACTTGTGGTATAGATGAACACGCGGTGCTTTGGGATTGTGCCATTGCAAGCTGAAAACCCGAAATGTAAATGTAGCGTAACGGTTTATTAGGATTTGTCGGTTAAGCGTTGAGTGCAAAGATCTATCAAGTTTTACTTAAGTTATGGTTACGCTTCCACGAAAGTGTAAAACTTTGACGGTGTTTGTTTTAGCTCACAGACTCTTAAATCCGTGTAACGCAGTGTTCGCGGTAGGACTTGGAAGTCCGCCAAAATGTGTCAGTCACAACTGGGTGAAATTTGTTAGAGCCGCAAATTGAAAAAAAAAAAAAAAAAAACACGAAAAAAGTACATTTTCGAGGACATCTACAGAAGCTGCGAAGATTTTTAGAAAGTGGTTGAGCTTTAATTTGTATCCGCAAGGCTGCATTCCATATGAATATCAGACTTTTCTTTCGTCTACCTGCAGCGTATATTAGGATATTGGTACGCCTAACAAGAACAACCCAAACCGTATTATAAGCCCATAAAAACAGGAGTAATTAATACGTCCAAAGAAAATGTTCTCCGCACTGTATTTTATTATTCTAATTTTAGCTTTAAGTTATGAAGCTACACCTGGGGCACGAAGCTTGTCTCAGTGTAGAGCAAATGTTGAATTGGCGAAAGAGAGGAGGAACTGTCGACAGTTTACTGCAATCAAGATGATGCTGACAAACAACTCACGATCATTATCACCGACCTCATCGCAGACGTCGCCCCGAGTTGGGGTTTTTGTTGACGTTCTGTATACACGCCTAAAAAAGAAGCTTCAATACAGCGTAACAAAAATAGAACATAACTCCCGAGGAATTGAGTGGGCCCGAGACCAAAAGAAAGAAGGGGTCCGTCGCCATTCAACAGGTTGGCGGCTGCGCCCACTGGGACGGGAAGCGCGCGTCTCTAGACGCGGCTGTCAGGACGTGGCAAAGTGGACATTCACCGCCGCCGTCTCTTCCTCCGCTGCCTCTATTCTCCCTTGCTTCTGTTCGTTTGTTTGATGCTGTCACAAGGAACATCCTTTCGAGCCGGGACATTCTTCTCCTTCGCTGCGCTTTCTGCAAGGTGGCGGCCCTCTCCCTCTTTCGCTTCTCAGTCGTTCGCTGTTACATTGTTCCTTTAACTGAAGCGCTACATCTGTCTGTCGGTCCCGGTATCACCTATCCATCTTTCGGCCTTTTCTTTCTTTTCCACCCAGCGCTGTTCAATCTGCATCGGTTGGGAAGAGCCTGCGAGGTGAGCGCGGAAATCGAGTTACCCCGGGCCTTCCACCGTTCACCGCAGGTATATCAGCGGCGACAGCATCCGCGCTCTATGCTGCCTACTGGCTCGAAGAGAAAGGAGCGAAAAGTCGCCACCCGCTCCGAACACTAAGGGATGAAACACTTTCTGTTTTCTGTGGACACTGGGCGAACACCTGAGATGGTGGCCTCCTAGTTTTCTCTTCCGACTGAGGAATGAAAGGAAACTTAAGGAACCAGACGCAAAAAAAGTTTGGAACGCGTTGTGCAATATTTGTCGCCTACTGACTTTTTTGTTGCGGGAAAAGCGTTTTTTTGACACGAAAGTGTTTTATTCTCGGATACACCAAGATTTCACTGACGTCACATCCGTCACGGAAGTGACGCCAGTACAACGAAGGAAGTGGCCTGTAAAGGCTGCACCCCTGCACTCGGGGTCTTTTTGCGGCAAAGCGACCTTTAGTACTAAATAGTACGTTATAATTGGGGTTGTTCGTTTTCGGGTTTTATATTTTAACTCGAAAGTGTTTAATGCCGGGATACACCAAGGTTTCACTGACATCATATCCGCCACAAAAATGAGGCCAGTACACCTTTGCCGAAGCGACCCGCCAGCAGGAAGTCGCTCGGCAAGCACACCCACAAGACAGCCGCCGACGCGCAAATCATGCTCAGCTGCAGATTTCGCTGCACATTTCACTTTCGTGTTTTACTGATTCCTATGACAGGAGAATCAACCACAGTTTTTGTTATCATTTACGAGAATCGGCGTATACGAGTAATATTAGTAGTTTAAATTGCTCGTACCTTCGGTGATGACGTGGTGCAAGCCGCTTCCGCGTCCATTTTATTAGACGATGAGTTGCCGCGCGCTCATTGAAACAGTGGGAACATTCTCACAGCACTTCGCAAAAATAAAAGCGTACTTATAAGTTTTAACTGAAGAATAGCAAAATTTCTTCGAAAACTTTGTCGCCATGTCGGTGGTATACCCTTCAGCGCCTTGTAATATTCCTCTTCCTCCGTTCATGATGATTCTTATTACAGCGACATAAGATAATATACGACTTTGATTCAACAAAAGGGCTGCCTTGCCCCAATAACAATGACACCAATTTTATGCCCAGCTTTAAGCAAATAATCTAGATATTAAAGACACCATATAAAGCAGTGGCGACTTCCCTATGACTGTCCGGAGAGTTTCTAGGACGTCACAGAATCTTGTTTCTGCGACTCTCGGCCGCCGACTTAAGCGACCTCTAAGAAACGACTGGGCGACTGTAGTGAGGCCTCTAGTTCCGTTTTGTTGTATTCACTTAAATGCTAACGTACAGTTAAAACACAGATAACTATTATTTTGGTGCTGGCCCTTATTGCATCACTCCTGCTAATGCTACGTGAGTGTAGCGCGAAATTTGAAATATTTTCAATATTTATTCATTTGTTCGGTTAAAAGGGCGTCTCTTTTGGCTGGAATGAATCTGAGTGAGTAACCAAAGGCTAGTTTGTGTCAAATTGAGTGAAGTTGTTTTGTGTTCAAAGTCCCTTTAAGCCGGGTACTTTATGTAGAGTAGCTGAATCGAACAGAATTAGGGGAAAATATCTAAGATGCAGTAAGTTTTTGGCAAGGAAAGTTTAACATCCACCTTACATCCATCTAAATGCAGCCATACGGCTACAAAGGAGTGCTATACAGCTTTCTCAGAAACTTCGCAGTTGAAGAAAAATTCGTCCTGGTCCAGGAATCAAACCCGGGACCACCGCTTAACCGGAGCAGTCGCTCTACCAACTGAGCTAACCAGGAGGCTAGTCGTTTGTAGCGCGAGAGCGAATTGATCAACAACTCGAAGTAAAGGACCACGACGAATTTTTTTTCAACTGCGAAGTTTCTGAGAAAACTGTATAACTTTCCTTTGTATAGCTGCATTTAGGTGGATCTCAAACTTTCCTTCGCAGAAACTTACTCCCCCTTGGGGATTTCGCCTAATTTTGTTCGGTTAACACGTCCTTCACTTCGAGTTGTTGATCAATTCGCTCGCGCGCTACAAACGACTAGCCTCCTGGATAGCTCAGTTGGTAGAGCGACTGCTCCGGTTAAACGGTGGTCCCGGGTTCGAATCCTAGACCAGGACGGATTTTTTTTCAACTGGACTGCGAAGTACCCGAGAAAGCCGTATTGCTTTCCTTTGTAGCCGTATGGCTGCATTTAGGTGGATGTCAAACTTTCGTTCGCAGAGTAGCTGAATGTTACGGTGCAGTAAGCAGCAGCGAGTAGAGGGCAATAGTCTATAGGTAGAAACAGAATTCGATGACGGCAGACAGGTGATTGGGAAATGAGGGGTGGTGTGACTAAGTCGACAATAAATGCGGGCCGTAGGAGAATTGGTGCACGATATGTCCATAACTGAAGCACGCTGTTCCGGTTCCGCCGTCGCCTCCAGCTGCGGGCGATCCTTCGCGCTTCTTCCGTTAAAGAGGACGTTCAGAGCAGCTCTCGCCCGTGAAAAGCAGAGACAGAGTCATTAATAAATAGCTCGGGATTTATTGCCAGCCGTCAGTTTTCCCACGCCGCTCTCTGAGTAGCGCACCCGCGAGTAGGGCGGCGGGCTCCCGTCGACATTGTTCGATGAAGCGGATGGTACTCGATGAAGCAGGTTCTTTGGGGTGGCATACGAGAGTCAAAAATAAAGTTTGCAAAAAATTTCAACGCTAAGTCACGGCCCGTATGGCTGGAAGACAAAGATCACTAATCGGGCTTTTCGTTTTGCTGACAGAGTAGGTTATATGCGAACGTATTCAAACAAGGGTCATTAGAGGGGAAGTGCACTTTTTTAGAATTTTTTTATTCAACTTTGTTGAAGACATTTCCGGAGCATTCATTTCTTACTGCGTCGTGTCGAACAATTCATCTCAATGAGATGGGGGCTGGAGCATAGTTTATTTTTTAGTCGCACCATTTTTCCCAAGGGATTATAGGAAAAAAGATAAAGCTAATCAAAAAAGCTTAACAAAAGAAAAGAAACAGAGAAATAAGAAGAGAAAAAAGTGACTACAAAGGCAAAACAAAAAAAAGGAACATCGGACGCAATTTATGGAATGAGTACGAGCGACCACATCGACAGCGTCTCATCGCATGTCAATGTGATTGAATGCTACTTAGGTTTAATAAACATTAAGCTATTTATTTATTTGCTTAGAAATTCTTAAAAAAAAGGGCATTCAAGAGGAAATGGCTGAAACATTACAACATACGGAAATGCGCAACAAGGTAAAATATACAAACTACAAGTAGTGTAACCTTTTGTAGAAAATTATGTTTTCTTGAGGGATACTTTCTGCAGAAATTGAGTTGGATATTCGTTTAACGTTTGTATTTTATTGCTTGATAACTGGAATATGTGTAGTTCTAGGTAGTTTCTCTCATTTACGCCAATTAGGCTCTGTAATTACTATATATATAGAGAGTGCTGTCACAGGCGTTACCTGATTCATTCGAACCTGGCTTGTTCAACCTTTTAAGCGTGAAAAAAATTGTGCGACGCGTGACGTGAATCACACGGACAGGCGTTAGCGTCCAACAGAATTTCATTTAAAAAACACAACACAACACTTTACATGCACAGGAGGTTTCCCACGTGCAGTTTTAGACACTGTGCCATTTGCAGTTTCATTTGCGACTTCGAATGTGGTTGCAGTCCCAAGACTCCCAACATGTGTACAGAAATGACCACGACCAACGGTAGTGATAGTAAGCAACGGCAGTTTTTTTTTTCTTTTCTAAAAATAACTTTTTAGTTAACTTTTTTGTAGTAGTTAACTTTTACAGATAATTGGTCGCACAGATTTGCCAGACTCGAAGCCAGTTACTTCTTTTTTTATATAATATGCTAACACCACTGGACGAAACCTGTAATAAAATGTTCCAGCGGACAACGCAGAAACTTTGAGCGGGTGAAACAAGCCGACAGTATGTTTTGTCACTGTAAGAGATGAAATCGTGCCGGTTTCAGCCGACACTACACAGTGGAGTAACACGACGCGACAAGCTCAATGAGGCGCGATTCCATGGACAGCTTCAGAGATGTGCACATAAGCTCCATGTGCTTTTTCGTCCATTGCGCAGCGACAAGACGGTCCTGTGAACGCAGTGTGAGTCTCCGGAGCCTAAGTAAGGAAGTAAGGAATGCCGGGCTGCAGAAGAAAGGGCGGCCAGTCGAGCGATTGAAGGGCGTGTCGCCTGAGCGCGACGGTTCGTCTCCGGAACACGTCGCACCAAATTACAACCACTTTGACATGAAAGAGGACCGGCTGCAAAAAAAAAAAGGAAAAAAAAATACATGAGAAGAAGGCTGCGTAGAATGAAGGGCGTTTGTTACACCAAGCGAGAATCAATCTGGAAAAGTTGTCGGCGAGATTGCTATGACACGCCCCTTGAAGCGAGCTTATACGCGGTCAGTGCACGATTGAGACCGAGTCACGATCGATGCCGTGTTGTGATGGCCATTGCATTTCCAGACTTTAGGGAAGGAATCGCTGCGTGAGTGTTGTCATATCTTTTACGCTGTTCATTGCATCTTGCGCGCGTAAGATTCGATTGGGAAAACCCTTATCAGGCCGAATCACACTTTAAACCTTATTCTCAACGGTAGAAAGAAATGCGTGCGAGAGATTTTACCCTACGGCAAATATTAAGATGCCGGGAAAAGGGGTTGGCAGTGGGGAAGTAATTGAGGAAAATGAGCGTACAACGACTGTGGGAATTGCGAATTCGCAGGGTTTGGCTGCGCAAACCTTCGCTCGGCTTACCAATAAGCTTTGTGAGCTCGTGCGCAAAGCGCCGTCTGTTATGCGCGTAATTTAAGGCAGCAGTGCCGTTCTACATTCCACGAGTGAGCTGAGAGTCCGAATGAAAGACACGGTTTCAATCTCGCGGGGTTTTTATCTGTGCATTTTCAATTGGTTTATACCTTCTGCTCCATCCCACAGGAGAGAGTAGAATGAAGAAATGAAGGGATCCTTTGATTTACAATACAAGAAAGAGACCACTGAAACATCAGTCTCAAGAACGACTTTCAGCCAATTTTCCGCCAACCCTTCCCGCGTTCTTAAGTTTCAACAGTTGTATCTCCCCCGGAAATACCCATTCTTCCCCAAGAAATCCGAAGCAAATGCTCAGGAAATGCCCATTTGGCGCAATTTTTATCACGCTGACATGTCGAAGTTCCGTCAAACTTTAGGGTATTTTTTCTCGCCGAGGGACTTCCTTTTGAAGCCGGTAAAGCATCTCTGTCAGTATTCAATTTTGAGAATCGACCGGGTTGTGTGTACAACAGCGACAAAATACGGTTCACTTACTAGAGTAACTATAAAAAATTCACGTAGAAAATCATGGTGCGCTCATCTTTAGAGTTAGTGTTGAGTGGTCTTCGACGTTAAAGAAAGCAGGAAAGGGGCACAAGCCCGAAAAAATTAGCCACGTATCTGCTTATTTTGTTGCAAATGTCGTCAAAAGACGATAGTCTTTGTTGACATTTGCCAAGGAATTGCCCCCTTTTGCTTTCCCGCTCACCTCTCATGCTGTTCCTGTACCGTCGCGCTCCTTCCAAGGTAAACACACTAAAGGTTTGCGCAAGGCGATTTGAATTTACCGCGTTCCACTGCTACAAGCCGGGTTCCTCGATGCCAGCGCTGCAGTACGGTGGAGACGCACGTGAATGGAGGCGACCGACTACAATGTTTATAGAACCACGTGGCCGTGCTCCTTGTGCGTTCCGAGCAGAACGTGTAACCTAGCTAGTGGAACCTTTCGTTGCTGTTGCCGCGTGATTTTTCATATGCCGCCAGGAGGCGGCGGTTTTCTGCAGTAGATGTAGAATATCATTTGCTATCGAAAAACCAAGCATTCATGAATTTTTTTAATAAAGGAACACTGTAAATATCTCTTGTGTACTAATTTCCTCTCTTATATTTGCGTAATGTCTTGTTCTTGTTCAACAAAGTTGACAAGTATGAACATATAAAGCGGGCTTAGACGTTTGCATTTGGCTGTGAGTATATAAGACTATTGCGCTATATCAATTTTACTTTGGCTGGGTGGCTGAATCGAGTACAGACAGACAGACAGATGGACAGACAGACAGACAGACCAAAATTTCTGGGCTTAAGTAGCCCAAGAAAGACTAACGTCTTTAAAAGACATGGACCCACGGAAAAATTGGGTGGCCGTTAGTCAAGCTAGGGCTCTCGATTAGGAGTCTTTCCCCAGCCGCAACGTGTTCTGTGGTCGTTGCGGTTCGTGGTAGGCCACAGCGCTGCTCATCTTTCAAGAAGGGGCGACCATGCTCAAATTTACTGAGCCAAGCTGCAGCGTTGCATGTCCCGGTGCGCCGTCTCTGAAAGCTCGTGGAAGCTGTTGTAAGAAACGCGATTCACTGAAACCGACTTCGAATTTGTGCAGCACCATCACGCGAAAATCGCGTCACTCAAAATCAATGCCGTGTCCTTCGCTGGACTGACATGTGTTAGCTTGTCCGAGCGTATTGCTAGCACTCGTCGGCCCTGTGCTGTTAGTGATATGCTCCACAAACTTTAAAATGTGGCTTTATCACCAAATATTTGTTTCCGGCTCATATATTTGCAGTTTGTTCATATCTCGAGCTTTCTTAGAGACTGTCGCGCTGGCTGGTGCAGTCTTAACGCAAAGCAAGCGTATACATTTGAATTCAGCAACGGGTCGGTATGGAAGGCAGCAACTAGCGTAGACGAACGTGGTGCCATTAGGGGCTGTTGATTTGCTGTCGGGTCACCGCCAGTTGCTCTTGTGATTGTACCGTCACCAACTACACATCACTAAAATTATGCATGGTTTATCCAAATACACACGGAGCCTACGACCCCATACTGCGGTGAGATTTTCGCTTTTAGCGCGGAAGATATTCAGGATTTCTCCTATTCAGGAGGCGCGGAAACGTGATTGCAAAGCGCTTTGGCATGGGAGGCAGGGCTACTAGAGCGATGTCATCTCGGCAAGAATGTCCGGAAACGCGTTGGAAACTCGCTTTCCGTCGCGTGGCTTGTGACGAGAGCCCCTGTAGAGGGTGCTCCACTTCAAAAGGCCTCATACTGTGGTGAAGCGACCTTTCCTCCCAAGTGACGGGCAAACTCCGAATTCAATCGGGGATATCCATTTCGTGTTAGGGGATAACTCAGGCGACGGATGGTGTCATCGCATCTTTGGATGCAAAAGTTACTATTGCCGCTTATTTCACGTTGGGGATATCACTGTTGGCTCCACGTTGGCTCACCGATGACTCACCGTCGTCTCTGCGCCCCATGTGCTTGTTAGCACGACGGGAAACGTTCCGCTAAATTTTTATCTAAACAAGAAAAACCCATTCCATTCTCAAATAACTGAACGAGACACCGGAGCCTAGTACCTAGATTCCACAAATTGAAGAAACATTCAAGAACGTGAATACTTTGAACGCCGACGAACGCCGAAATTGAATACTTTGAATGCATTGACTTTTGCGACTGGAGAGTCGCAAAAGTCAATGCAAATATCGGTGTAATGCCAAAATGCGTGTGAACGACGATGAGCGAACGCAACGTTGTTTGAATACTCACCAAGAACTTTGTGCTAGGCATTCTGCCCCTAGGTTTGGTGTTTGCGTTGGCATAGCACTGCGTTTCAGCCGATCGACAACGCCTTCAAAAAAAAAAAAAGAATGGGAAAGGGGAGCGGGGCGGTGGAAAAGAAGTTTAAAACAGGAGGAGAAAGAGAAAAGAACAATGATAATGTGCAGAGGCTGGAAAATTATGTCAGCTATGCAATCGCCACTAGACAGGCCGGCCGGAACCGCTTTTGCTCGCGGCCCGTCTATTCAGATTGCATGCGTCGGCGACGTGAACGTATGAAATAGATTTAAAGGCTACCGCTTTTGGACTCGGGCATTCCTGGAACAGTACTGATGTGGTAGTAATATGGCGACCTGGGACAGCTGGAATGTATTCATCAGAATGTTTGTTTTTCATCAGAGTATGGAAAAGGGTCAATTTTACCTGTCGATGCAAGAGAGACATCGCCGCTACGAGGAAGCGGCACGCGTTCTGCACGGATCTACGCGCCTTTTCAGTCCAAATATGCTTATCCAGATAGGCATGGCGGGTCTATCAGGCTATGCCCGTCCGCAGCACAGGAGTGGTGCGGCACTGTATGTAGTAGAAACTTGTCACCAGGATTGCTTACAATTAACGCAGTTACACTGTATCTAGTGGTATCGGCGGAACACTGAGGCTGGTGTTCGCTGTCGGCAACAGCGGCAGCACAAAAGGAGGCCAATGCAAACCGGTGCTGACTCAGCATTTGTTTGCTAAGCACAGACCACTAATTTCACACCTGGCACGCTATGTGGGCATTTACACGCACGCGCAATTTTTTGGCTGTAGGTGCTCAGAAAACGTCCGCAGTTTGCTTCTATCTTCAAGGCGTTGCCCTTCGTGCATTTTACTCCACAACGCAGCAGCTCATCTTTCAGGGCATGGCAGATGAATCTCCCTCAACTGAAAGTATTCGAAACAGAAGCGGCGTTTGTACCTGGAGAAGACAGACACGACATAAATGGCACGCTGCTTACCATGATTTGGAAAGCGTAATACCGGCGTCGCGGTGACCCACGAAGAAAATCAAAAATGGACAAAAACCATGATAAATGTAATTTAAATTTTAAGAGAAGCTTATAAGGCTGAATTTTTTTACATGTTTACGAACGAAAGCTCCCGAGGCTCCACGTATTTTTGAAGGGAGATGAAAAACGAATTTCCCGGTATAGATTAAGATTCATAGTGTGTGTAAGTAGTAAGATTCATAGTAAGATTCCCGGTATGTGCATTCACGTGGTCACCAGCAAAGTCGCATGCCGTTTAAAATATTGATTCGGACCTAAACTGTCTACGCGCCATCACTTGGATGTGCATCTTATAATATTAGGTGTGAACACGTAGCTGTTCCCTACATGCTGCTGAACTGATCAATTCCGCCTTGCAACTCATCCTCCCCGTGTGAGATGCATGCACCACCATCTTCTTCTTGCGCCTTCATTATCATCATCTTCTTGGCAACGACTTATCGCCGAGGTGGCGCCCTCATTAAACGCCTCCTCCGAGTCTTTCGTGTCCGTTCCTCTCAAAGGCATGATTTTACAGCAGAGCTGTTTCATCTTTCAATTCCGCCGCGGAGCGTAACCAGAAAACTCAGCCCAGCCGAGAGCACGTGAGCGTGCGTCTCATTAGTAGCTTCCGGCGTCGTCCAGGCTTGCGCGTGGGCTTGCGCCACGTGTGGAGCTTGAAAAAATACAAACAAATGCCGAGCGCGCGTGAGCGTGCGCCTCGTGAGTCGCACCCGCTGCCCGCCGGCTCATCCTTCAAGAACACTCTGCCATGCGTTCCTGGCGTGATCTCTCGCATGCCGTTATCCTCGCCATTTCGCGTGCGTTTCCATATCAGTTCGGGAGCACAGAAACCGAGTTCGCGTTACAGATGTCGAGTTGGCGAAGCTGGTTGTCGCGGGTTCTACCACGTGCTAACGCGGGCCTTTTTGGGAGAGATGCGAAAGCCTACGGACAAAGCGACGCGGGCCTTCCAACCACGGGGAACTTTCAGCGGTAAGTTCGGCAATCCACGTAATGTGCAACAGTGGGGTCTCCGACGAAAGGAGAGGGTCCGCCAGCTGAGCTGTTTCCCCAGCCTTGTCCTGCCAGTGCAAGCTGCGCATTTTTTTAATATTGTAAGGCTCTTGGGTAACTGGTGAAGCGTGACGTTTTTCTGCGGTACAACTGTCTCTGAACCCCGATACGGGAAGTGACGATGATGGTCAGCCGAAAAAGTGTACGAAGGGTTCCTCGAAGCGTTTCATATACATCATCATCAGCCTACTCAGGTCGCCGACTGCAGTACGAAGGCCTCTCCTAATGACCCCCAACCGCTCCAGTCCTGCGCTGCTCGAGTCCATAGTTTACCCCCGAATTTCTCATTTCATCCCTCCATCATGTTATTGGTCTTCCTCTCCTTCTAGACCCATCTGTTGGCATTCACTTTCTTGCCATAATTGTCCACCGGTAGTCGGTTGGTTCCTTTACATGGACAGCCCAAGTCCATTTCTTTTAGGGGCGAAGCACCTGAGGGGTTCCGGCTCTCGGCATCTTCTGTCGTCACGGTAGATCAAGCTGTCAAACGGTGGTCAAACGCTAGTGTAAATTAGATAAGACTGGTTCAGAATAAACTAACACGATTTAACGTAATTTGAGATACAAGAATAATCAGTATTTAACTGCATTAATGACAAAAATGTGGTAAATTTCACCTCAAAATTGGTTTCAAACGCCAGGTTTTCTCCTGTAAAGCGCACTTAGCATACTGCGGCGTGTGACACGAAGACAACTGAAGGCCAGTCTGTATCTCATTTAATTGCTTAAATCCGGTTCAACGCAAGAGAGGGTGCACCGCCTCAGCAAACGCGCGATTGCTCCTCCCACCGGCACTTCTCCGGCGCCCAATCAGCGCGCGCAGTGTGGCAGGGGAGATGAAACGGTGCGCGATGGCTCCAGAAACGCTGTTTTCTGCATTCTACGCTTGCCCATTAGCAGCTACCTTGCTGTGGGAAACACCGGCACACACTGCATGCTTCCCCCTCCTCTCCCCAACAAGGACACACGGGAGGCGCCTGTCACTTTTGGGTCCAATTTAACTTCCACATCGTTGGCTTCTCACGACCACCATCATCATCATCATGCCGTACCTCATCCGTTTCTCATACCCTTCCAGATCATCATTCCTGTGGCTGGAGTTGTGAATTGCCGTTCAGAATAAACGCGCTGTTCCGACTGCTCTCAGACGTCCCTTCTGTTTGACGGCTGTCCTTGACGTCTCCCTTTTATGGAAGAGGTGCGGTGTATCGATCCCCGTAATGGCCCCAGCCTCGCCTGGTCTCGGCTCCTGAAGCCATCGCTACAACATTCCTGGATCACGTCGGCCCGGTCCAGACCCGGTGAGCCACGAACATGACAATCCTCACCCGCGTTTTCCCGACAATGACCCGCCTTGACACGCGGACGTGACCAGCCGCGACCCAAGAAGACGACGATGCCGATCCACTTCCCTGTTCTTCGGCGTGACTCCAAGGGCTTTGGCCGCTGCATCGTTTCATTGGCGGGCATCGCTGTACTGGGGCTGCTGCTCACCGAACTGTCCAACGTCATCCATGGTGGTCAGAACTTTTTTTTACTATTTTCTCCTCTCTTTTGTATCCTCACCGCACACCAACATTTACTGTGACCTCGACCGAGACGGCCGCCTTCAACGTGGGAGTTACAAGTCACGAGAAAACCAAGAATGTCGCAGTAGGGCATGGCGCTGTGGGCCCGACGATAAATGACGAAGAAGCTGTGTGTGAGGTGGGAAGTAACGGCTGCCTTTTAAGTAATGCAAATAGGCCATCTCGTCCTGTAAATAAACCGCTTCACCATCAACCACAGTTCGCGTCATCTCTTCTACCTCCACGTAACATTTTCTACATCTGCATTTTGAACATTTTCTAGATCTGTGCTACCGCACGTAACCAAGCACCTGACCACTTGTAAGGCCCTTCGGTAACTGGTGAAGCAGGGGCCCAATTCTGTAAAACCAGAGGCCGTCGTTTTAAAGCGATGTGGTAGCGCCATGCAAATGCATGTGTTCTCGGGTTGGGGCCGTCACTTTGGGATGTCCGCCAGGACGAAAATCCCTGAATGGAGCACTGTAACAACGGCGCAAAGCGACACGCAAGACGACGTCGGAAGTGTGTGTCGCTTTGCGCCCTTGTTGAAGTGCTCCTCTCAGAAATTTTCGTTCTTGCGGACCCCCCTAAGCGGTGGCCCCAACCCCGAGAACACATGCATTTGCATGGCGCTACCGCGTCGTTTCAAAACGACGGCCCTTTTTTATAGAAATGTGCCCCAGGACGTTTATTCTGCGGCCGATCTGAATACCGATCTAGGAAGAGATGATGATCAGCTGAGAAAGACGACGAAGTGTTCCTCGAAGAGTTTAATTATGGGGATAATGTGAATGTGAAATAAACGAATTTCCACGCTTCGGAGCGTCAACTCACAATATCAAAATATGACTTACATGTCACGTTTACACGTTTCAACACTTTGACGTGCTTTTGCTGGAGGGCAGTTATCAACAGCCACCATTTGAAAGATTAGTAGAGTCAAAATTATAGTGTGCGCGTGTATTGACGCTTTTCCTAGACATGACCGCTAGCAACACTCAAGAGAAATAAATGTTCTCGTACCTTTCACCTGAATTCTGTGTCTTCTCTAAGTCGTGTGCTAAATATTTTCGCTGGTCATCCACCTTCACGGAGTTTGCGCAATTTTATTTTATTTTATTTTTATTTATTTACAGATACTGCCAATTCCATTCGGGATTTTAGTAGAAAGGGCATTTCATAAAAAAAATGACCAAAACAAAACAATGATTCTCACTTTCAAGGTATTCTAACATCTACATATATGAGGGGGATACGTGTTACAGTCTAAACACTTTTAAACACTGGATAATCGTTTGTTGGGGCGGAATTTCCGTATTGAAAAAAAAAAGTTGCAAGAATAACATATTTCTTGTAGTTGCTATGACGTAGCGGGAAAAAAAGAAAACAAATCCCACAATGCGTCGGTCAAAACAGCAATGACAGCAACAACCCGTGACAAGCAGATAACACCAATATTCCTTCATTGATATTACACAGACATGAAAAGACGTACAGAACATGAATAATTGACGGAGTTCGCAGAAGAATTGGTTAAACATTGTTTTCTTGTAAGTGCTCTTTTACTAATTCGGTAAAATTATCTAATGAAGTGCAGTTTGTTATGCAAGGACTTAGCCTATTCCATTTCCTTGTTGCTAATGGGAAGAACGAATATCTAGATGAGTCTGTGGGAAATGAACACTCGTTAAGTATTTCGGAATGCGTGTGGCGAGTCATTCGTGTTCGTGTCGTATAAATGTTTTTCTTTTATTAATTTTTATCTCGCCATGAATCAACTGAAACATGAACCTTAATCGTGCAAGTTTGACTCTGTTCTGAAGTGTTAGTATTCCAGCTTTTCTAATAAGTTCAGTGGGCGAGTCAGATAACCGGTACTTATTGTAAACAAACCTAATTGCTTTCCTCTGTATGCCTTCTAATTTCTTAATTTGAGTAAAAGAAAACCAAACAATATTGGCGTACTCTAACACAGGTCTGATGAAAGTTTTGCATGCAGTTAGTTTTGTTTCTGCAGGTGCTAAGCCAAGGCGTCGTCTAAGAAACATCAATCACCGTAATGCTGCCGAAGTTACTATTTATATGTGAGAGTCCCACATGTCAAGGTATGAACTGAGAACAGGTGCAGGCGGCTTTCTCTTTGCAGGTTTCTAGAAACAGGTTCGAGTATAGTTCAATGCTCGTTTGCTCCACGGGCGTTTTATCCATCCGTTACGGAATAGTGCGGTCACATTGGAACCGGCGCAGTCGCTGTAAATCGGTGCTCTCGCGAGAGTTACGCAGGCAATCAGCGCACCATGGATTATATAGCCACGGCCTAGCTCCACGTATTTGTCTAGACGTTCTAGGCGTTCTACCAAACCCGTGCGTCGGGTATCATTTAGCGAATGCGGAGAGTACGATGCCGAAATGAGACAAAGGCGGCGAAATCGAAGTAGCGCAAGTCGTGCTTAATAGGGCGGAATTACGATGCTTGAGGGCCACGCGTCTGGCTCATTTCAGAGCACGTTTTCGTCGCTTTTTGTATTTGCCGTTCCGTCGTCGTCGGGTGAAGTAACGGCCACATGACAGTAATGCGGCGACTGTAACCGGAATTGCGTAGGCCTCCAATACCCGAGGGCAACGCGAAGAACAATAACGAACGGCAGGCATGAGCTCCCTCTTAAGCACTCGTGCTGAAACACTGCAATTACTCAACACAGCGCACTGTCACGTCTCTTTGCGTAAGAAGCTCAGCTTATCCAAACTTGCTTTCGCGCCACTGTCCTGTGAAGCGTTTCACCAATTCCAACATCCAGGCCACCCCCCTTCGCTTTTTCCGACGAATGTATGTCAAGATTACAGCAATGCAGCCGCAATAACAACTAATCGGTGCACTGAACATTAAATGTTTCAAAAATATTATGATTTCAGATGCGTTTTATTGCTACCATTAGGTCACCCAATTATGTGCGTGCAGACATGGACGATTGGAGACGCTTAGCCCTGGGGGCTTTGAGGTTACATTCAAGCGTTCTCTTCGTTTCTTTCATTGAAGCCTTCACTTAAGCTCCAGCACTCTACATGCACTGTGCAGCGTTAACCCATGAGCTCCACAGCGGCTCACCTAATTTTGTCGATTGGTATCGAGCGAAATTTAAACAGAAGTTTTTTGATGGCGTACAAAAAGTGCTATCAGCTTTCTGCAATATCTACTGCTCGGGCATCATCGAAAGCGCCGCATAGAAGTCCGGTGAGTTGAGCCTTGCGCATGTTCCGGAGATTTTTAGTCTTCCTTTTGTAGAGTCGAAATGGCTGCGGTTGCGTGCTCTTCTTCAAACTTGTATTGCTTCAACAACCGCTGTTCTTTGGTCTCGTAAATCTTACCAGGCGACCGGGAAATACAAGGAAACTGTCATTAACCTCATTTTGAAAGATAAGATGCGAAGAAAACAAAAGGATTGCTTTACAGTGCGCAGAGAAACGCATAAGCCAATGTCTGTCGACGCACCGCGTTATTTCTGTCTAGTTGCCTGGGAACAATCCCCGCGCTGCCATCCCTTCCTGCGCCTGCATCGAATTGTTCACGCGATACGGCGGTCGCTGGTTCCCCCATGGGGCTTATTTGTAGAAAATGCTTAAAGCGGAACTCGTTCTCATCATTCTGAACAATAAGCGAAGATACTGCCTCCTCGGGTTCTTTAACTGAGTTGACCGGCTAGGCTTTTTTTTTTTTTTTATTTGTGGGTGTTACACTCATCGATTTTTACTGCGAAGCAGTGTATGTCTAACCCCTGCAGTTTTCATTCCGGTGAAGCCGATCGACTCCGCGCGGCTCCGGGTCCTCCTCGCCACCGCCGACACCGCTTTCACAACTGTCGTTCCAGGCCTCGACACCACCAATGCCTCTTTCACAAGCGGCGAAATCGGCTGATAAGGGCGGTAGCGCCCTTATCAGGTGTTACCAGAGCAACTTGCCCGCTCTCAGCGCCGACGTGAGCCCATAATTCTTTCCCAGCATGAAAGGCTTTCCGCGCGACATTTTCGCCCGTTGTATTTCACCCCTAACCAAGCGCCCATCACCAGTTGCCGGTTTTTGCGTGCACTGGTTGGGAGTGGAAGCAGGGGCTTCATGCTGGGCTTCAGCTGGGCTTCATGCCTCTACCGGTTACATGCGCGTGGTGCTGGCGGGAAATTTAAACGTGGAAGTCTCGCGGCTTAATGCGACATGTCAACTGCCCTCAATGGTCGAGCGGTTTGGGTTGGTGTGTTGGACAGACAGTGAGATGCCTACGACGAGGGACGGAAACGGACAGCTCCGTGTTTGTCCACTAGAAAAAATCTAGAGTCCTCCAAATTTTTATTGGGCAAAGTGCCAATTGCTCGATCGCAAAATAAAAACAAACGTGTTTTGTTTCGTGCATTTCGTGTATTGCGTCCAGCTTTGCAGGAAATCCTTCTTCACAGAGTGGAAGGGCACTAGTTTTTTTGCTCATTTGGTGCAGCAATTCGAGCTTTTTCTGGTACGTCATCGTTTCTGCGCGGCTGGTTGTGTCACCGCCCTGATAGAACAACCCTCAGAAATTTCTTCCTTAATTGTAGCTTGCTGCAAGACTGACATCTTGATTGTAGGAATTCTGCCACGGAAACGTGTTGTGTAGTCAGGCCTCCGCTTGTCTACACGATAAAGAAGTGGCTTTTCTTGATTGTTGTCAAATGCAGGAGCAAAAGTAAACCCTTCCTTTTATCTCTATCAGTGTTTGGGTGTGATCCTCACCGTAGCGCATGCGCAGATTTGATGTTGTATGTATAACTGTTTCTTCGTTTTGTATTACTCTCAGTTGATAATCAGCACTCGTCCTGTCTGGTACTTTTCTTTGTGGTCCTGTTTTAACGAGTTGTGTACAAATTAACCATGTTGTAGTCTCTTATGCTTGCCCACACCAGGCCGTAAGAACGGATACAGCGTATACATCCACTTAAGCATGGATGCGTCCCGATTTTTCGCTACGGCCTGTAGTAAATACTTGGGTGACTTCGCTTATGTAGGGGCACTGTGGAAGGCCAGAGCAGTAAAAGCGACGATAAAACAGCAGCCGGAGCCCCCAGGGGTTTGGGAGGTGGAATGGGCATTGACGAAACGTCTTTGGACAGTGATAAACAGCGCTGCTAAGACGTTCCCCACCAGTCAGCTTTCTTTACCACTTCGATGAAGACGTATCAGTCAACGGAAAGCCATTTCGTCATCGCCTCCGTCGCCCATTGAAAAGAAAAATAGGAAAGCGGTGTATACCGCCCGCTTAGAAGCACAGATTTCTGGTCTGAATATTGAGAGGCTAGTATCTCTTTTCTGACTACGTATGAAGAAAACTTCGAAAAGTGCGCAAGACACTCCAAAATGCTCCGAGTTGGGCAACAGGCCGATTTGCCAAACGTTGTTCGCGGCGTTGCGAAAAATCTGGAAGCAACGAGTACGACATATTTCTTTTTCGGCATGCATAGCTGGACCTCTGAACTTTTTTGGCTAGTTAGGGTAGCGCAAGGAAGGAGTCTGCTCTTTTTGCTCAATCCAAACCGCTGCGAAAACCAATACAGCAACAAAGGGCGAGGTCTTATGTTTAAGAGTCTTAGGCTTTAAGTTCGCGGCTCTTATGTATAATATACTTTTCCTCCCACCATTACTACCCAAATGTATTGATAAAAACCTTCCTCTGTGTTTTTCTTTCCCTATTCGCTTATTTCGCTCGTTCGCTCTTTTGCTCTTTCATATACGTTTTTAAGCTGTTTGCTTTCTTGCGGCCCCTATGTATAATCTCCTTTCCTTGCGATGACGACCCTATTGCATAGATAAACCCTTTTCCAGCTTTCTCTGTCCCTGTTTTGTTTCTAGCATATATAGCAGTGTAAGTCAGTTCGTCTCATACTCTGATAAAAGTGACTCCACTCGCCAAAATGCAGCCAGCAAATTTGGTTGTTATTGTTTTTCCCGTGTGAATTACCGGCTGCTTTAGCAGCTTCACCGTCACTGTGAATCGGCTGACAGTGAATCTGTGAATTTTTATGAATCTGCTGACACTGGCCCGAGCTTACTTGCAGCCCAAGTAATGAACGCGATATTAAAGCGAAATAAAAAAAGGCCCTCTTGATTCTGCTGCGGCAAACGTTCATTTCCCATTGCAAATAAAAAAAAACGAACTTCAAATGAAAAAAAAAAAGAATTGGAATGTGAACGAAAACGCTAATTTTGTGCGTGTACACTAAGCCTCACTACACCCGCGTGATCAGTTGAAGGGCGCCATTGCTATTGTGTGGCCCACGTCATGAATCGAAAAACCATAACAGCGAGAACAGCGCGAGCAGATAGTTCACGTCGCAATTATAACTAATGTAAGGGCTACTACTGAAAAGAAAACAATTCAAATCTTAGTAGGCTCATCGCCTCGAACTCATATGTGTCACTGTTACATTTAGTATGGGGAAACAACACAATTCTTCAACGTAAGGGCAGTGCGAAGCAGTCGCAAACCTACACATTCGAGCGGCCCACTACAGAGCCGTCTAAGCAATGCTTTGTGCGGCAACATACACATTTCAGAAAACGGTGGTTGCAGCTCTTCGAGTCAATTATAATCTAAATTAGGAAACTCGGATCACGTGACCCAGCTGCAGGGGTGCTCTGCCACTCACGAGCCTCGGTAGCCTTTGGTTGCCTATGCGTGCGGGCTGCAATCTTGCCAGTGATCCATTAGTGCGGCCCGCCTTTATCGGGAGGCCCAGAAGAAGGGGAAGGAGGAAGAACAGGCGGGCAGGGAGGGGGCGGGTCCCCCGGGAGAAATATGGACAACTGGCGTCCGCGTAAGAAAGTGGAGATCGATGTCAGCCGTCGTTAGTCGGCTCCCGCGTGCTGCGCCTGGTAAAACGGGCCGTACACGAAAAGCGGACCATTGTGATAACCGCGGCTGGCTTCTCCTGGCTTCTCTTTTCCGGCGCCGACGCAGCCTTCGCTGTACTCTTCGCGCCGTCCGAACAATGGCTTTTGGTTGGCGCGCACGATGCCGTGCGTTCAGGCGGAACTCTTTTCACAATACTTCATCATCATGTTCGCCATTTTGCGCTACTCAAAAATCACGGTTGACTAAAGTGCATTCGCAGCCAATCGGTCTGGGGTTCAAAGACTGCCAGCTAACATTTCCTTACCATATTTTACCATTCCTAACCTTAGTGTGCAGGAATGAATAATTCTAAAAGAGCGCTCCCGCCAAGTCACCTCCGCTCACTGCAAGGTATCGGAAGAGATGCAAGCTGTACTTACAGATCGACATGATCAGAGGCGGAAATGTTTCACTGCTATATTAGCATTCTTGGAGTGGGCATCCACTTTCTTAGTCTGTCCGTTGTTTTCTGTTCAACCTACGCAGTGGGCCATCAACTAACCTTCGAACTAGAGAGTTTAGTCGTAGAGGAGGGGTGCTGAGTGGGACTGAAAGGAACACTGACGGAATTTGTAAACATTGCGGGATTACTTGCGCAAATTGGATTCTGCTGTCTCTAGGCCATGTGTCGACCACTATGGGTGCGTTTACGCGACTTTATGTAGTAGAAAAATCAATTCAAAAGCGTTAACCGACCAGATTTAGAGGAGATCTCCGACGTGGAGTAAGCTTCTGCGAAGAAAACTTTCTCCATTCTTCGCAATTCGAAAGTGCTGTACTCCTCTCTGTATCTTCCTTGGGATCTCCTGTGACGTTTCGTAGGGCGCTTGCTCTTGCCGTCTTGGCTTGACTGCGCTCTCCGACCCTCCGACAAAGTCAGTAAGCCGGCCGCCGTTGGTACAGTGAACTAGTCCACTGTACCGCCGGTTCGCCACAATTAGTGGACTCCATTAAAACTAAGCCACACTAAGAATTGTGCTTGGGAGAATATGGCTTTAGATTGTCAGTTTCTAGACTATTAAGTTTAGTAAATTCGATGATGTCGAAGTAGCTCCACACAAGCGAACATGCGAAGCTTCTCTGACTACGCTTCACTGTAACTGTAATCTGCACATGCCTGCGCGACTGGTACACTAGTAGAAAATCTAGGGCTAATTACAGGCAGCAGGAGAGTTTGTGAAGCTAATACGGGTAATAAGTAGGGCTTGGCATCGATCAAAAATTTTAATCCGAGTAATCGGATGCCTTTAATCGGTTAATTAATCGATTACTCGGATGTGTTTATTTATATAAATAAGGCTTAAAAGTCCAAGAGTGTTCAGTTTTTTCGGATGGTTGTTTTTATTTCCACGCTGTCGATATTAGTTCGTACAAATCGTTTTATACAATTAATGATAATTTATCCAGCTGCGAAGTCAAACAAACTCGTTAACATTTTCAGGCACCAGAGCGTTTCTTTTCTTGTTGACAGTCCTTCCGGCTGTGCTGAACACACGCTCGCATGGCGTTGAGGTTGCCGGGACACACAGCAGCATTTTTACAACAGGTGCTAGTTTTGGAAGGAGGGCGCTCTACACCCTCCAACGTTCCAAGGAATCCAGATATCATCGGCTACTTCTGCCATAGAGCGGTACAACGGAACCTGGCAAGGTGTGCTTTGTTATTGATTGTCCGCCACAAAATCGTACTTTCGCTTTTTTCTGGGAGTATTTTCAGTGGACGGGGCGGATGACTAAACTTCCAGCTGAGAAAGCCTTTCCCACACGTGTTCGCGGCGATCTCTGTCGAGTGGGAGGCTTAGCGCAAAAAAGACGAGGATGGTGTTAGACGAGACAGGCGGTCTTTTTGGGGAAACATCTTGGGACGCAGGGTTCGTTGGCCAGCGTACAATGGTGCTGTACACTGTGCTTAATGACTTTGAGAGTGTAAACTCTTCAAACAGCTGCCACCGATCGCTTCTGCTGGGGGGTTTCGCGATGCAGAAGCATTTTGTTTCGGTTAAACGAACCCACAAAAAGCATTTGCTGCTCAGAGCTGCGCGGCGTGAACAGCACGGAGTTTGCCCTTCGCTGCATGCTGACGCTACTTCAATAGTTCGTTTAAACTGACAGCGACGGTTCGGACAAAAACAACGTTGCAGTTCAGGGTGGCCGCCGCTAATGGAAAGGAGACTGCTGGTACTTGCAACGTAAAGAACGAGAGAGAAAAACGCCGAGTCACACGCAGGGTTGAAGCAGTGTTGCACACGTTCCTCTAAAATAGGAAAGAAAGCTCGTTCCTCGTTCCGCCCCAATTTTGAAACGAGTTCCCGTTACAAGTTACTTTATTGCGAAAGGAACACGTTCCAGTTCCACTTCGAACATTGTAACGTGTCGTTACATTAACGTTACATTTCATTTATAAAAATTAAAATACGGTGTCGAATAATCCTGAGGCGAAATAAAGTGAGAAAATTCAAACTCACATCGGACCACGTATATTATACGAATATGGACACCGCCGGCAGCAGATTATCTGAAGATGAAAAGAATCCAAAAAAAAAAAAAAAAAACGCTCCTAAACGAATCTTTTCAGGGAGCACCAGACAAACTCCAGAAACTTATTAGCGACATGCAAACAGCCCTGCAAGGCTCGATTGACACAGTGACTCAGTCGCAGAAAACATTAGAAAGCACGGTGAACGAAAAACTTTCCCAATGTAAGGAAGACCATCGCCAACACCATACTCGTTTAAATAATGTAGGAGCGTGGGCAGCACTGGTCATTCGCAATACGTGGGTATGTGACACAGAAGCCACACATGGAAGAGGCACCAACTCGTGGATGTCCCATCGCCATCGCTGGGACGAAGAAGAAGTCTCGTCTCGTTGGCTCTCCGTCTCGACTTGCTGGTCAGCGCGACTTGGTGCTTCGGTGCTACCGCTGCTGCTGGTGCGGCTGAAGAATAAAGCCTGAAAACCCTCTTATACCAAATAAATGACACGTTAGAAACCATAGCTTGCCACACTGAGGAGATAGCTGAACTAAAATCTGAAGTTTTTTCGCTAAAGAAGATAATCGCAACACAGCAAAGAAAATTGGATGACTTGGAAGATAGGAGTCGACGCCGTAATGTAGTCATTTTTGGGCTTTCTGAGCAGAAAGGTGAAACCCCTGCTGATCTAAGAGAGCGTGTTCTGAGCGAAGTGTTTCATACCAAACTGGGCATGGCAACGAAATCAGTTGAAAAGGTACACCGCATCGGTAAAAAGAGTGCGAGCAAGCCGAGACCTGTTATGTTGAATTTCTTTGACTACAACGAAAAAAATGCTCATTATGCAAAACTGCAAGAAACTGAAAGGATCAACCATATCCATCAGCCATATGATTTCTGCAAAGCCACGTTAGTGAAGCGCTCAAAGTTATGGCTACACGCGAAACAGTTCAAGGACGAAGGGTGTAAAGTGGCACTTGATTATGATAGGCTTCGCGTGGATAATGATGTTTACACATGGGACGAAGAAAACGCGCGCCCACTTTTATTACGCCAGCAAAAACAGGACAACCAAGAATCGGCCTCCTCTTGAACCGATAACAAACATTTGCGCATTGCCTTGTTGAACGCAAGAAGTTTGGTTAATAAGGCAAGCGAACTCGAGGAAGTATTATGTTTGCACGACCCACACGACTTGGTGTGACAGAAACTTGGCTTTCCTCCAATAATATTGACAGCGAAATCATTCCCCCTTCCCATAAAATACTACGGAGAGACCGTGATGGGCGTGGCGGGGGCGTGGCTATTATAACAAAAAATGAAGTCGATTGTACCGAATTAGAAAGAATCACTAACCATGAAAGTATTTTTGCAAGATCAATTTTCGTGGACTTTCCACTTTATTTGGCGTCCTTTATAGGCCGCCGAGAAACCCCATTTCTGATTTGGAAGCAGTGACTGAATACTTGGGACGCGTGCTTAAGAAGGAGCAAAAATTGATACTAACGGGTGATTTTAACTTGCCGGGAATTGACTGGAATAATCTGGCCATCTCGGGATCGCATGACACTGATAGCGCTAGGCTTCTGCTTGAGACCGCATTTTCGCATGATATGCAGCAGAAAGTACACGCACCCACACGTGTCACCAAAAATTCTCATTCAACTCTTGATCATGTCTTTGTAAAAAATTTTTCCGAAAAACACTCTGTCACCACTGAAGACGGCATAGCCGACCACAAACTAGTTACAGTGGCTTTTGATGTCAACAAAACTAAAAGAAAGGCTACTTCTAAAACATTTCATGATTTCTTGGCTTCCGATGATGAATTCATTCTCGATTACTTGCACCTTGGTCTTTCCTACTTCGGCCACGGGGACGATGTTTCAACACTTTGGTCGGAGTTTAAGACGCGTGTACTGTCGTGCATTGACCGACTTGTTCCACTTCGTCAGAGGACCACAAAGCGCAATAATCCCTGGATAACCCGTGAAATAATTCATCTGAAGCGCAGATTTGCACGAAGGCGGAAAAATAAATTCTTTCATGGCAGCGACTTTTCAACTCTCAAACAAGAGCTGACTGCCAAACTACGATGTGCTCATTCCAGATTGCACAATCATACTTTGCCTCTTTTTTTAAAAGAAGCCCCACAAAAGTTCTGGCGATTCCTATCTGGCTCCAAGTGTGGCATAGAAAAATTAAACATTAACGGATTAGTTGTCACTAATCCCGAAGCTACTGCCAATTAACTAAATTCTACCTTCCATGGCTCATTCACCGATCCCCTTTCTGTCGCTTCCATAAGTACCTCGTTTTTTCCTTGTGCCACCATGCCTGACCTGGGCTTCAGTCGTGAGGGAATTTTTGATCTTTTATTGAAAATTAAAACTAAAAAAGCATCTGGTCCTGATGACTTACCAAATGCCTTTTTGCACCGGTACGCGGAAGTTATTTCTGAGTATCTCTACATCATCTTTAATGCATCTCTTGATGAAGCCTCCCTACCGATAGACTGGGTGTTGGCAAATATTATACCTGTATTCAAGGCCGGGGATAAGCTGTCTCCTACTAATTACAGACCAATCTCTCTGATCAGCACATGCTGCAAACTAATGAAACACGTTATCGCTAGTCATATATCTAACTATTTAGAAGCCAAACAGTTTTTTGTTGAATATCAGCATGGATTTTGAAAACATGTTTTTACGGTTACCCAACTGGTATCTGTTATTCACGATTTTGCCTCCGCAATCGAAAAGCAACAGCAAATTGACGCCATCTTTTTGGATTTATCCAAAGCTTTCGATCGGGTACCCCATGTGCAGCTGGTTGAGCGGTTAAAGGAAGCAGGTATCCCCCAAAAGTTGGTGCTATGGATTCAGCCCTACCTGTCAAAACGCATGCAGTTTGTTGAATGTAATGGTTCCAGGTCTAACGTATTACCGGTTTTGTCAGGGGTCCCACAAGGATTGGTACTAGGACCATTATTTTTTCTGATATTCATAAATGACATTGGGAAGCACCTTGATGAAACTGTACATGCGAAATTGTTTGCTGATGATTGTGTTCTCTATTCTGTTATTGATAACTGCGATTCTCAAGTTCGTTTGAATAACAACCTGTGTAAACTCGCGGACTGGTGCGGACGTAATGGAATGTTAGTTAACTTCCCTAAAACATTTTCTATGACAATAACAAGCACGAAAAATTCGTTGATTCATCGCTATCAAATCGGAACGCGGTATATTAACACTGTATCTTCTGTTAAGTATTTGGGCCTAACTATTACAAATAACCTTAACTGGGACACACATTACGACGACATTTGCAACAGAGCTTTTAAAAAGCTCTGCTTTCTGCGCAGAAAGCTCAGGCGCTCACCGCAAAAAGTTAAACTAGAGGTTTACCGCACATTAATCCGACCAGCCCTCGAGTATGGATCAATTGTATGGTGTCCTCCCTACACAAAACATATTTAAAAAATTGAGCGGATCCAACGGCTAGCTGCACGATTCATTGTTTCTGATTACAGACTCCGATCATCCGTTACGAATATGTTAAAACAGCTAGAGTTAGAACCACTCCAGAAGCGTCGGCAGATTGCCAAGATTAAGTTTTTGTATTTGCTTTATCGCAAAAAAATTGGCTTGAACAGTGATACATATCTACTCCCTGCTCCACATGGTTCAGCCAGACTGAACCACTCAAAAACGATACGAACATTTTTTTTCCCACACTAAAATATTTCAAAAATCATTTTTCCCTTGTACAATTCAATGCCGGAATGCATTGCCATCTGATTTTGTGGAGTGCTGTGATGCAAATTCTTTTGAACGCTTGTTGTCATCTTCTCTGTAACCCTCCCTGCTTGGACAGCATTGCTCTCCGCAGTATCTGGAAATAAATAAATAAATAAATAAATAAATAAATAAATAAATAAATAAATAAATAAATAAATAAATAAATAAATAAATAAATAAATAAATAAATAAATAAATAAATAAATAAATAAATAAATAAATAAATAAATAAATAAATAAATAAATAAATAAATAAATAAATAAATAAATAAATAAATTTCTCCCCTGACATACAAAGTTCAAATAAGAAATTGACCCGCATTTCCCCGAGAGGAAGAATGTGAAAGTGCGAATGCACGAGTTGAATTTGCGCGGTTCGGTAATGTTCGCGAAAGAGAGATCACACACACACACACAACTACAAAGAAAGAAAGATGCATTTATTCACAGACACCTATTTGTGTTGTCGTTGTACTTGATTGCTAGAGCGGATTTCAGCTTTGAAATTTCGTGTCAGTACTCCTTTAAGTGGGTGCATTAGCCCTTCTCACGCCCGATTCCTGGCCAATCCTCCACGTGGGTATGTGCCATGCACAGACACCTATTTGTGTTGTCGTTGTACTTGATTACTAGAGCGGATCTCAGCTTTGAAATTTTGTGTCAGTACTCCTTTAAGCGGGTGCATTAGCCCTTCTCACGCCCGATTCCTGGCCAATCCCCCACGTGGGTATGTGCCATGTCAGCGGCCAGGCAGCGCGCGCCCATCTCCCCCCGTTGCCAAGGAAGACGAGGAGATTCCTGGCCAATCCCCCACGCGGGTATGTGCCATGTAAGCGGCCAGGCAGCGCGCGCCCATCTGCCCCCATTGCCAAGGAAGACGAGGAGCGCGCGCACCCGCAGCTGTTGCTATGCGGACGGCGGCAGAATGCGGACGGCGGCGGACGCTTCAGGCTCGCTTAAGAAGTGCATTCGCACTTAAAAAACATCAAAATGTTTAAATGATCGTAGCTAAACATATGTAACTCATGAGGGGATCCTCGTTCCAGCTTGTTCGGTCAACTGACAGGACTCAAGCTTTCCTAAATCGACTTTCTAGCTCTCGCTCTGACTGTCCAAGAACACTAAACACTTCGGTTTTATTACACAAAAACCATGCCTCGAGGACCAACTAACACACAGTGGGCCGCTGATTAGCCAGGTAAACAAAACCCAAAGGTTTGTACACAAACAATCATGTGATCCACACTCTTACTCTCACTCCCAGGTATTCATCAAAGCACAAGTATAACAGAGGTTGAAACCGCCCAAATAAAGCAACTCTGAACGCTGGCCGTCGACCTTCGGGCGGCCTCTCTCACGTATTGTCCACACGTCGCGCGACGAAATTAGACCCAACAATGAAGAAATTCCTGTCATTTGTCGACACGACACGTCCGATACAGAAGGACCTGGCACTCCCGTCAACCCATTCCCGCCAGATCGGCGATAGACCGAGCCGTGACGAACTGCGCGCGTACTGTGCACCTTCGAGCAGTACAACGTCCCGAGACTCATAACCGGTGATACTTAAAATGACCTCACAGGGAGCGCAACTCCCCCGACAACAACGCACCCGCGCCTTGCGCGCACTAATTCGGTAATTACCCCTGACAATATAGAGATACGATGGTTTCACAAGGGACCTGCGGCACCGCTCAGACTTAGACAGCCTTTCCCCGGCAGGGAACAATTCTACCGGCTAGACGCGCATCCTGGCCTCCCCAGACAGACTATGAAAGGTGATAAGCGTTCTCGTGGCTGCGCTATTCACCCGTCGAACGCCGTGGCGTAAGCTAAACCGGCATGAAAGCTAGCACAAGCTGCGTGCGGCCCGCTGCGGGGTTATTCTTCTGCCTTTGACCTTCGAGGAAGCACGTTCCGCTGTAGGGCGGACAAATTGGCGAGCTTATAGAAAGAGAAACACACTAGCGACTTGTCGATTTTTGTACTCGAGCCTTGGCATCAAAAACAGCCAAATCCTAGCGATGTAACGCTTCCAGAAGGAATGCCGTTACTGCCGTTCCTTCATAAACCTAACGAGTTACAATTACAGTTCCACTCACCCTTAATGAAACGGTGGCGTTCCTCCGTTCCTCCAAAAAGGAACTAGTTCCAGGAACGCCATTCCTTGGAACTCCGTTCCGTACAACACTGGGTTGAAGACGGCAGCCTTTCTCCCGTGGCGCACTACACTTCAATCGATTAACCAATTAAAAAAATTAATCGCGAATATAGCATTAATCGTTTAATCCGAAGGTTAATCGACCAATCACCCACCCCTAGTAATAGGAAATAAAATCATCCGAAACATTTATTGGAAACGTTGAAACTTACGTACGCGAAGCAGTTTTTGCGCAGGGTATACAATATAAACTTCTCAGAATGCTGAAACGAAAGAAAATAAACAGCCTATTTGATATATACTTCATATTTACTACTGGTACTAAGGCAAGACAGGAGGAGCGGGGTTTCTTCCTGCCTATAGGGACCGACTGTGTGCTGTGTTGAAGGCGGGAGATGCAGGAGCCTGTTCTTGCGGAGTGCAACACGGCGTTATATTTCTGGGATGAACTGCAGTGCTCGTAATTTTGACACGCACTGGCAGCTTACATGGATGTACTTGAGGTACTTGGCTCCACGGCACGAGAGGGCGCTGCATGTACGCCAAACTCCAGCGCAGGATGCCTATGCGGATTCCCCAGATATCGTGAATGCCCAACCAAGGATAACGTGGGATGCCAAACGTGTTGTTGCACGGAAGCGAAACCGAAACTGGTTTGAACAACTCAAATTTCGGACACCGTCTAGTCCGATCGCAAGACGAATACGCGCCACTGCTGTAGTGCCTGCGGCCGCCGCAAATGTCGCATGGTATTTGTTCCTCTTTGAGGCTTTGTAAATTAAGTGCTTCTCTTTGGACCGTATAAACGCTGGTAAGTGGGTTTATTTGCGCAAGCCTATGCAATGAAAACTAAACCAGAATTTTTTGCAGATTCACTTCAGTGTTCCTTGAAGGGAGAGAAATATAGTGAGGGTGAGGCGGAAGGGTAGGGTAATTAGACACTCAAACCGAGGATTATAGAGCTAACGGGTATGGGTGGGAGAGTCTGTAGGGACAGGAAGGTGAAAGGGGGAAAGACGGGCGATGTTCGACCGTAGAAATATGTCACGCAACTGGAAGAAAGCTAATCTTTACGCTGGGAGGAGAGGGCGAAAAGATGTGCCGTAAAAGAACGTCCACTCGACTCTTATTCTCCCTGCTTTATAGTGTCCGCATATTATTGGCATACAGCACAGTCTAGGTTTGATTGCTACCAGACAAGAGAGTGCTAGCCACTGCGGGGTTACTCGGTTACAACTCAAGAACGGCACCACCTCATGTAGAGTATCACTCAGCCAAAGCGCCGGACCCGTGACGTCAGTGCGCGCGCGTTATGAAAGGGGTTTGCTATGAATGCGTGATATCGTCTGCCTTGTCTCACGCAGTTTGTTTGTCATCACTGGAGTCGTTTATAAGCATATAAAGTAAAAAAAAATCACAGGAACGGCTCACGCCATGTTCAAAATATTCCCAGTAACGCCCTACTTGCGCCGCGCGGAGAAACATCCGGCTACGGTGATAAGGCACAGCGGCAACTTCCGGTGCCGTTCTTAAGTTGTCACCGAGTATAGGTTATTAGGAATTTAATAGGCAAACAAGGCTTAACAAAGCCTCGGGGTATCAGGTTACAAGAGCCTCCACTAGTGTAGGCTCATACGGCCGCGGCCGCTGTCCAGCGTCAAGGAAAACGCTGTTGGTGCGCTTGCAGGAGCTTACACCGAATTGCTCTCTGAGGCCATCAACGCTACCAGCCTGTACCCCAGGGAGTCGCCTGGCGCGGTACTCTTCACTGCACGGCTCCCGTTCAGGCGATGCTTGCATGACGCACACACTGGCGTACTGTCTCTTCGGCGGTGGCGGTTTCGGTGCTGACCGAGTGTGTCACTGTGCCTGCGAAGAGGGGCAGAAAGTTAGTCGCCGCACTCGGAGAGCGGCGATTGTTAATTTGTCACTGTCTGTGTCAGTGCGCACGATTTTTCATTTTTTTGTTAAGTGCTCGAAGACGAGAATGGAGAATTCGCGTCACCACGGCTACCTTTTATTTTCCTGCCTGGCCGGCCGAAGCTTGACTGTCACGCATTGCACTTGACGTAATGGCCTGCCAGCACGGCACGATTCCCTGGCCGGGGTGCAACCCAGGGCCCGCTCACTTTGGAGTTGCCTGCTCTCCCTCTCCCTCCTTCTGTGGCACTGGCAGACGTCGCTGCCGGGCTGGAAGTGAGAGGGAAGTTCGAAACTTTGGCGTACATGGGATTTCATTTCAGGAAAGGGGACCCATGAAATATATATAAAAAAAAAACAGGGTGAACGTGATAAAAGGAAAACAGAAGTTGAAGTTAAAATTATGAGTGGAACTGGACAAGCAGAGAACTATTCCAAATTTTAAGAAAAGTTTCGGGATGCAGTGGAGTGTCTTGCCTAACCTCCCGATTTCTTCCTTTTCGTTTTTCTTCATATACACTGTGAAATGACAAATGATAGTGGTGGGGAAAATTACAGCCACGTAAGCTTGGTTTCATCGCTTGCGACAGAAAAATTATGACCGGTGGTCGTTAGATGGGACCGGCAGAGTAAGCCCCCACTCCCTTAATAAGATATGGGGCACCTGTGCTTATGTACAAGTCGGCTGGGATGGGGGTCGGCTTGTACGCGCACAGGTATGTCTGTCTGTCCTTCTGTCCGTCCGTCCGTCCATCAATCTGTCTGTCTGTAAAACGAATCAGCCAGTAATGTTACCGGTGTGGGACGGAATGACACCGCCAGGGCGTGGGAAATGTGTAAGAAACAATACTTTTTTGGTGCGCAGCACTTAAGCGTCCGCTACCGTGGTTTGACGGCGTCGCCAGCCTCGTAACGGGGCGAACAAAGGAGGCACTGAAGACAGAATGAAAACGAAGAAGGAAAGTGGCAAAATAAAGGGGTAGGGCGGTATGCCGAGGCGGCGCGACGCTCCAGATACCCGATAGAACGAAGAGGCCGCCGAATATGAGCCCGCAGGAAAGTGGAGGATGAAAGTATGGCAAAAGTGTGAGGGGGAAGGCACTATGCCGAGGCCGAGCAACACAAGAAGAGCACGCGCTGCGAGCTGCGCGTACATCGGTCCTTCGGCGTCTTCTCCGTCTCCGCTGCGTGGCTCATTCGAACCACGTGACATTTGCGCAGGAGGTCCAAACACGATTTAGAACAACATGCCCCGCAGCGGAGACGCGCTGCGGGAGAACGGCAGAGTAGCGCGCGCCACCGCGCGTTCGCGGATCACGCGATTATTTCCTGAGACGCCGCAGCTATGCACTGTTACCGGGACGACTGGAGTTCGCGCTGAGAACATATTCCGAATTACCGAGTATAGCAATCGTCATCCATTTATTGCTTACGCTTTTCAAACAAAAATTCTTGTGTTGTGATTAAAATGGATGCCAGGCGTACCCCAGGCGTACCCCACCGGCCGCATGGAACGAATAGAAAGAAAAGAGAGTATAGCCGCCTCCTCCATCAATAATTTATTGCACTATAGGAACTCCCTCATTGTCTTATGGAAAGGAAATTGGGGCTCCGGTTGGATCCCCACCGCTGGAGATTGAGCGGGAAGAATAAGTGTATTGATGAAGCCCGCAAGCGAGACAGGGAGAGATCTTCGAGCACGTGGCCTTTTCCGGTGGCTCGGTTCGTGCGTTTCCTGGCCGCCGCCTCCGGTTTACGACTTGAACAAACTCCGTAAAGTGAGGCCACTGCAAAGGTCGTGCTGTGCTTATAAACCAAAAAAGCTCTTCCTTTTTGTTGTCTGCTCCCTCATTCGGTGTTTACATACAGCTGTGAGTCTTCACGTTTTTTCCCCATCCCGCATGCCATTTGCGTTTCTTTTCTGGGCTTGAAGAGTGGAATCCCCTCCCTGTGTTGGCGATCTTCCTGTTATGCCCGGCGATAGTCGACGCTGATGAATTCCGCCTATAGGAAGACAAACATACAAGCCGCACAAGGAACGCAGTAGTCTGGTATATTAGTATCGAAGTATGGTAGTATGGTGGTAGTCTTGTACGGTAGTATGTATGGTAGAAAGTGACGTTGCAAAAAAAAATGAAGGAAGCTCACGCTAACGCGTGATACTTGAAATGAGCGAATCTGCACGCAACCTGCACGACCATCACGAAGGTTTAAGTGCACGATTGCAGCCGATTTGCGTCTTGGTTGCTGCCGCAACGTTCCCTGTTGCTATAAGTGTGAGTTTCTTTCATTTTCCAATCTTGGCCAATCTCCCTAGCTTGGTATGCTTGGCTTGACAAACGTTCGCAGGGGACGCTGGGCGGTCGTCGCGAGGCACGCCCACACGAGCGTTGGGCATTTTCTTGGTTTTGTTAACTGCTGAGAGGTCGCCGCGAGGCCTGCGCTCACGTGGACGGGCTCGGCAATGTCTTGGTATTCTTCGCTGCGGACACGAAAAATTACGGTTTGCTAAACAGCTTCGCTGTTAAAACACAGCGCCACAGACTTTCGGAACCGGGATAGGTGCTGGGTGGCAAATTTTTACACGAAAGGGATTGCGGCGCCAGGTTTATGCGATGATTTTTTTTCTCAAATTAGAGACCGGCTGGGAAAAGATAGTCATCGCTACGACGCATGCGACGGATCCACTTTTCGCGCCGCCTGCACCGCCTTTGCGCTGAGATGTACGGTTACAGACGATCTCCGTGTCGATGCATTGGTTGCATCAAGGTGCACCAGTTCTCAAATTGCCGCATTGGATGTTTCTGATCTCGTGTGTCGGGGAACGGTGGGGTTACAAGCCTGCGGAAAATAAAGGCGGCACTCTGAATGCAATCGTTGTGACTTGCTCTATGAAGAGCGGCGCGTTCGCGCTGAAAGCGAAGGCGGAGCACCTCCCGGGACGAATCGAAGAAGTCTCGCATACGGATGGCGTCATGTCTTGCCATCCGCAGTTATGGTGCTGGGAGATGATGTCTTGGTGATTTTTTGAATTTGAATATATTTCATTGTTGAATTTGAATTTATTTCATTTTGTGTTACAACAAGAATGTGTACAATACAAGATTTCAGAAGCAGGTCCCAGAGTCAGAGGCTGAAGGGGGGACCTCCTGTTATTCAATAAAAAACAAGCGGAAACACATGTTATCAGCAGAAATATATCAATCAACGAAACGCTAAATATATCGGCAAGATAAATTACGGTATATATGCAAAAACATAATAAGCAAGAAACATGTTGGCAATGCAAGGAAAAAAGAAACATAACTAATATGAGCAAGATAAATTACGGTATAAATGCAAGGACATCGTAAGCAAGAAAAATATTAGCAATGCAAGGAATAAAGAAACAAAACTGAACATGATACAACCAAGTCAAACGGTTCAGGTTGGAATAAGAACGCCCGCAAATTATTTTTAAATGTATCGACGGTGCGGGATGTCTTAATAGAGAGCGGCAACGTATTCTAAAAGTTTATAGCCGGAAAGTTAGTTGAACTTTCCGTAGTACGTTGTTATTTTCGGCAATAAATAGTTCACGTATAAAGAAAATCGAGTGGATTTACCACGAGGAAATTGGTCAGTACTAATTAACTGAAAGGGGAGGTTCCCATTAATGAAATTATAATCTAATAGGCCATGGGAATGCTTAAAAAGTTCTGAAACCGACAAAATATTATGAGTAAGAAGCAAAGAAACTGCATTCGATTGCAAGTGGCTACAGGTTATAATTCGAATAGCTTGATTTTGAATATGTTGCAGTGGAGATAAATGAGTTTCGTATGTATTTCCCCCAGATTATATGCCATATGCTATGTGACTGTGTAGGAATGCGTAGTAAAGTGCATATCAAGAGCACGCGACCACAGTAACCTACTCCTTTGTACTTCCTCGATTCTCAAACTGATCAGCTCGCTAAGCATTTGTCGCTTTAGAAGCCTTGCTCGGGTAGCGCCGCCAGGGCAGGAACGTTTCTCCATTAGCTCACGAAAGGGGTAATCTTCATCTACTCCCATGGGGATAAACGCGCTCCTCCTCCTTAAAAGAAGAAAATTTCTTCCTCTTAGGGAGCATTATATGATGCATTCCTGATGCACCCCCGCCCTTTTTTCTTAGAGTGCGGGTTAATATATTGTTAGCTAAACAACACGTGTTATTACGTTTTTCTTAAATAGTTTGTAACTGCACATAGCGTGAGAGCACACAATATATGCCTGACACACGTTTGCGACACACTTGCGACACGCTCGCATGCGCGCGCACACACCTGACATACTCACAAACGCACGCACATTAATTTTCGGTAATCATCAAACCTAGCGAAACGGCTCATTAAAATACTATTGCTTCCTTTTAGGGCATATGCAATCCCCTATGACGAAGCCGAGGATTAAATACCCACATGGCGCGCGAAAACGTAGTGACCAAATTCTGCTTTCGTCGAACGATATGCCTTAGCTTGCGTAGAATAAAAACCCGACAGGTATATGAAGAGCACCATGTAAAAAACAAATTCATTGCGGTGCTAGCTAACACCACGAGTACTGCCTATTGTTGAAGGCGTAAAAACAAATTACGGGAGAGTGTAAATGAGTAGGCTAGGTTTAAAATCCGATACTGCAAGGATCATGAGGATAGAGAGAGCAACACTCTTCGCGCCACACATCCTATCAAAGAGGAGCGGAAGGCTCTCCGTCTGTTCCTCTAAAGAGGAGAGAAATTGCGTTAAACGCACTGATGGGTTAAATTGCCTCTCCTTTGTCGTGTGGATCTCCAAACAAGCCCACGACGGGCCGAGGGCAAGTGGCCCCGCTGGAGGTATATATTAATCTCGTCCTTCGGTGGAGCGTCCGAGATTAGTTTTGTGTCTGGGAGCGGTTTTCTGTTTCTTTCTTGTGTTCTTAACTTGCTCGCACGTTTGGAGGAAACCATGCTTCCAGTGCACACTTCGACACTGCCACGTTCTTATGTTGTGTCTGGTTGTCCTCGGGAAGGCAGGCTTCAGTACGTTTACTTTTTAAACCCTTGTTTTATCATTGTGAGTACATTAACTTGTATCCGATGGTCGCAGATTGCTGCGTCCTTTCGTTAATCTTCCTTTCTAATTAAATTTTATAACGGTCTCTTCAGGCGGAAAAGTCAACATTTGCTGTGTACAGCGAACTATTTTCTGTGAGGATGAACTATGAAGTACAGAGCAGGCAGCACGAGCTTTGACGATGTTTCCTGTGAGCACAGTAAACATGATGATATATGCTATCGATACGCACTTCGGATGCCAATTTATGAGGTAGGAACACCGAGGAAGCTGCGACGCTAAGGACTTAGAAGGAGAAGACTACTGGCATGACAGAATAGTTAGCAAAGGACAGGTTGAGATGTGTAGATGCCGATGGTGAACGCTGTGGCGGAAATATATAAAAAAAATTCTGAATGAAAGGAAAGATTCGGATGATGCAGATCAATTTGATTAGCACTTCCAGGAGTCTGATTGCTGACATCAAGGGATTTCGAGTTACTGAGCTGTTTCACGTAAAGGTACACCTTAGGCTATAAAGTACGCCGCAGTGGAAGGCTCCTGATTAATTTTCTTTAGTATATCGGATTAGTAATTAGCGTGCGAACTTAAAAATGAAACCACCAAAATCGCAAAAAGAAACGGGGGAGAAACAATAAACTCCGAATAAGCTAACGTACTATCGCGGAATCGTACGCATTGCGATAAGACCTACAGCGACAACTGTCGACGTATGGTCGTAAGATCGTCTGATTCTTCAAAGACAGCATTTCATGCGGTGCGTCCTAAACTTTCCGCTTTAAGGCAAGGACATAAAACCCCTAACGTGGGAAGGTTTCATGTGCGCATATGACAGAACCATGTCTAAGGCCGATGGTCCGGTCCTGGTTGCGTTGAGCTTCACATTCCGTCAGGGGTTTGACATTGTCAGTCAGCCATCCAAGATAAAAGCGGAGTATATATAGAAGCGTACTGTGAGTGGTGCTCCGTCCGGGGCGACTGCTGTGAAACGCGCCGGCCGAAACGAGGTTCAGCGGCGGTGGTGGCGCGAGCAGATAAGAGATGCAGTCACGCAACACACGGGCTTCTCCCCATTATATAAACCTTCTACCCATGTAATAACCATACAACATTGCCTGTCCCTTTTCCACCTCGGAAAGTGCGGGGAAGTCGGTGCAAGTGCTCCTTATGCCGCTGCTGCAGCTAAGCATAAGCACCAGTGGTGTGCGCATTAATCATGAGCAAAGCAGGCCCCAATGGTGTGCGCCACCGAAGCCGACGTTAGGGTGGTCTGCAATCATATTTTTACACCCGTGGTTCTCAAACCGTTTACCACACAATATGGCTAAATCTCATGACGACAGCCACGCTCAAAATTCGAGTGGCAGAGAAGCGTGATCGTCAGCGAATTTCTTATCTTGGGTGTCGGAGTTTTTAAAGTCACCTCTCAATCATGACTCGTAGCTTCTTTTTCTTGTATATTTGTGTCTGGCTCATGCGTCCAGTTTTTCCCTGTGTATATCCTTCTCGTTATCCAACTATTTGTTATCCGGCATTTCTTCCGTTTTTATAGTTGGCTGTTGCACCCTATTACGTGGCCTCGCCTTGCGAAGAAAAGTCAATCGGCGCGTGTGGCCGCTCATGTGTGCAGTAAGAGGCATACGTCTAAGGAACAATGACTGCGGCGATCGGAGACGTCTTTACCACATAGCAGTTCAACCACTAATTTGTCTGTGCCGAAAATGACACAAGTAAAGAATGATTAAACGCGCATAAATAAATAAATAAATAAATAAATAAATAAATAAATAAATAAATAAATAAATAAATAAATAAATAAATAAATAAATAAATAAATAAATAAATAAAAAACGCGTTTAGAAGGCTTTACTGTATGAGTTGATTTTGGTGTTTCTTTCCATCTTTCTTTCATTTTATCTTGTCTGTAATGCTTTGCATTTCCCAACTGAATTGAGTTTCTAGTTCTGCACTTCTCCTTACATCTCTGGATTCCGAGCATTTATCTTCCTTGTAGTTTCTCTTCACGGGGGGGAACGACGGCTACTGATACCTCTATTTGCTTTCCCCGAATCGGATACGCCCTCGTTTCCTTCAATTACTACCTCTGCACCACGTTTCTTTTTCCATGCCCGAGCTTTTTTTTTTTTTTTTTTTTACTGCGTCCAGCCTTACCATCGAAAACAAACCTGAAAAAAAGAGAAACGAAGTGGATCGCACCGGGAGCGGCCTGTCGCCATCAAAAAGTCCGTGCCCCGTAGCGGGCCCGCTTTTACAACCCTACAAAGGGAACGGTCTGCACGATAGTAATAGACTTCGCTGTCACTCCGGTCGTCTCCTGTGTTCTTCTCTAATGTTCCGAGTGCTTTCATGAAAAATTGAAGACCTTACAAGAGATTGTAAACGGAGAAGAGAACAAACATATATAGAGCTTGAGAGTAGCCCTCTTGCCTTCCCTGCTTTGTTAAAAATAAATACTTTGATGCTTTTGTCGACTTTCTATCAACTTCTAATTGGACAATGGCCACCATGCCTTTGAGAAGTATACTGCATTTCACTAGGCACGTCTGAAGAATTTACGTTAATGTCTATCGAGCAGGCCAACGCCGCCTGTATAAACAATGCCTAACGCGTGAGCGAAAAATGGCCAAACAGCCACTCTCCTGTTGCTCTCTCCTACCCTTCCCCGCTCCGTAGCCTTCCAGCGTGCTGTCGTGTCCGCCAGCCAGCGCCGCTTCTCGGAAACTATGCAAAATAGTGGAAAGTTTGTTTAGCGTTCCCGAGGCGGCGCTCCTACGCCTTCTTGTTTTTCACCATGCCTGTCTGTCTTGGTCTGTCACTGATAAAACTTCCTTTGTCACGAAGCACAATCCCTTGCGCTGCCGCAGGCTGATGCCGGCTTTGCGCGCTTATCTACTCGGATCACAGGCCCTGAAATTTTCTGAGTGGGGCATCCCACCTCTATCCCCTCCGCATTTAGGTATTGTTTTGAAACCGCTGTTGGCACTCCGCATCGGTACGCACTTCTGAAATTGAGGACTGTACTGTAAAGCAACCCGGCCAGCGTGGCGGGATCCCAGCTGCTTATCCTTTTGTTTCTTATAATTGTCTGAAGTTTACAAGCACGTGATATTATTGGAAAGTAATCGTAGAAGTGAGCGCCTGAACAAAAAACGTGCACGCAAGTTTTTCTTCTGCAAATACTCCAGAAAGAAAAATATCAGTAAAATAATGGCTGCCCCAGCAGAAAAAAATATCGTTTTTCTGTTAGCTATACGTCTACCCGACAATGAGTATGTTCTTACACTATTTCAGTCTGCCTCCGTCTTTATCTTTGGAAAGATGCAGCAAGTATGAAGCGAGCGACACGTTGAACGAGATCCCCAGTGTGCCACAGAACTAGCGCCCCGTCGCGGCTAAGATGTAAGCGAAACGGCCATTGAAGCCCAACAGGCAAGCTGACAGACACACGTCGTAGAAGTGGGTGCAACGTTCGCGACTCGCGAGCAGTGACGTAAGGCGAGATGTCCGCCGGCAAGCGCCACATAGCGGATCAGTGCCTGAACTAAGCGTCCCTACCCTTCCCATTGAAAAGCGCGCGACGCGTCAGGCAATGTTAATACAGGCGGCGTTGAGCAGGCTATAGGAGTCTGCAAATGTGCTCCACGCGCAAACTCTGCGTAACGAGTCGGTTTAAACCGGACCGAATTCAGTGCAAGCTTCAAGGGATGCTTTCCACTGCGAGGGGCCGTAGCATCAACACATGATGCTCGATTATAAATTTGTGCAATAGTAGATAAGCGTTGAAATTACGTGCACGCTATTGTTTACGTATTGTAGACCTTTCAAGAGATTGTAAACGGAGGAGGGGCCGAAAACATAAATATAATTTGAGAGTAGCCCCCTTCCTTCTCTGCATTGTTAAAAATATATTCCCAATAATCCTACCCATGACAATTAAGACGTGTTTTTAAAACGCGCACCACGCAAAGAGAGCGTGCAATGTTGGGACATATTTAGGATTGCTTTTCGTGCATTTTGAATAATTTATAGGGAGATGATAATTTTATGCTTGTTTTTGTTCGATTAGTGAGGGTAAGGGGGTCAGCGCGAGCTTTCGATGGTGTTTGGTAAATTACATTTGCTGAACATCAATGAATCCTGAACTGGAAATATTGCCATGATGGCGATCAAGGCTTGCATATAAAGGCACTCAGAACACGTATGCTTCAGAACACGTATCAGAAAATGCTTCATAACACGTATGATACGGGGAAGCTAGCAAATCAGAGTGACCAGTAATGATAGTAGTAGTCGTTGTTTATCTAGATGTTTCTGACACGAGGATGGCCAAAGAGCGCAAAGCTACGTCACAGTGATCAGTGGCTGAAACTATTGAAACTGCGTTGTTAAATGATGATTATCTTCACAATCATCATACCCATGACAATTATGACTTTCTTTTAAAAAGCGCTCCACAGCAAGCACACGTGCTATGCGGGGAAGCTCGAAAACCAGAGCAACTAGCGATGGAAACAGCATTCGGTGATAATTCCAGAGAGAGAGAGAGAGAGAGAGAGAGAGAGAGAGAGAGAGAGAGAGAGAGAGAGAGAGAGAGAGAGAGAGAGAGAGACTGCCAAAGATAAGCCGTCGACCTGACCCCCCAAATCTTTAGCCTTCTGCTCCTAAGTGATAATTTTAAGCCTAAGTCGTGATTAATACAATAACAACTTATAAAAAGTTATGCTCGAAGCAAGCGCAAGCGCTGAATCAACATAGTCAGCGCTTTCTTTCAATCTTGTTGTTTTTGTTCTCCCTATAGGTTACAATTCGAATATAAACGATCACCTTGGTGAAGCAAGGCTGCAGGGTGCGCCAACCCTTCTTTCCGTTTTCTTGCAGTAGATATTTGATAAGTCACATTTTCGTGTAATTAGAAAAAAGCAGAGGAAAAATGCTAGGTGATACGACAGACTTTTCCGCGCTTGAGGAGGACCCAACCAATCAAAACGACAACATGAATGGAATGATTGAACTGTATACGTAAAGAAAGTCACCCAAAAAGGAATGCACGCCGAAGTCGGAATTGCGTCCTAGCCAAGATTATGCGGCTTCAGTATTGCTATAAGCGTTTTGCAAACAACGGCAATGACATCGATTGCAGCATTTAAAGAACACTGGATCGAAACACAGTGCAAACGAAAGGTCATGTTGCGTCTCTGTTTTTTTTTTTCATTTCTTTTCTTCGATAACCACTTTCATCGACTTCCGATCCCTTGCCATATGGCTCTCCCCTTGAAAAAGGAAAAAGCGAAATCCGCAGACCAGTTTTGTGTACCCTTTATTATTGAATTGGTCCTGCTAGTCTGCGCCGCGGAGCCCGAGCACACAGCTTAAACGCGGCACAAATGAAAGTCGCCACTCCCCCTTTCCTTCGCGACGTCCCCCTTTTGCTGGACTAACAAAGTGCCGCTTTCAAGCTTTCGATATTTTTTGTCCCCCCTTCGCAGTTTGCTTGCCTCGGAGCTTTGTGTGTGCGATCTGTCGTCTTTGTTTGATCCCGAGGGTCGCGGCGGACTGGGTAATACGTTGTATACCCTAATTATACAGCTCTCCCGGTATTAAGGCGCAGGCTCTTCCCGCGTGCGGTGAAATGGAAGGAGGCGGAAGATGAAGATGAAAAATGGGCGATTGGGAGCGAAAGAGAAAGTAAGGTAGAGAGTAGAAGTTTGTAGCTTATTGACGGGGTGCGACCATGAACGTGGTAGCATCCGAGACGCGCTCTGGAGTCTTTTGGATAGCCTTGCATGATAGGCAAGGTGCCACGGCGGAAACTGTGGGAGGGACCTTGCAACACTTCTTTTTCTACTTCTTTTGAAACCCTAAATGCTTCAGAACGTAGTCACCCAACACACCCAGTACTTAGATACGATATTCGCAAAGTACTTCAGCCAAAAATTACTGCTGCCCGTCAGATAACTTGCAAACTTGCTCAAAAGATTTTTCTCTCTTTCCTGGTCTTGACGTTCTTCGACGGCCTGAATTGCGTCACTGAGGTCATGTAGCGGTGGTTGGCCGGTTTTCCTTCAGTTGCAGCAATGAAGGATTTTCAATAGCAACTTTAAAAAGAAAGCCACAAAAAGACAGCAGAAACGGGAGGCGTATCTGGTGCGACGTGCAAATCTCGCAGTGCCGCTCCGTGCTGGCGATAACTGTAGCTTTCCCAGTGCTTCCAGACGTGAAGGAAAGAGTGAAAGCGTTTACCTTAAGTGTTGCAGGATCCCTGTAAAATGTCGGGCCCGTAGAGTCAACATTGAAGAATCGATTGGCGCCTTGTTCTTTCTTCCGCTGAAAAACGTCCGCCCGACGTATCATTTTCATCTTGACCGAAGACTTACATGGTTTGTTGTGTGAAATTCCGGCGCCAGCGTTGTCGGCGTGTCTATGGTGGCGCCAACAGTCTCATCGGCTACGACGTCAACATATCGCCCCACAATTCTCATCCCATTCTCCGCGATGTCGAATATACCCACCTACAATTCTTCCATACCTACTCAGGTGGAGCAACCAGTGACGATGACAGATGCCGTGAATCACCCGCGGCCGGGTCAGTGATTATTATTTGGCTGCATGTTGAAAAGGCTAATCAAGAGTATCGATCGGCCAATGACGATGGCGGACACCGTCGCAAGCTCACAAGAAATTCCCCAATTCCCAGTGACTGTACATCAACATACCTTCGTCAAGTACTTACGCACAGCTCCATGAAATTGTCCAGCAACAATGGCCGCTGCCGTCAGAACTTCATGTCCGATTCTGGTGGACGTGCGCATAGCGCACCTGGAATACTTGATTGCCTTGACGGTTCATACATCGGGCTTGTGTGCATATCGTGCTCTTCGGGCTTGGCCGTTGTGCACGCACGAAGTACGTGCAAGCAAGCAAAAGTGAGTTGATATAGGACGCACATGCTTTTTGAACGCACGTTTATTGTCAGTAGGATGGGTGCACTCACGTGCGTAGAAGTTCGCGTGACGTGGCTTTGACAGTTTAGTTACAGCTTTCACTGAACGTGGTAACTGGTAGGAGCGGACAGGCGTTCGTATACGCTCGCCTGTCTTATGCCAAGTTGGTGCACTCGATCAATCTGTCTTTGTATCACAGGCTCCCAGATAGATCCTGTAGCATCCCGACCGATTGAGCAGCAAACAGAACGGTGTTAGTGCCGCAAAACTAAGCTTTGAGTTTTAAGAACGGGCTTTTCGATATTTGCTTGAGAAACTTTTCCAAATATATTTCTACACAAAAAAGGAATTAGTTTTTTATTAGCCTTTTTTCGATGAATAAAATCATACATTCAAGTCTGACACACTTAATGTCATCTTGCAGAGCAGCCCAAGTTTGTTACAAGTAAGTCTGACAAACTTAATCTAACCTTGCACAGCACTCCGAGATAGAAAACCCCGTTGACTTCTTTCTTCCACGTCTCTTTCTCGTTTGCCTATCTATCTTGCAAAATATGTTTTAGTTATAGCGTCATCGTCTCACACCTTGGAAGCAAACAAGAACGAAGCCTAGCGATCACGGTTTAATTCTCACTGCCACGTGCGCTTTATTCCCAACACGCGCTGTTCGGTCTTCCTTCCTCCCTCCTTCCTTCCTCCCTCCTTCCTTCTTCCCTCTCTATCTCTTGATTCGCGTCTGGCACGATGTCAACCGGAGAGAGCAATGCAACACTCCCACCGAGCGGGCAATGACACGGCTGTCAATTACGCCACACTTTGACGGCTGCTTGGACGCACGTCAAGATGGCGAGCAAGATCAGATTTACGCCCAATCGATGGTCCCTCCCCTGCCCGGACACTCTCGACAGAGAGTCTCCGTCGTGGGCTTCCCTTAGCCAATCTTCCTCATTTCCTTCACTGTGCGCCACCCCGTCCTTATAGGACGGAAGCCGAGAAAGAGTTCAAGTACACGGTCTCTACTCAAACACTGAGAAGACGCCTAAATAACCTACTCTTCCTGCCGGCGTAATAAAAGCTGGCTTTTTTTAAGTGCGAATGCACTTTATAAGCGACCCCAAACCATCCACCGCCGGCGGCGGCGGCGGCGGCGTCGGCGTCCGCAGTGCTCCTCTATATTTAAAAAAGAAACAGCATCCGGCGCCAGGTTTCGATCCAAGGACTCTGCGGCCGCAGCGCGACGCTCTACCGACCAAGCCACGGACGCGACGGTGATATCAGTGTTAGTGACGCGCCTTATATCTTTAACGCATTCAAACTACGTCGTCAGCGGCGTGCGTTGGCGACTCAGCGGCGTTATAGCGGCTTGATAACTGCGTGGTGTACACGTGATACTACAAACCCGATGGAAGAGATGGAAGAGAAGGCGGCGAGGCGGTGGGCTGCGGGGGCCGAGCGCAAGCGCCGCAAGCGGGCCGACAACCGTGCATTCGCACTTTCACATTCTCCCCCTCGGGGAAATGCGGGGGAATTTTTTTTATAAGTGAATGACTCTCGGGGTGTCAGGAAAGGCAGTTTATTGTGAATCCTCGCTTCCTTCAAAATAAAGGTGCGATCCGCGAGTGCGTAGGTTGCACCGAATCCTCTGACAGTGAAAGGTTTCTCTCTCGCGTGAGTGGCGTCCTTTAGAATAGCCAAAAGAAATGATGCCTGCATAACCTGGTAGCAAAAATACATTTTAAAGTAAAGCTGTTGGTGTAGCCTCGCTATGTTTTTTTTATGTCCGTCGATTGTCAGCAAGTTGGCCTTGAGAAAAAACAACAACTTTACATCAAAAGCCCTTTAACTCGCATTCTAACGCGCATGTGATAAACAATGGTATATAGCATGGTGAGCCGCCAAGGTTACTCAAAAACTGTGCGGCGTATCGCGTGCGTGTTAACTAGTTTAGAGTTGGGCTGTAAAGGTTTATGAATTTTCATTCGCAGTCAGTCATGTCGGCATGTGGGAGGAATGTGATTAAGGAAAAGTTTCTGTAGCTTGTAATTTTCTGTACTGTAGCCAGTAATGTTGCGTTAGACGGCTAAGACGGCCCAATAGCAGCGAGGGGTTTTGTCTACGTCGGTGGCGTAATTGGTAAGTAGTCGGAGCTAAAACAACCACAACCACAACCACAACAACAACAACAATAACAATAACAACAACAACAACAACAACAACAACAACAACAACAACAACAACAACAACAACAACAACAACAACAACAACAACAACAACAACAAAACGGCCGAAGCCTCCGCTTCCGAAATCATTCCGGCTACCTCACCACGTTTCAGGAAAACCTCTATCAAGAGTGTGTTAACCCCTGCATGTTTGTCCGCTAGCGTAAAACTACTTTCTTACGGCGATCTGAGGAGCTAATTAAATGAGAAACATGCGACTCCCAAAGGGAAGACAATCGTGTTTTAGTTTCCCTTAACTGTTGGTAACCTTGCGACGCACTGTGCACTGGTGATTTCGCCCAGTAACCATTCAAATAGAAACTCCAAATCACTAGATTGGCGCAGAAAATTCTGATAATGATTTGAGAAATTCGTCTTCCTCAGCTTTGCTAGCCATGGAAGTCTTGATGACTAAAGTGTTTCAGAGTTGTTCATTTAGGCTGGCGCATCGAGCGCCAATACGGCAGTTCAGAAGATAATAAAGCACGTTAATAAAGCACGTGCTAACCCCAACCCCTCCCCCCTCCCCCCCCCCCCCCCCCAAAAAAAAAAAAAACGCTTAAGTGGGAAAACAGTTTGGCCCGTATTCGTAGATTAGAGCACGGTTAATACACAACATCAGGCATGGCAGCTCGAAGTTTCTTATTAACGAAAAATGTCGAAAAGTGTGGAAACAAGTATATAATTAACGAACATTTTCGGTAAGTTTCGACGCCACAAATAGTTAGCGGTGAAAGAGGATTAGTGGATTTCGTTTAAGCGTTTTAGGCGTCATAACTGTGATGTGCGGACATTGCTTCTAAAATCTCTGGCACATCTAGAAAATTTCGGGTGATCAAAGTTAAGTCGACAGGTTTTTTTTTTTAAATTAGGCACTTCGAGTTACGTGAAGACCTCCTCTACAGTGAGGTTATGCGCCCAAGGGGACACATAATGACGTGGTAATGATAGATGTTGGTGGCTTAATTAACTGAAATTTCATAATTAACTTTTTTGTGGCTGCAGTAAGCAGGCATGATTGTATGAAAAAGTTGGACGCAATCGTGTTTCCATGCAGTTTCATTTCGCAGAATTCTTCTAGCGCATCCGTAATCCGAGATATAGAACTACGAAGTTTAATTCCCGTTCGCATGATTACGCATGCAAGACAGGGAAGACCAGCGCAAAGCACCTCCCTATTGTGACGGGCCTGCTGTGTACGGTGTTTAGTTTGACAACGGGGTGTAGGCATAGGAAAAAGGGATAACTGGCACCCTTTCAGTCTTGGCTGGCGTTATCACAATCGGCAGTACTCTGCACTGCTATTGAAACACAGAACAAAAGGAAGGAGCTTTGCGCCGGTCTTCAGTGTCTAGCATGCGTAACCATAGGAACGGCAATTAAACTTCGCAGTTCGATATCTCTGAGTACGGATGCGCTAGAAGAATTCTGCCGAATGAAATTGTGTGGAAACACGATTGCGTCTAACTTTGCATCTATAGATGCCGGAGTTTAAGTAGATGCCATCTTCCTAGATTTTTCAAAAGCATTTGACCGTGTCCCTCATCGTCAGCTCATTCACAAGCTTACTAAACTGAACATTGACCCTACTGTTATCACATGGATAAAAGAATTTCTTCCTAACAGAATGCAATTTACATCAGTTAACAATCACAACTCGTCTCTAGACTCCGTAACATCTGGTGTACCACAGGAAAGCGTACTTGGGCCTCTACTTTTTTCTAATTTATATTAATGATCTACCAGACGGCGTTAAACCTAATGTTAGGCTTTTTGCGGACGACTGCGTAATATATCGTAATATTCATTCTAACTGTGATAATGACATTCTTCAATCCGACCTAAACGCTGTAAACACATGGTGTTACACCTGGCGAATGCTCCTAAACATTGCTACAACAAAATTAACGTCTTTCACTGATCAGGCACCCTGCCCGTCAACATCTTACATCTTAAACATCAATCATGTGGAATAGCTTGCTTCCTAGAAATACCTTGGCGTTCACCTAACCACTCACTTGAGGTGGAATGATCACATTAACCATATTCTCGCATCTGCAAACCGTTCTCTTGGCTTTCTGAAACATGACCTCAAACATGCTTCTGCACACTTACGCAAACTGGCATACACAACAATAATACGTCCTAAAATAGAGTACGCTTCAGCCATATGGGATCTTGATCAAGCATACCTAATAATTGATTTGTAAGCCCTGCAAAACCGTGCTGCGCACTTCATTTCTTCGGATTATTCACGTCACACCAGTGTAACAGCATTAAAAAATTGCGCCAAGCTTGAAGCCTTATCCCATCGTCATTGTGTATCGCGTTTAACACTCTTTCACAAACTTTACTATCATGCGTCTCTTCATAATGATTTCATGTGTGAACCTTCAGCCGTTTTCTCGCGTCGTGATCATCCACACAAGGTCAAACGCATCACGTGTCGTTCACTCGCATTTGCTCAATCATTCATACCTCGAACCTCGATGGAATGTAATAATCTGCCATCACACATTGTCATAGAAACAAATGTCTCGAAATTTACAGATGCTCTAAACAGAAACATGCAGACCTAACGCCATTTCACTGCCAAATCTGTACATTTGTTTTTCTTTTTATTGCTTATCTTCTTTTCCGCAGGCTAGTAAACGGGCGTGTGACGTTGTATCAATTTTGATACGGTGCTCCCAGAACTACATTTTTTTGTCTTCTCTGCGAATGTTCTTTTTGGTACGCGATGCACTGTCTTTTTTTGCCCTTTTTGTTTTTGTGTTTTGTTTTAATGAAATTTAGATTTATTGTTTCACCATTGTGTTTTGATGTACACCCTATGTAATACCCTCCACCGGAGGCCTTTCGGGTTATTTTGAAATAAATAAATAAAGGAAGTAATAAACATGCCTGCTTACTGCAGCCACTAAAAAGTTGATTATTCGATTTTAGTTAATTAAGCCACCGATATCAATAATTACCACGTAATTCTGTGTCCCGATGGCCGCAAAACCGCACTGTCGAGGCTGTCTTCCCGTATACCTAAGCGCCTAATTTAAAAAAAAAAACCAGCCGACTTAATTTTGATCACCCTGTATATTATCAAATAGGCTGCCTCACTATCTCAAGCGGTATGCCATGCTTCAGTCCCCACTTTGATCAAACTTTTTGCCTTGATGTAAAAGTGTCTTGGAAGAATGTGTGCAATCGGACACAACAGCTATCATTATTTTTATAGCGGCAGTGTATACATTGATACGTAGTCGTAGGAGGCGCAAGGCCTATCCACTGAATAGCATTGACAATAGCGAACTTGTCCTCCAAAATACGCTATAAAATAACAGCCCGTTAAAACAAGAAGTTAAAACAAAGTTTGTTAAAGTTAGTTCTTCTAGCAAAAAGAAATTGTTATAAGGCGGTTGGTATTGTTGTTAGGGCATCGATTCCCTTACTAATCGTATTTTCGGGGAAGAATAATTTTTACACTATTGCCTTCTCATAAAAGAATGACACAACGACCGCCGTGGAGCGCTTAAACGCAACGACGGCATCATGCGCGCCCCTAATGGCTTTTCGCCCCGTCCTCTCTATGAGCCGCTTCAATCTCGTCTCATCTTGCTGTAGCCTTGTACGTTACACATCTACGCATTGGGATTAACGGTCGCTACCTTCAGTTAAGGGGAGGTAGATGCCCTGAGCCAACACGGGCATTTATAGCAGCCCGTTCGAGGCGGGCAAAGCCGCACAAATGACATCGTTCGCTGGACCAGCCACGCTGATACTTTTTACTGCTCCCGTTGCCGGCATCTCAAGCCGACACAGGTAAATGGCGAAGGAAAATTTGACATCCACCTCAATGCAGCCATACGGCTACAAAGGAAAGCTATAACGTATGGCTGCATGGAGGTGGATGTCAAATTTTCCTCCGCAGAAATTTACTTCACCTTGGGAATTTCCCTAAATGTGGTCGATTAACACATAAACGGCGTTTTCTATTTGCCGCTATTTTGTTTCTGGACGACTCTCGTCCTGGATATTTTCAGAAGCGTGGAGTTAATCAATCAAGAAGGACAGGGTACATTTTTATTGATGAAAAGCCGTTAAAGCCAGCGAGAGATGCAGATGAGTGTTGCATAGGAATAAATTATATCCCGGAATCATGCTAACAATACGAGGATAGTAACTTATTTTGACGTGTTAGTTGCGAAATATTGTTAAATGATGTGTTCAAATGGCTAACGTGCCTGCTTATTATAATAATACCCGAAATCCGTTAGCGTATTCTTCCTCCCTCCGTTACAGCGACTCGACACATATCCGCACTCGCATCGGCAAGCAAAGAGGACATCTAACGGGAAAGTATTTTGCTACGTGCTTAATTGCCAC
>NW_027526335.1:29703215-29765093 GCF_048455015.1 Haemaphysalis longicornis | reverse complement strand
GTTTTAAGTTTAAGATTGGTTGGGAAGATTCCCCCCTGTGCCGGACTTGCGGTGTGCGCGAGACTGTAAAATCACTTGCTCTGCGTCTGCCCTCGATACGCTGCTGCGCGAAAAACTGCAGCGAGCTCCCTCTCTCGTGTACGTCATGGAGGCAGCCTCGAACTTTTTCATTTTCTTGGCCCTTGGGCCAATAGTGCTGACAGTACCTTAGGTACAAAAGTACTGCTCCAGTTCCTACGAGAGACTGAACTGGACAAATCTCTCTAGATCAGAGACAAAGCAAGTGTGTCACGATATCTTCTCTTTCGCACTGTGGCGTTCATCTATTTATTTTTCTTGGGTTGGTGTTGTTACTTTTTTCCCGTCGTTTACTTTTCATTTTGTTTGGGCGTTTCCATTAACGCTTTTCTTTTCAATTGTATTTGTTTTTGTCCGGACTCTGTTGGCAGCAATCTCTTGTTTTTCTTGTCCTTTTTTTTATTATTTTTTTTAACTCTTCATGTTTGTCTTCTTCCTACTGTAACCCTGATGTCTGATATGCACCACTCATCAACGTAGTCACTCCCCATCTGGTGTAGCAAGCCTTGTCCCTAGCAGGGCTGACCTCACCAGTTCACATTAAAGAGCATTCTCTCTCTCTCTCTGAACTGTATACGTAAAGAAAGTCACCCAAAAAGGAATGCACGCCGAAGTCGGAATTGCGTCCTAGCCAAGATTATGCGGCTTCAGTATTGCTATAAGCGTTTTGCAAACAACGGCAACGACATCGATTGCACCATTTAAAGAACACTGGATCGAAACACAGTGCAAACGAAAGGTCATGTTGCGTCTCTGTTTTTTTTTTTTTTTCATTTCTTTTCTTCGATAACCACTTCCATCGACTTCGATCACTTGCCATATGGCTCTCCCCTTGAAAAAGGAAAAAGCGAAATCTCCAGACCAGTTTTGTGTACCCTTTATTATTGAATTGGTCCTGCTAGTCTGCGCCGCGGAGCCCAAGCACACAGCTTAAACGCGGCACAAATGAAAGTCGCCACTCCCCCTTTCCTTCGCGACGTCCCCCTTTTGCTGGACTAGCAAAGTGCCGCTTTCGAGCTTTCGATATTTTTTGTCCCCCTTTCGCAGTTTGCTTGCCTCGGAGCTTTGTGTGTGCGATCTGTCGTCTTTGTTTGATCCCGAGGGTCGCGGCGGACTGGGTAATAAGTTGTATACCCTAATTATACAGCTCTCCCGGGATTAAGGCGCAGGCTCTTCCCGCGTGCGGTGAAATGGAAGGAGGCGGAAGATGAAGATGAAAAGTGGGCGATTGGGAGCGAAAGAGAAAGTAAGGTAGATAGTAGAAGTTTGTAGCTTATTGACGGGGTGCGACCATGAACGTGGTAGCATCCGAGACGCGCTCTGGAGTCTTTTGGATAGCCTTGCATGGTAGGCAAGGTGCCACGGCGGAAACTGTGGGTGGGACCTTGCAACACTTCTTTTTCTACTTCTTTTGAAACCCTAAATGCTTCAGAACGTAGTCACCCAACACACCCAGTACTTAGATACGGTATTCGCAAAGTACTTCAGCCAAAAATTACTGCTCTGTGCCCGTCAGATAACTTGGAAACTTGCTCAAAAGATTTTTCTCTCTTTCCTGGTCTTGACGTTCTTCGACGGCCTGAATTGCATCACTGAGGTCATGTAGCGGTGGTTGGCCGGTTTTCCTTCAGTTGCAGCAGTGAAGGCTTTTTAATAGCAACTTTAAAAAGAAAGCCACAAAAAGACAGCAGAAACGGGAGGCGTATCTGGTGCGACGTGCAAATCTCGCAGTGCCGCTCCGTGCTGGCGATAACTGTAGCTTTCCCAATGCTTCCAGACGTGAAGGAAAGAGTGAAAGCGTTTACCTTAAGTGTTGCAGGATCCCTGTAAAATGTCGGGCCCGTAGAATCAACATTGAAGAATCGATTGGCGCCTTGTTCTTTCTTCCGCTGAAAAACGTCCGCCCGACGTATCATTTTCATCTTGACCGAAGACTTACGTGGTTCGTTGTGTGAAATTCCGGCGCCAGCGTTGTCGGCGTGTCTATGGTGGCGCCAACAGTCTCATCGGCTACGACGTCAACATATCGCCCCACAATTCTCATCCCATTCTCCGCGATGTCGAATATACCCACCTACAATTCTTCCATACCTACTCAGGTGGAGCAACCAGTGACGATGACAGATACCGTGAATCACCCGCGGCCGGGTCAGTGATTATTATTTGGCTGCATGTTGAAAAGCCTAATCAAGAGTATCGATCGGCCAATGACGATGGCGGACCCCGTCGCAAGCTCAGAAGAAATTCCCCAATTCCCAGTGACTGTACATCAACATACCTTCGTCAAGTACTTACGCACAGCTCCATGAAATTGTCCAGCAACAATGGCCGCTGCCGTCAGAACTTCATGTCCGATTCTTGTGGACGTGCGCATAGCGCACCTGGAATACTTGATTGCCTTGACGGTTCATACATCGGGCTTGTGTGCATATCGTGCTCTTCGGGCTTGGCCGTTGTGCACGCACGAAGTACGTGCAAGCAAGCAAAAGCGAGTTGATATAGGACGCACATGCTTTTTGAACGCACGTTTATTGTCAGTAGGATGGGTGCACTCACGTGCGTAGAAGTTCGCGTAACGTGGCTTTGACAGTTTAGTTACAGCTTTCACTGAACGTGGTAACTGGTAGGAGCGGACAGGCGTTCGTATACGCTCGCCTGTCTTATGCCAAGTTGGTGCACTCGATCAATCTGTCTTTGTATCACAGGCTCCCAGATAGATCCTGTAGCATCCCGACTGATTGAGCAGCAAACAGAACGGTGTTAGTGCCGCAAAACTAAGCTTTGAGTTTTAAGAACGGGCTTTTTGATATTTGCTTGAGAAACTTTTCCAAATATATTTCTACACGAAAAAGGAATTAGCTTTTTATTAGCCTTTTTTCGATGAATAACATCATACATGTAAGTCTGACACACTTAATATCATCTTGCACAGCAGCCCAAGTTTGTTGCAAGTAAGTCTGACAAACTTAATCTAACCTTGCACAGCAGTCCGAGATAGAAAACCCCGTTGACTTCTTTCTTCCAGGTCTCTTTCTCGTTTGCCTATCTATCTTGCAAAATGTATTTTAGTTATAGCGTCATCGTCTCACACCTTGGAAGCAAACAAGAACGAAGCCTAGCGATCACGGTTTAATTCTCACTGCCACGTGCGCTTTATTCACAACAGGCGCTGTTCGGTCTCCCTTCCTCCCTCCTTCCTTCTTCCCTCTCTATCTCTTGATTCGCGTCTGGCACGATGTCAACCGGAGAGAGCAATGCAACACTCCCACCGAGCGGGCAATGACACGGCTGTCAATTACGCCACACTTTGACGGCTGCTTGGACGCACGTCAAGATGGCGAGCAAGATCAGATTTACGCCCAATCGATGGTCCCTCCCCTGCCCGGACACTCTCGAGAGAGAGAGTCTCCGTCGTGGGCTTCCCTTAGCCAATCTTCCTCATTTCCTTCACTGTGCGCCACCCCGTCCTTATAAGACGGAAGCCGAGAAAGAGTTCAAGTACACGGTCTCTACTCAAACACTGAGAAGACGCCAAAATAACCTACTCTTCCTGCCGGCGTAATAAAAGCTGGCTTTTTTTATAAGTGAATGACTCTCGGGGTGTCAGGAAAGGCAGTTTATTGTGAATCCTCGCTTCCTTCAAAATAAAGGTGCGATCCGCGAGTGCGTAGGTTGCACCGAATCCTCTGACAGTGAAAGGTTTCCCTCTCACGTGAGTGGCGTCCTTTACAATAGCCAAAAGAAATGATGCCTGCATAACCTGGTAGCAAAAATACATTTTAAAGTAAAGCTGTTGGTGTAGCCTCGCTATGTTTTTTTTATGTCCGTCGATTGTCAGCAAGTTGGCCTTGAGAAAAAACAACAACTTTACATCAAAAGCCCTTTAACTCGCATTCTAACGCGCATGTGATAAACAATGGTATATAGCATGGTGAGCCGCCAAGGTTACTCAAAAACTGTGCGGCGTATCGCGTGCGTGTTAACTAGTTTGGAGTTGGGCTGTAAAGGTTTATGAATTTTCATTCGCAGTCAGTCATGTCGGCATGTGGGAGGAATGTGATTAAGGAAAAGTTTCTGTAGCTTGTAATTTTCTGTACTGTAGCCAGTAATGTTGCGTTAGACGGCTAAGACGGCCCAATAGCAGCGAGGGGTTTTGTCTACGTCGGTGGCGTAATTGGTAAGTAGTCGGAGCTAAAACAACAACAACCACAACAACAACAACAACAACAACAACAACAACAACAACAACAACAACAACAACAACAAAACGGCCGAAGCCTCCGCTTCGGAAATCATTCCGGCTACCTCGCCACGTTTCAGGAAAACCTCTATCAAGAGTGTGTTAACCCCTGCATGTTTGTCCGCTAGCGTAAAACTACTTTCTTACGGCGATCTGAGGAGCTAATTAAATGAGAAACATGCGACTCCCAAAGGGAAGACAATCGTGTTTTAGTTTCCCTTAACTGTTGGTAACCTTGCGACGCACTGCGCACTAATGATTTCGCCCAGTAACCATTCAAATAGAAACTCCAAATCACTAGATTGGCGCAGAAAATTCTGATAATGATTTGAGAAATTCGTCTTCCTCAGCTTTGCTAGCCATGGAAGTCTTGATGACTAAAGTGTTTCAGAGTTGTTCATTTAGGCTGGCGCATCGAGCGCCAATACGGCAGTTCAGAAGATAATAAAGCACGTTAATAAAGCACGTGCTAACCCCAACCCCTCCCCCCCCAAAAAAAACGCTTAAGTGGGAAAACAGTTTGGCCCGTATTCGTAGATTAGAGCACGGTTAATACACAACATCAGGCATGGCAGCTCGAAGTTTCTTATTAACGAAAAATGTCGAAAAGTGTGGAAACAAGTATATAATTAACCCGAACATTTTCGGTAAGTTTCGACGCTACAAATAGTTAGCGGTGAAAGAGGATTAGTGGATTTCGTTTAAGCGTTTTAGGCGTCATAACTGTGATGTGCGGACATTGCTTCTAAAATCTCTGGCACATCTAGAAAATTTCGGGTGATCAAAGTTAAGTCGACAGCTTTTTTTTTTTAAATTAGGCACTTCGAGTTACGTGAAGACCTCCTCTACAGTGAGGTTATGCGCCCAAGGGGACACATAATGACGTGGTAATGATAGATGTTGGTGGCTTAATTAACTGAAATTTCATAATTAACTTTTTTGTGGCTGCAGTAAGCAGGCATGATTGTATGAAAAAGTTGGACGCAATCGTGTTTCCATGCAGTTTCATTTCGCAGAATTCTTCTAGCGCATCCGTAATCCGAGATATAGAACTACGAAGTTTAATTCCCGTTCGCATGATTACGCATGCAAGACAGGGAAGACCAGCGCAAAGCACCTCCCTATTGTGACGGGCCTGCTGTGTACGGTGTTTAGTTTGACAACGGGGTGTAGGCATAGGAAAATGGGATAACTGGCACCCTTTCAGTCTTGGCTGGCGTTATCACAATCTGCAGTACTCTGCACTGCTATTGAAACACAGAACAAAAGGAAGGAGCTTTGCGCCGGTCTTCAGTGTCTAGCATGCGTAACCATAGGAACGGCAATTAAACTTCGCAGTTCGATATCTCTGAGTACGGATGCGCTAGAAGAATTCTGCCGAATGAAATTGTGTGGAAACACGATTGCGTCTAACTTTGCATCTATAGATGCCGGAGTCCAAGTAGATGCCATCTTCCTAGATTTTTCAAAAGCATTTCACCGTGTCCCTCATCGTCAGCTCATTCACAAGCTTACTAAACTGAACATTGACCCTACTGTTATCACATGGATAAAAGAATTTCTTCCTAACAGAATGCAATTTACATCAGTTAACAATCACAACTCGTCTCTAGACTCCGTAACATCTGGTGTACCACAGGAAAGCGTACTTGGGCCTCTACTTTTTTCTAATTTATATTAATGATCTACCAGACGGCGTTAAATCTAATGTTAGGCTTTTTGCGGACGACTGCGTAATATATCGTAATATTCATTCTAACTGTGATAATGACATTCTTCAATCCGACCTAAACGCTGTAAACACATGGTGTTACACCTGGCGAATGCTCCTAAACATTGCTACAACAAAATTAACGTCTTTCACTGATCAGGCACCCTGCCCGTCAACATCTTACATCTTAAACAACAATCATGTGGAATAGCTTGCTTCCTAGAAATACCTTGGCGTTCACCTAACCACTAACTTGAGGTGGAATGATCACATTAACCATATTCTCGCATCTGCAAACCGTTCTCTTGGATTTCTGAAACATAACCTCAAACATGCTCCTGCACACTTACGCAAACTGGCATACACAACAATAATACGTCCTAAAATAGAGTACGCTTCAGCCATATGGGATCCTGATCGAGCATACCTAATAACTGATTTGTAAGCCCTGCAAAACCGTGCTGCGCACTTCATTTCTTCGGATTATTCACGTCACACCAGTGTAACAGCATTAAAAAATTGCGCCAAGCTTGAATCCTTATCCCATCGTCATTGTGTATCGCGTTTAACACTCTTTCACAAACTTTACTATCATGCGTCTCTTCATAATGATTTCATGTGTGAACCTTCAGCCGTCTTCTCGCGTCGTGATCATCCACACAAGGTCAAACGCATCACGTGTCGTTCACTCGCATTTGGTCAATCATTCATACCTCGAACCTCGATGGAATGATGTAATAATCTGCCATCACACATTGTCATAGAAACAAATGTCTTGAAATTTACAGATGCTCTAAACAGAAACATGCAGACCTAACGCCATTTCACTGCCAAATCTGTACATTTGTTTTTCTTTTTATTGCTTATCTTCTTTTCCGCAGGCTAGTAAACGTGCGTGTGACGTTGTATCAATTTTGATACGGTGCTCCCAGAACTACATTTTTTTGTCTTCTCTGCGAATGTTCTTTTTGGTACGCGATGCACTGTCTTTTTTTTGCCCTTTTTGTTTTTGTGTTTTGTTTTAATGAAATTTAGATTTATTGTTTCACCATTGTGTTTTGATGTACACCCTATGTAATACCCTCCACCGGAGGCCTTTCGGGTTATTTTGAAATAAATAAATAAATGAAGTAATAAACATGCCTGCTTACTGCAGCCACTAAAAAGTTGATTATTCGATTTTAGTTAATTAAGCCACCGATATCAATAATTACCACATAATTCTGTGTCCCGATGGCCGCAAAACCGCACTGTCGAGGCTGTCTTCCCGTATACCTAAGCGCCTAATTTAAAAAAAAAAAAAACCGGCCGACTTAATTTTGATCACCCTGTATATTATCAAATAGGCTGCCGCACTATCTCAAGTGGTATGCCATGCTTCAGTCCCCACTATCAAACTTTTTCCCTTGATGTAAAAGTGTCTTGGAAGAATGTGTGCTATCGGACACAACAGCTATCATTATTTTTATAGCGGCAGTGTATACATTGATACGTAGTCGTAGGAGGCGCAAGGCCTATCCACTGAATAGCATTGACAATAGCGAACTTGTCCTCCAAAATACGCTATAAAATAACAGCCCGTTAAAACAAGAAGTTAAAACACAGTTTGTTAAAGTTAGTTCTTCTAGCAAAAACAAATTGTTATAAGGCGGTTGGTATTGTTGTTAGGGCATCGATTCCCTTACTAATCGTATTTTCGGGGAAGAATAATTTTTACACTATTGCCTTCTCATAAAAGAATGACACAACGACCGCCGTGGAGCGCTTAAACGCAACGACGGCATCATGCGCGCCCCTAATGGCTTTTCGCCCCGTCCTCTCTATGAGCCGCTTCAATCTCGTCTCATCTTGCTGTAGCCTTGTACGTTACACATCTACGCATTGGGATTAACGGTCGCTACCTTCAGTTAAGGGGAGGTAGATGCCCTGAGCCAACACGGGCATTTATAGCAGCCCGTTGGAGGCGGACAAAGCCGCACAAATGACATCGTTCGCTGGACCAGCCACGCTGATACTTTTTACTGCTCCCGTTGCCGGCATCTCAAGCCGACACAGGTAAATGGCGAAGGAAAATTTGACATCCACCTCAATACAGCCATACGGCTACAAAGGAAAGCTATAACGTATGGCTGCATGGAGGTGGATGTCAAATTTTCCTCCGCAGAAATTTACTTCACCTTGGGAATTTCCCTAAATGTGGTCGATTAACACATAAACGGCGTTTTCTATTTGCCGCTATTTTGTTTCTGGATGACTCTCGTCCTGGATATTTTCAGAAGCGTGGAGTTAATCAATCAAGAAGGACAGGGTACATTTTTGTTGATGAAAAGCCGTTAAAGCCAGCGAGAGATGCAGATGAGTGTTGCATAGGAATAAATTACATCCCGGAATCATGCTAACACTACGAGGATAGTAACTTATTTTGACGTGTTAGTTGCGAAATAATGTTAAATGATGTGTTCAAATGGCTAACGTGCCTGCTTATTATAATAATACCCGAAATCCGTTAGCGTATTCTTCCTCCCTCCGTTACAGCGACTCGACACATATCCGCACTCGCGTCGCCAAGCAAAGAGGACATCTAACGGGAAAGTATTTTGCCACGTGCTTAATTGCCACTCCTGCAGTTAGCATGCTTTACTTATTCATGCAGGCCTCTAACACCCGTTTCTAAGTTGGAGGCCATAACGCCTTCACTAGGGTAGCCATAGCCAGGAAAATTCCTTTGAGCATATAGTGCTTTTGGGAATCCGTGCAAGTTTCGCATCCCGGAGGAGCCTGGTTCGAATACCACGCAAGGCGAAATTCGCCCGCGCACCTTTAAGCTCTTTACTTATTTCATTTGCAAAGGATTCTTCGAGAAAGTGTGTCAATCTGCGCTGTTTTAAAGGGACCCTGCAACACTTTTTTCAACTTCTTTTTGAAATCTTAAATGCTTGCAGAACGTAATCACACAACACACTCAGTGCTTAGCTTAAGGGGTCGCGAAGTGCCTCAGCCAAAAATTATTGCTCTAGCCCATTAGATAACTTGGAAACTCGCTCAAAAGATTTTTCTCTTTCCCGGTCTTGAAGTTCTTCGACCGCTCGAATTGTGTCATTAACTCCATGTAGCGGCTGTTGGTCGGTTTTTCTTCTGTTGCAGCGATGAACGCTTTTCGATAGCAACTTCAAAAATAAAGATACAAAAACAAAGCAAAAACGGAAGGCGTATCTAACGCGACGAGCAAATCACGCAGTGCCACCCCGTGCTGGCGATAACTATAGCTTTCGCAGTGCTCCCAGACGCGAAGGAAAAAGTGAAAGCATTTATCGGAAGTGTTGCAGAGTCCCTCTAAAAATCACCGCAGGTGGGCTTCACCGCAACACTACAGAATGACCAGTCATCGCGACCAAATGTGCAAGTTGGGCGAATGACGAGCCCCAGAATGCGATTAAAGCAGAAAATAGCATCTTCGATGAGAGGGAGAGAGAGAGAGAGAGAGAGAGAGAGAGAGAGAGAGAGAGAGAGAGAGAGAGAGAGAGAGAGAGAGAGAGAGAGAGAGAGAGAACAATCTTTAATGAGTCTGGCGATGTCAGCCGAGCTAAACCGCCTGGCTTGCTACGCCAGATGAATGCTGTGACAATGATGATTATAATGATGAAGAGGAACACATGATTTGAACTATTTACAAAGTCTGATCAAGGCTTGTGGCTTTTAGATAGGCCAGTAAAGCTTTTGTGGCACGAAAGGCACGTTTGGAAGAATTCCAGGGACCTAATACGTCTCTCAGTTCTAGCCCTACGGAGAGCGGCCGGCCCAGAGACACTGCAAGGCACACTCTTTGCGTACTAAATCGCGCACAGTCACAAATGAGGTGTTGCAGATCTTCACGGACACCACACTGTGGGCACAGAGGCGAGGTGGACTGATTGATTTTGTAGCAGTAGTATCGCGTGTAGGCGACGTTCAACCGCATGCGGTGGAGTACTGATTCATCATGCTTCGATATTCCAGGTGGCATGCTAAAGTTACAGTGTGGGTCGTGGAGGGGCGCGTAATGGTGGGATGCGTCTGTCCAAATCGAACGCTGCATGCTATATGCCACACTGGATGCAAGTGCTGAAGCATCTTTCCGAGAAAATGGTACCGGTACTTGTGGTCCACGTTTGTTATGCGCTATGTATGCAGCAGCGTCCGCCTTCACATTTCCAGTTATTCCGCAATGGGCAGGAACCCACTGGAGTGTTATTTGATGACGCGCCTGCAGAGATTGAAGATGCAAAGCATGTTCATCAAGCACAAGCTGATCTTTGGGGAAAGACGCCAAACATTGCAGTGCAGCCCGAGAGTCCGTGAAGATGGCCCACACGCGTGCAGGTTGCTCGATGATATAAACCAAGGCCAGCCGCAGAGCTGCGAGTTCGGTAGCCGTAAATGAGGTTTTGTGGCTTAGAATGGCACTGAGGGTGGTGCGAGATGAAGGTATCCACACCGCGACAGTGGATGATGTGGATGACACCGATCCATCAGTGCACAGATGTGTGTGTACTCCGTATGTGTAGTGGATATATTCAAGGGCAAAAAAACCGCAGAGTGGCAGGCGGAATATGCTCCTTGCTTGAAATTCCAGGCACTGTGGTCACTATTTTTATCGTTGGGAACATCCAGGGCGGATGCAGCGGAAGAGCTGGCGGCTGGTAATGATGAGGCAGGAAGTCACGCACTTCAGGGACCGAACTTGGCGCTAAAGGGTGATCACATTGCCTTGCCACAATCCGCAGTCGCAAGCGAAGAAGCTCCTGCGCGCCGAGAGCCAAGGGTGACAGGCGTCGTCACTCCGTCAGTGTTCCCACAGTCGACGTAGTTCTCGGGACACCAATGCAGGTCCTCAATATCTGTGCTTGCATGGACTCTAGGGCCTTTATTGTTCCTTTAGAGAGAGGGGCGAATACAGGGATGCTATAACGTATCTAACCGACGCAGAGCGTTTCGTATAGCCGAAGGAGAGAGTTAACAGAGCAATCGCCGGAGTTACTAGAAAGCATACGGATTATGCGGGCGATTGATGAGAGCTTCTCTTTGAGATGGCGGACTTGAGGTGACCAGGTGAGCGACCTGTCGAATGTCACCCCCAGAAACCTATGGCTGGAAACGTATGGGATGTCATTGCCTCCAACAGTGAGCCCGTAGTGCGTGAGGTCCCGCTTCGTAAAAGCCAGCGCTGCACATTTGCTTGCCGAGATTTCCAATCCTCGTGCTGCCAAGAACGCTGCAATGGAGTCGATTGCTCGCTGCAGTCTCGATCGTAGCACACGCCTGTTACAGCCAGAGCTCCATATGCAGATATCGTCCGCGTACAGGGAGATTTCGACCGACTGCGGCAAGTATTTCTCCAGGCCTATCATGGAGATGTTGAACAGCGTGGGGCTTATCACCCCTCCCTGAGGAACACCTTGGGTCACTCTGTATGGTGCTGAGTCGCCGCTGTCTGTGGACATGTAGACGTACCTATCGGAAAGGTAGTCTGATAACCATGCATACATCCGGCCTCCGATACCTGAAGATTTCATAGCCGAGCGAATAGCTTCATGCGCTACGCAGTCATAGGCTGATTTGATGTCCAGGAACACGGCAATGGTGATGTTTCGCCTATATTTGGCTTGTTTGATTCTGGTCGCAAGCGCGATGGCATTATCAATGCTGCTGCGGCCTTTGCGGAAACCAGACATCTGTGGCGGGTATACATTTCTGACTGTCAGATCCCAGTCCAAGCGATAGAGCACCATCTTCTCCATCAGCTTGCCTACACAGCTCAGGAGGGCTATGGGACGGTAGGAGTCGATGGCAGTTGGAATTTTCCCTGGCTTGAGAACAGGCGCAATGCGAGCGTGTTTCCATTTTGGCTCTAGACGGCCAGTCTCCCACGAGCGATTAAAAATGTTTAGGAGGAACCTTTTCCCCTTTTCGCCTAAATGGGACAGGGTTGTATAAGTAACTCCGTCCGGACCTGGGCACGTGGATTTTTTGATGGAGGTCAGTACCGCAAGCAGTTCTGCCATTGTGAATGGCATGTCCATTGAAGACGACAACTTTGGGGAATCCTCACTCTCGGGGGCGAAGATGGTGGTAGCACAGGTGTCGGCGCCGTGGTAATTTTCCTACAGATGGCGTTCGCAACGTGTAGATCAGTCGTGTTCGTGCTGAGTGCAATGGAGTTAAATGGGTGCAGTTGAGTTGGTGGGGTCCGCAGGCTCCGAACCAGGCGCCATATCCTGGAAAGCGGCTTCCTCGGGTCCAGCTTCGAGCAGAAGGACTCCCATTCGCGTTTGGCAAGCTTGTCCATATGCCTCTGGACTGCCCTCTGAGCACGCCTGGAAGCTCGGATATCCTCAGGGGCTAGCCTCCGACGGGCTCGTCTTTCTGCTCGTCGACGCACTGCTCGAAGCCTCGCGAACTCTGAGTCAGCAGCGCTGTATTTAAGTGGCAACCTCAGCACCTTGGTGCTAGACTTGCGAGCTCTTGACATTGTTTCCACGAAGGACTCATATGAGCTCACTGAGTCCGCACACTCCTCCATCACAGTTGTGAATCCTTCCCAGTTTGAGTAGCGAATGACACGCTGTGGTTGAATACTTCGATGCTGTCACAGAGCAGGTAATATATTTTGCGCTAATCGCACGCTGGGCCTCGTCATTCGCCAAACTTGCACATTTGGTGGCGATGATTGGTCTTTCTGTTGTGTTGCGGTGAAGCCCACCTGCGGCGATTTTTAGAGGGACTCTGCAACACTGGCGATAAATGCTTTCACTCTTTCCTTCGCGTCTGCAAGCACTGCGAAAGCTATAGTTATCGCCAGAACGGGGCGGCATTGCGTGATTTGCTCGTCGCAGCAGGTACGTCTTCCCTTTTTGGTTTGCTTTTGTTGCTTTCTTTTTAAAGTGGTCATCGAAAGGCGTTCATTGCTGCAACTGAAGAAGAGCCGGCTAATAGCCGCAACGCTGCCGTAATGACGTCATTCGAGCGGTCCAAGAGCACCAACACTGGGAAAGAGAGAAAAATATTTTCAGCAAATTGCTAAGTTACCTGATGGGCATAGGGCAGCACTTTTTGGCTGAGGTGCTTTGCGACCCTCTAATCTAAGTACTGGATGTGTTGGTTGACTACGTTCAGCAACCATTCAAGATTTCGAAAAAAGTTGAAAAAAGTGCTTAGGGAGGGAGGGAGCCCTACGGCCTGCTTTTCTCTCGAAGGCGATTACACGCGCGCGGGGAGGCCCATCGAGACGAGATGGCATCACAAACCGCAAGTCAATAGGGCGGAGCTGATGAGTAAAAGAACACGTGGACGCGGTAACACTCCGCGCCCACTTTACCCGCTCGTTCCGAGGCCGCCGTGGATCGAATGCTCATTATTCGCTTCGAATGCACGCAGCCAATGGCGCTGGCAGCGCAGATTACAGAACCACACCCGTCATTTGTTTCTCCTTGGGTCTGGGCTGCGGACTTCGAAGTACAGCAATGCAGCTAGCAGAATTTAAATGCTGACGGGAAAACGATGACAGCCAGCAGCAGCCCAATACGGCTCCCATTTTTTTCCTTATTTGTGCCTTTTTGCTTGTTGCGGAGACTACATTTATTTTTATCACTGAACACGGCGAGTGATTTACGCCTCCATCCTGTTAGATTCCATCATGCTTCGACACGTCGAGGTGAAGTGCTTGGAATGGGTATCGCCTCATTACTGGAGCCACCTCACTTTGGTAACGAGTTATGGTAATGACGTTAGCAGTGCGTGGATGTTTAACCGCTGATGGTAAGAGATGGGCAGGACAGCCGGACGAAGGGGAAGTAACGCTTGTAACAAGGTTATCGCGCTTTCAGCGCACGCCCCACCATAATATCGTTTTCTTTTCGTTCTGTTTTCGCCATTCTGAACTAGGCTTTTTACGGGTTTTCTCATTCTTGGCGATTCCCAGGATATTATTGGGTCGGCGTGGAGTTTTAGTGCTCGAATATACGGTAAGAGAATACTATACGCTAGAGAATCACGTTCCACGAGTTCCTATTTTGTAGTGGTTGGTTAGTTCAGTAGTTCCGCTGCGCCAACGGGAATTTCGAAACATGGGGGGGAGGGGGCGTACTGGTAGCCTGGTGGTGCCCAGGGCTGCCAGGGCTATAGCTGTCGCTGCATGAGAGGGGGTGGGCTGGTGTTCCGGACACTGAAGTTACATCCGGGCTTCGATAAGCAAAGTCAAAAGGACGGGGGCAAAACACACACACGCACACCCCGTTTGGTGGCATGGCGGAGAACGACGGCTTAGAATAATCGTTTTTCTTTTTTTTAATTTTGCATTGCACGTACCGTATTTTAACAAAACAATTTTCTATAACACAATGTGTGATCGTTAAATAAAAAATGCTTAAAAAAAACTGTGACAGCTTCATATTGTTTGCTGTTGTCATTATTATCGGTGTTACCAAATAAAATAATGGCACGCTGTAGGCAGTTCTGCTGTTTGTCTTCTCTCCGTTTTGTGCCTTTCCGCTGTTTATTATGCTGTGTTGCCTCCTGCTGAACAATTCAAAACTCTAAATCACAACGTAGCAAATCGCGCTGTGCTTTCTTTGTCGTACATCATTTCGAAAGACAACAAAAATACCCGAGTAAAATTTCAGTACCGCGATAGGTTGGCAATATCGCCAGAATCAGCGTTATATGCAAGCCGTTCGCCAAATATAAGCACACCAACAACATCAAAGTGGCCAACAATGTTCACTCACAGGACACGAGGAATGTAACCATCGCTTCTCGATTCAGTACATAGAAAGCTTAGTTTTGAGGAATTACAAAAGAACTCATTTCCCTACCGTATGTCCAACGAGGATTCCGCGAATCCGGCGTCGTTTAAGCTGCACCAACCGACACGAAAAACCACACGAGAACAGAAAACGTGTCGCAGTGAAATAACAGCTGTGACTTAACTGCTCTACTTCGCTCCCAGGGTGGGGGTGCTGTGCGACTTGGGTGCAGCAAGACCATTGAAATGGAACAGGGTTCGGGAGAGAGAGTGATGGGGGGCAAGGGGAAGAAAAGCAGAATTGCGAAGAGAATTTTTTTGGTTGCTTTATTTTTCCCCTCATCTATTTTTGCCCCTCCCCCCCCCCCTCTTTTTTTGTGTCTGTGTGTGTTTCAGAAAACCATAGCCTGCTTCCTGTGCGGTTCTCAAACCTCCGACTCAGTCCCACCTACGGTGCCGTTCGGCACTGACTCCATTGAGACTTCGTTCGCACCGTGCTTGAATCCACTAGTGTCAAACAGAAAGACTCGGAAAATAGAACACACAGGAAAAAACGAAAGCGTAACAAACAACGAAGGCAAGAAAAAAAGTGGACCTTCGCAATTCTAAAGGAGAATCGAGACGCGAGAAATGCAGCCGCTGACGGTAAATACGCGCAAGAAAGTGAGGAAAGCAGGGACAAGATCAAAGCAGTGAGGGAAAAAAGAGGAAGGAGGGGAATTCTCTTCGCTGGCAAGGAAGTCCGTTGCCTGGAGGGCAGTGATCAAGAGATCCCGGAAAATAAGCAAAAGCCCTTTCCTTGTGATGATCGGTCTCGTCCTAGCATCCCCGTTGAAACCGCTCTCGAACTATTCGCGCATCTTCGTTCCGTCTTTTCCGTCTTTTCTTCTGTGCCATTAACCTAGATATTTCTTTGTTGTTTCTTGTTTAAAATGTATGTAGGTATAGAAACGCACGATTGGAAGCGAAAAGGCAAGCAGTGGCATTTGTGGCGGGCTAAGTACAACTTCACTACTGGTGTTGTTTTCATATATATACTGCCTCTTGTTACGCTATCGAACTATTTGCGTTTACCCTTAGATTATGAGCTTCAGCGCAAGTTCCCTGAAGAATATATATATATATATATATATATAGGAAGCAAGGAAGTCCTCTTCCTGAAACGTCAGTAAACTGTTTTTCTCGTGTGTCTCTGTCTCTGCTTACCTTACTTTTTCGCGCTCGGCGTGCGTTTTTATGCTTCCAGACTATATATATAAATGTATATATATATATACATATACATATACATATACATATATATATATATATACATATATATATATATATATATATATATATATATATATATATATATATATATATATATATATATATATATATATATATATATATATATATATATATATATATCTGTGTGCGTGTGAATCCCTCTGGTTGTGCAACCATGTGGTCACAGAACTGAATACAGAAATAAAAGCTAATAGCAGGCCTAGTAGAGTGTACCAAGTGTTTACGACTAAACCAAAGCACAAAGAATATGCCGGGTGACCGACAAAGCGCCTTTCGGGAGAGCGGCATTGAAGCTGCCAGATTTGTGGGCGAAGAGACTGCATTGATAGACGGACGAATGGATCGACAGCCGACGCTCGCTCGAAGAGAACTTCCAATCTGTACGCGCAGCCCGCTTCAATCTCGGGGCTGCAACCCAGGGCGCCCCGAGTGCGTGCGAGTGTATTGGGAAATACGGGACGATGTATTCTATCGCACTCGAGCATCCGTCACCCCGAAGCCACTTAGCCTCTATGCAAATGTTTGTTTTGCCGTCGGTTTGAACTGTCCAAATCTCGCTCTCAGTTTGTCACACACACACACACACACAAAACGGAAGATTCGTCCGCGCTCTGCCTTTAATCGCTTTGAATCGCCCTGAAAAACTAAAAAAAATCGTAATGCAAAAGTGCAAAAGCACGTAAAAAAGTGATAAAAGGTCGTGGAAAATTTGTTCTGTTTGGAGAATATTTGCATGCATTGATTGATGCTTTTCTGCCAACAGTTGAAAGAAAGGACAAACTCGCGTAACGATTGCGTTGCTCTGTGCTATTGAAAGTTCCCGGACTTATTTTGAATAATGTTTTTTACAACGTCAGTTGGCTTCCCGCTTTAAAGGACATCAGACAGGACCACATCCGCGAACGTGACATTGCATTTACGACGGAAATTCTATCTCGTGACCCTAGTGAATGCCACTGATTGTATCAGTAATAAAAAAAAACATCACATAAAATCGAATCAAACATCGGGGTTCGGAACCTTGAGTGGGTTGCAGTATTTGGGAAGTTAGCAACGTAATGAAAAACCCAACTGAAACAATGCGGTACGCGAGTGTTTCCGTCACCCTAGATTTGTGGCTTTTTTTTTTTTTTTTTTGCAGGCACAGCTTTCTGGTTCATCGAAGTTCTTTCAAAAGTGATTTATCTGGAGAAGATATTACACTGAAGAAAAAATTGAGTTTCCCTCTTGTCTTAATGTTACCAAAAAAGAACAGTCATCTTTGTTCACCAATTGAATATTTTGTATAAAATACATTAATGCACCTGACAAGCAGTGATACAATCAATATAAATGAAAGATAGTGCCGACAAAGTGATTGACAGTGACGCTCCAGCCTAAAATCAAACCTTCTGCAGCGCCGGAGAGGTTGCATTCGATGTCTGGGCGCTCATTTTGTGTGCATGCGTCTTAGGTGTGTAGGATAAACCCTTATATTTTCTACGTCCACGTCCAGAGGCTCGCGAATGGTACGCGCTCGTGGAGTGGTGGTGGAAGCGCAGCGCAGTGTGTGACGGTGGTGGGTGGGGAGAAGGCGAGGACGGAAACGTAAAAGAACCTCGTTATTGCTGTTTTCACCTGCGTCCGACATTTAACCAATTTGCCGCATGAGCATATTAGCAGGCGACCTTCGGTAATGGTCATCACGCAATTAGTGGCGCAAAAGCGCGATGTCTTTTTAAAGCTGAGATAAAATGCACTGTTTATGACATTCTATGCTGCGCAAAATTTTCCGCAGTTACGGAATCTACAAATTGGTGGCGGGGGATGGAAAAATTCACACCACTTGTTAAAAGCACTACCGCCGTCAACAATGTGTTAATCGCCAATCGGAATTCGCCGCTACTAATCTTTCACGTGGCCTCCGATCACTCGGTAACTCTAACAATTAATTTATCCCAGTAAGATGCTCTAATAACAGTACTCCGCTTCCCGTAAACGCTCCAGTAAAGCAACCGTGGGCGCCAACTCTTGTGCTTAGCTAGAGCTACACCTTGAGTATCAGCGACATGAACAGCTCTAACATTGACAGTGCCGGGACATGAGTGAATAGTAAACAACTTTAGGTGACATGGCGTGTCCTCACATATATGTGCATCGGTTCTGTTTGCTCGAAATTTAACGTTAGACAAAGAGCTTTGACAGCCTCATTGACGGTCCACCACCCATACCGTTATACCTTTGGAGGATTTTATTACGCGCCGACGAAACTAAGGGGTCGTTTGTAGGCGGCCCAGCACAGTGAAAAAGCCAGAGTTACCTATAGGTGGTATTCACTGAAAACTTTAGCTGTCAATTTCTTCGCTTGGCACCACCGGCAGCGGCCACTGACATGGCCGCTGCACCACGGACTTGGCCCGCACGCCGAAAAAAAAAAAAAAAAAACACCGTCGTGCGTTGTCTCCTCCGTTTCAACCCGATTCTCAACGGTGGTGTCAACAGAGATGTTATTAATCACACTCACAACGGACTCGAGGCAATACTTTGCGTTCGGTGGGGTAGAGTTTGGAACGTCCAACACAAATAATGCGCTTAGCACGGACAAATACCACCTTCCCACGCAGCCTGACGTAACCAGTGACGGCGCACTGACATGGTTGCCTGGATGCGTGCCTCGCCAGTGAATACAAGCTATAAATGGATATTTCGGGGATTACCGTTTGAGCAAGACTCGGCGGCTTTGAGAAACGAAACGTTACATTCCCTTAAAATGATTTACAATCGTAATATTTATTTACAAGCCACTGAGGTTCTCTGCACAACAGGTTCCGTCGCTGTTGTGTACTGAAAAAAAAAAACCGGAATTGTTGACGGGAACTGAGTCGCAATTTTGGGACATAACCGGGAGAAGTGGCAGTGACAGGACATCCGGAGATGAGCAAATGAATTAAACCGGTCCCCACCACTTCCCCCACTAATGCCCGTAACCCTTCGAAGTTCCCTAAACTCCTGAGATGACTTTCAGCCGAATGCCCCCGCTATTGGCACAGTGGCTTCCTCTCCTCCAGGGTGATGATTTGTAGGAGCTCATTTTCCCAAAAATCAAGTGAGAAGAGGAAGAGATCCCGTGGCGAGTTTGCGAAGTACTTGAGATGCATGGGGTCGTTGTATGGCTTTTAAAGTAATTTTACGGCCCTCTATATGACCCGACCATAAACGCGTGGTGGTGCTTCTTGAAAGCATAAAGCAGCGTAGAACGGAAGGGGTGGGGTAGGCCATAATAAGACACGAAATGCATGACACCACGGAAGAGGATCGTAAAAACAGAGCGATACGACCGGCCCGGGGAACGCAGCGGGGGCGTCAACCGCTCACAATATGCGTATAGAAAAGCCAGACCTTAGGGAAAAGTGTAACTCAAATTTAGAAAGAAAAGAACGATATGTACAGCAGCTGCATTTTGTAAAACTTGTGTTTAGTTTTGTAACCACTCCCCCCGGAAATGCCTTTTGGCCCTGAAGGTAATTCAGATAAATAAATAAATAAATAAATAAATAAATAAATAAATAAATAAATAAATAAATAAATAAATAAATAAATAAATAAATAAATAAATAAATAAATAAATAAATAAACGTGAGCAGGTGAACAACGGGTGAATAACAACGTTATACGCAAATATGAAATGACCTAAAGAAGTACAAATGCGGCATGGAGTCGTACAGAATGAGTGGCGGCTTCACCTTGCAGGGAAAGGTAAACAGGGCCTGGAGCCGCAAGAACAAAAATTTCGTACCTCAGGTGGACGTCGATAGCGCAAAGGCTACTATCGCGAATCTCGTCGAAGCAGGCTCGTTGCAGCATCAGGGTAACGTAGGAGCGTTGCAAAAATGGCGACAATGAACACCGTCGAACGGACGCGTATTTTATTCGCTCTTAACCGGAGGGTCGTAGGGGTGCATGCTCCCAAATAGATTTTTCCCGAAGCAGTGAATTCACCATACTTTGCCCGAAAATCTATGCTCCTGTTGGGAACTTGAGAATAAAAGAAAAACTTTTTTTCCTGGCGGCTGTAGTGACGTACAAAACAGCAGACACACGGTGAGGACAACGATGCCCTCCTCCATTTTTCATAAAGGCAACTCGTTGTGTTCGATACGGTTTTTCTGGACTTGCTTAGTCACAAGAACCGATAAAACGAGCAGGAATACTGAGTAAAGCCTTGGCAGTGATTATTCATTCTTTGTCCTAGTTCTTCCTTTCTTTCGTATCGTTGCCGCAGGGCACTCACTTGCATCTGAGGTTTCTCGAGTGCTAGGAAAAGATGCTGAACCACAGCGCAAACTACAAACCACAGGGCGATAGCAAGAGGACACATGAGGCGCTGGTTCAACATACATCACCAACTCGCTCAAGTTTTCCCGTTGCTATGCAAAGAGTTTGTTCTCCCGGCCGTCTACGCTACATAGCACGTGCCCTGCACAGGAAGACTGCGAAATGTAGTGCGCGGACTTATTGCTGGTATGTTACATACGTAACATACCTCGACGCCTGCATACCCAACATACCTGGAAAACTGCATGTCTTAGCCGGTTTTCACGCGGCAGCGTGTCCGTAGAGGGTTAACTCGTCAGGGAACGTATTATGAACGGAGCTATAATCGACAATTCGTCACTGAGAGTTAATATCGATGAAGCAAGATTCAACCGTGTCCTTGTATTGTGAGCAAGTGTATAGCATTCTTACTTTTCTTTGGTTCGTTCATTTATATCATTTTTCATATTTTTTTCGCATTTTGGGATATTAAAATTCCCTTCGACCGATGATCTGCCCTATTAAAACGATTAAAGTTGCTAACTTGGCCAATTCCACATTTTTGAGAAAATTCAGGGCAGGGGGAGGGGGGCACACGGCAAAGATTAGCTACCGATTAAAACACACACATATAGCAGGTATAAAATCAAATTGTCACTTCAACAAGAAGCCTGTAGTCAACGGCTTTACCTGAAATACTACATGTAGGCGTCATGATTTTAAATTTGGAAATTTCTAAAGCAGAATGCAGAACTCTTCTTAACTGCCGGCCTAGAAATTTTGTTTCGAAATGGTTTGGCATTGTAATTACGAAAATGGCCGAAAGGAAAGGGCGACAGGAACAGATTAAATTACAGGGGTATTTAAAGCCGTAACTTTCTCCGACGCTGCATTAACATCTTGCTGCCGAAGGGAAACCAGAAAGAGTATGGGCAAGAACTAAAATTGAAAATCAAATAACGTGACAAAAATGGGTTACTAACCAGTATAGATAAGTAAACACGTCCCACACTTACACATGAAAGCGTCAAATGCGCCTCACCTTCGATGCAGAGCTGTTCCCATATTTGGTGGGTGTATAAAATAGAAAGGCCTTTCTTTGCTCCCCCCTTTCTCAAGACTTTCATTCACAATAAGTTTTCGAAAACATGTCCAACATACAAGCCCCGAAGTTATGTGAGCAGGCATGATGTGGTTAAGATCTCCCATTGTGAGCTCTTGTCCGGGTTAGCGAGCATTAAGGTAATGTCCCGGTCCGGGGAAAAATAGTTTGTCTTAGTTTGTCTTACGTAAAAATATCTACGAATATTTTCCCCGAATCCTGTATTAAATCTCCGCATTCGGCTTGATCTCTCCCACGTGTCTGAATAATTTCAGTGCCCCAAATGGTAGTGCGCACAGCCAAGGCCGATAATGCAATCGGGTGTAGGCACGCAGGAGACGAGTAAATACATGGCGGGAGGAGGCTAATCCCAATGACCGCACGTGGACAACCTTTCACTTGACGGGCGTCGTTGCGGGATTACATTTCACCTAGCCTTTTCCTTTGTCCCCGCGGCACGTGTGGCCATTGATGTCGCACACACGTGCCTTCTCTCGGAAAAAGCGCTGAAGACCGAGTCTGCTTTCAAAGTCTCTCGGATTGCATCCATCCTGGCGCAGTGACCAGCTTGGAGGAACCGAATAGTTTTTTTTTCTCCAGTTATGTTGCTCCGAGTGTAATTGTTCAACTTCGGAACAAAAAATAATAACGTGTTCATCCGATCGTCCTTGCTCCCCGTAGTCTGACCGTACGCGTTCGTTTATGCTCCATGGTAAAATACACTAAAAGAATAACTAAGGGATTTTAGCGAACCGTTAAAGTTCAGAACGGAAAAGATGGGTAATAAAACAAAAAAAAAACACTTCTATTTTATATTATTTAAACTCAGAGAATTAAAAAAGACCTCCCGCCAGTAGTGATAGTTCATTTAGAATTACGAAAGCACGTTCTGTGATTTCCGCTAGATATTACACGAATTTACGTACTAAACGAATTTCAAATTAAAAAGAGATACATTGGTGGATCCATAAGAATGCCTTAAAATAGAACTCCTCTGCCTCGCGAATTTTAAAATAGGCCCGACGCACATGCTTTGCTCCCGCTTCATAAGCTCGAAATTCATTGTTTCTCGCACGCCGATTACGCACCGCATCCGCGCACCGCGCAAACCGCGTTCTGCGTTCCTCCTGACTCAGTGGCCATCTTTGCGCGCTTGGCGACCGCATTGGCTGCCTTCGACTCTTTTTGTTGTTCAGCAGTCCCGGCATTTTATCACCATCGCTCCCGGTCCGTCCTCCTTTTTCGCCTACTCGGCTGTGCACTCACTTCACCCTCCATTTATATCGAGTATCTACGCCTACAAACGGCGATGCGTCCAAACGGGCTCCGAGCGGCAACTCGGCGGCAGCGCCGCCGCATCGGCTTGGCATAACCCTTCTCCGCAGGCTGATGATTGGCTGTCGCTGTTCTGCGTCACTTGCATCACTCGCTCTCCTCTTCCATTTCCCTACCCCTCCCCCCGCACCCTTCCCCCGTAAACACTGTCCCTGTTGCACGGAACAAGTGCCTTGTTGCTCCCGCAGAACGACGCCGGACATGTTTTTGCCAACATGACTTTGCCTCTCATGACGCAATTAAACACCTGCGCATGTCGCGCGTTGCAATAAAAGAGTATGCATAAATTAGGGCATCGTACATGAACAGCCTATATGTAATGGTACAAGATGGTGACAAAAGTAGCACGCAGCAGCTTGCAACATAGATATTTTCGTATGATCAATTTTAGCGATGAGAACACTCGTTCTACGCTGACCAATGTATCCGGTACGGTAAGAGCTATGCTTATTCCAAAGCATGGGTTTTATTGGTGGCGCTCACATTTTACAGGGTTCCTGAAAGGCGTTTTTAGCACACAAAGTGAGCAAGCCCAATCGTTAGGTTGTGTGGTAAACGTAATCTGTGCCAAGTGTAACTTTTTTTTCCGTGCAGCGGAAAGCTCCCACTTTCGTTTGAGAGTTTGTTGCCGCGTTCCCACCCTTTCCTGCGTGTTTTCGGGCTCCGCTATTCCGACGCATGTACGTCATCGATTCTCCTATCTGCGTCACGAAGCAGAAATCCTGCTATTGGACGGCTTTTTTTCGCACTTCCGGCGAATAGAAACGTCGTCTGCTCACAGCGTCGGCGGGTCACGGTGGCACCTTTGGTTAATTGGCGCTTCTTGCAGCACGCTTAAAGCTATCGTGTTTGTCTATATCTTTTTCAGTCCTTCACCCCGCTTCTCGTCAAGGCGCCTTGGCAAGGCCGACAAGACGACGACACGACGGCGACGCCGACTGCCGAGTTGGCAGACTGCCTTGTCACAAGACACCGACGGCGACACGAACACGTCGGCCGATCAGGAGTCCGCGTGGTGTAACTGGCCGGCCGACCGAAGACGCCGACAATACCGATCGGCCGAACGGTCGTCGGGACTCGATTGAGAAGCGAAAACTGCGTCCAGACAACATTCGTGCCGTTATGAATGCGGCTCAAGTCTGATAGTTCATAGAGTGTAATAAACATAATAAGGTCCATGAAGCCCATATAACTCAACATTAGCGCTAATGCGATCCGTATTTCGGCTTACGACGCTTCGGTCGTTAGCTTTGGAGGAGTTGCAAACTGCATATTCGTGTGCGATGAGCAACGCTTGTAGAAAATATAAGCTCAGTTGAGAGAAGAAGAGGAGCTCCGGAGGGTTATGAGGTAATAAGGAATCAATATGGACCAAAGTTTTTAGCGTAAAGCGCAAAACAAGAGTGGGACAAGCCCTATTGCCGCAGGGCGAAATCGCTGTCGCAGCCAGGCCCACATTTCCGATCGCTTTTCTGCCCTCAACAGTGCTGTAGATGGAGACCAGTATCGTGGGGGCTCCATGGAATCTTACTGCGTAACGGTTGTATAAGAAATGGTCAGCTAACCAGCCAAGAGTTTCTAAAATCAGGTAAAAAACGTTGATGTGACACAAAGGGTGGATCTCAGTATAGCTATACATGTTCTTTCCGCCCAATGGATAAACATTCGCGCTTACTCAATCAAAGTCGCGGGTTCGAATAACGGCAGGATGGTGCTTTCTCCTTTTTTTTTTCTGTGTGGTCGTTTAAGTGGTATAGTTTGCGAATCGTATTCGAGAATCCAAAACAAAACTTCTTGGTTTAACTGTGGAACTACCATATCAAACGTCAATGAATCGTTTAAGTCATTGGCCCTATTTTCAGGTTTAAACTCGTGCTTTGTATATATAAAAAAGACAATTGTACTTTCAGAGGGAAAAAATACAGATTTGTGTATTGCAACCAAACGCTCCACATATCGCAATTGGCAGCGCAGAGCACGTAAAAAAATGAACGAACAGCCTTTAACGAGGTAAAAGGGCCTCCACGCCATCAGGGGAAAAAGCGAGGGTAGAATAATTGTGCTGTGGAATCATATTCCCAATCCCAGTCGAACAAAAATTACGCCCATCCTCCCGCGAGGGAACCCTGATGTGACGCGACGCATCGGGGGGTTCAATTGGTCGTAACGTTGCCTTGAGCGTTTGCGCTGACGCTGGTATTGGATTGCGTCAGTCCACTCGCTGAAGGGGCTGTCGCTTCCATCACGTCTTCATCGGAAAAATCAAGTCAAGCACGCAGTCGTCAAGCAAAGTGACGCGAAGTCGAACGAGAGCGAGCGCTGACTGAACCGTCGTAGCGCGCTACCCGCTTTATATTCACAGCGCCTGAAGGAGAGGAGTCAGCGGAGGAGAGTCGCGCATGCGCGCACTTGCGCGCCGGAGCAGACGCGAGCGCAGCGAAGCGCGCGCACGCAGCTGTTGTTTATGATAAAGAGTTTTAGCATAGCGGCTCCCGTACGCTACGCTAAGGTTAGCGGGTAGCGAGACCGGACTGCGCATGCGCGCGCGGGGAGTGCGAGGAAGTTGCCCCTCAGCGGAGGGAAAGAGCGGGCATGGCCAAGGCGGGCCGCGCGGAACTAATCCACCACACCGTGAAGAATTTGCTCTCCCCAGTCACGCCCCGCTACCCGCCGCCGTAGCGTTAGCGGACGGAGCACGCTATGCTAAAACTCTCTAATGAGACGGAGTGAGAGTGTTGCGCACAGCTGTCGGAGAGAAGAGCGGAGGAGAGGCGCGCATGCGCAGTTGGCGTGCGGACGCCGCCGACGCCGACGCCGACGCAGGAGGGACATGCCTCAGAGCAAGAGATGCGTCGCAACTAAAAAGGCTGGCGCGCACCGCCCCAAAACTCACACTACTCTTCCGAAACCGCTCGTAATATCGGTTACGGTTTACCTGTCTACTACTTGATACACGCAAGGTCGCGTAGAAGTTTCTCGGAAAGTAAGGAGGTAGGGGGAGCAGAATGCACGACGTACTCCAAAAAAAGTCACTGTGCCGTAGCGTGCGACCCTTCCGACGCTTTTTTGTTACGGTTATAAATATTTAGACTACTGCCTGTGTACACGCACGCATGGCGTCATCACAACACGACCAAGCTCGACGTACTAAGACATGTCATCGCTGCGAACGCGCGGTGATAGGGTGGTTCTTTTTTCGCGTGATCTTTCGGCGTGGTGTAGAAGCGTGAGAATTCAGGGGAGCTTGCTCTCACGCGCAGGACTTGAATGGCGAAGCTGTAGGTTAACATTGATGGACACGTAGTGAAGTTTCATTGTTTATTCCATAGTGCTACTCGTCGTCGTCGTCGTTGTCGTAGTACGCGTCGAAGAAGTCGTCGTCTTCGTGAGTGAGGGGTGCAAAGTCACTGGGCAGACGCTGCCTTGCGAAGGGCTCTTCTACGATACTGAATGCATGCGCACGACGACATGAAGACTGGATCTTAATACGAACGAACCGAGCGGCGCATGCTATGACGTGGCTTATCGTTCTAGCAGGTGTTGCGACGATTACGGCGTGGCTCTTGCTACGAGCGCTTTCCGTTGTTTAGCGGTATTACGGCAGCTGCGCGACAGCTCCGCGATAGCGTTCTTCTCGCGTAGTTTTCTGCAACACCGAATTTACGACCAGTGACAAAAGCTCGGCGGTTGGAGGCACCGCCCCATTCTTTCTGTCGGCTTTTCCAGCCGTGAGCGTAATGCGGGATTCATAAGCAGAATGCTAAGAAAAAAAAAGAAAAAAGAAAACGTCGCAAACGGAACGCAGAAAATAAGAAGGCCCCGATGCTGGAGCGCATAATGTCGCAGTAGCAGACGCGCACAACCGGATGTTCTTGCGGACGTCACGGGGAGCGAGGCATCATGGGAGTCATGCTCTCACGGGGCGAGGAGATGGACGAAACGAGGGAGAATCTATGCGCCGGCGAAAACGCGCTGTTTTGTCTTGCAATAGTTCCACTAATTCTCATCGCTCTAAAAATTTTTTGAAAGAGGTGACTATTATAACATTGATTTAGCTGGAAATTTGAACACGCATGTATCGTCAAAACCTCTTTCAGGGCCCCTTTAACGACGGAGCTGTTGCAGGTCAAGTCTTTCCGTAAGTGTTGTGAAGGTAGTGCGTCACGGATAGGCAGGTGCGTGTTTCCAGACACACCGGTGGCCTCGCAGACACCGCTTCTCGGACCTTCCGATAGAGGGCGCAATGGTCTCACAGGGTGGGAGATTAGGAGATAGAATGCTGATTAGTTGATTAGATTGCTGATTAGATTAGATTTGAAAGGAGATTAGAATTCTGGTGGACGAAAGGCAGAGAGGGGAATATTGCCTAGGACAGCTACCCCCGGTAACAGAAAAAAATAAGTATTTTGTGCCTAATAAGCTTTTTGTGCCTGCCCTAAGAGCAGCGCTAGTATTAAACAAAGAGTGTAAAACGAGGTATATTAGTTTCCTTTTAGTTTTTTTGGTAAGATGACGCGTCATCACCCCGCTACAAAGGGGATACCACTATCATTCACCATCATCATCATCATCATCGTGGGTTCCTCTCCCTCCAGCTAGGGTAGGGAGAACGGAGGGCGCCTCCCGCCGCTGACGTGTAACTGTCGATTCCTTTGGGCCGACCGCAGAATTTGCGCGGCGACGGCGCTGCTATTCTCGGGCGAGCGCCCGGCGACGTTCGAGCCGACTCAAGAGACCCACAGCTTCGCCGTTTCAGCAGATATCACACAGGGTGGAACTAAGTTTTAGTCTTTATGGTTAGCATTCTTTAGGTACGACATACAAATACCTGCCCATCGCCCCTTAGACGCCCCCAGCCCGTCAGATTGTCAGAAAAGCGAGGAGCTTGCGCCACGCGTCCTGTGAGGAACAGCAGTACGCCCTCCTTCACATTCACACCCACGATATGGAAGAATCACTCCAAGGAAATGTTGAGACGGCCCGCTGAAGTCACGCTTACCACAATTATTAGGTCGCAAATCTTTTGTAAAACCCGACCTAGATCTACTCGTCGGGTCAGGTGAGATGGGGCGTCGCAAGTGACCCCCCGCGCCCCCCCCCCCCTCACCCTGGGGTAGGGGGAGGGGGGGGTAGGGGAGAACTTAGAAGTAGTGTCAAAGAGAACTTCTTTGGAAAAGTACTCTTTGGAGAAGACGAGCTCTTTGAGATGAAACACCGTCGCGTAGCCGCCGAGCGTCGTCAATATGCAATAGCGGACGATGACAAGCAACGCCGCGTACGAAATACGGCCTCTCCTTGAAGCGGAAGTCGTGACCCTTTGTGCACATTCTCGGGACGTCCAACAATCGTCGCGCCGAAAAAAAGGGAAAACATAAAATCTACACAAAAAAGCAATACAATAAACAAAAAAGTAGCAATAAACAAAACAATTATTAGAAACCTGAAAACTAAACATCATGAAGGTCTATCCGATTCGGCGCTGTTACGAATCGGCCAGCAACACGTGTTTTCCCGCATCAGCGACCACGTGGGAATCGACCATGTGCGCCCGCGGGTTCCCAGACAGTTTATCGAACGCCGTTTTATCGAACGCCGTTTTATCGAAAAAATGCCCGTTTTATCGAACGCCGTTTTATCGAATGCCGTTTTATCGACCCACCTACGTCCGTTTTATCGAAAGTGCGGTTTTGCGGCTTGCATTGTAATTTTCGGGGTTTATTTTGTTTAACTGGCCATCGCATTAACCTAACCTGCAGTAACCTTCCTCCTACATTGTCTCTGCCGTGCATTACATAAAAAACCTATCTATATATGTTGACGCGCCTTTACAGTGCTTTCGATAACCTTTGTTTTATTAAATTATTTTTATTTTTTGAGTCTTTATTGATTTCACTCAAGCATGTATGACCCCCTTGTTTATATTACAGAATTTGCCCCTATAGTACCAACCCGAACCCCGTGCGCAATATTCCTTAGATGTGTATCGGCGTGTTTAGGTTAGTGTTGAAAAATATATCCCTTGCGCCATGGTTCATCATTACGTGATCCAGAGTCTTGTACCCCACAATTGTTCTAGTCACGTGGTTTACCCGCGACTCCTACTCGGACCTTGGGGTCACACTGTTTGCATCTGGAGAAATGTTGGGCCAAGAACTTCTGAAAGATTAGTGCTATGTGACTGGAACAGGGGGGTTCCGACAGTGATAGTGAGACCCCAACAGAGGTGGTGGAGTCTAGGAGAATCGTCACAAGGGAACCTGTCACAGCCAACTCGTCATAGGTGAACTCGTCAAGTAGGACAAGTCGTCAGAGGTCATCTCGCACTAGGGAAACTCGTAAGCTAGTACAGCTGGACAATTGCCCATCCCACCACAATTTACGTTTTTTGTTAATCATGCTCAAATAAAAAAATACAGGATTTCGTATAATTTTCTACTTTTGCGTCAACACTCTTAGCCCCTCTTTTGATTCACCAACCTTACGTTTTCGTGGTGGCCTTGGAGGAACACGCCCGACCAGGCTGCGCATTTTGTTGGTTTTTTGTGTGCCTTGTTCAGGTATAATCGCACGGGCCATAGTATTGCTCGTTCTCATTTTTTAATTTTTCCATTTTTATTTAGAGGTAATCGGGTCACGACGCTGTATTTTGAGTAGACCTTCATGATTTCTCCATTTTCGGTGTTTACTATTTTGATCTTACTGTTTTTATGCCTTATGATAAAAAGGCAAGAGCATGCACCCCAGCAGACATGCTGGGGTGCAACCAGAGGGAGATGAAAACGAACCAACCTGCAGTACGTGACAATTTTGTACCTAACGTTTTTCTCGTTAGTTCATGCAAGGCAACGAGAACAGTAGTACAAGGCTTGGTAACCTCTTAGCAACTGAACTCAGATCCCATTAAGAATTAGGAATGCAGAAATCGGGAGAGACTTTTGCTAGCGTTCCAGTTAGGTTTTTGACATTTGACCCTCAAGCGCCAAGAAGTGCTTTACTTATGTACAACATACGCGGCGAAATAATTAGATTATGTGTCGACACAAAAGCGGTTTATACAAAAAGGTACGAAGCATATCGAGGCATTTTAATCAATACGCCACAATGCCGTGATATGCTTCGGATCAGACGGGATAGAGACACAAGGAGATTCGTTATGGCAGTACCAGTTGCGCAATGAACACAGCAAAAAATTCTGGTGACATATTTAGCGCATCACAAAAACAAACAAAAAAACACGCAGGAAATAAAAGTCAACTAGAAGACAGACTATAAATGTTTTTAAATAGGCCTGCTGTGGAGACAAGATTTGCAAATTACATAGCGAGGAGGAAATTAAAAAAACGTACCGCAAATTCTGTTACTCGAAAAGGCCGAGAAAAACACTTTCGATAAAACGGCTTCGATAAAACGTCCGTCGATAAAACGGCGTTCGATAAAACGACTTCGATAAAACGGCGTTCGATAAAACGCCGTCTCGTGATCGACACGGTTGGCCCACTGCCCGCGACGACCTCTGGATACCGTCACATCTTGACAGTGCTCTGTCCTGCTACTAAGTTCCCCGAGGCCGTACCCTTGAAGGAGTTGAGCTCAGTGGAAATTGTGAACGCCCTACTGTCAGTGTTCGCGAGGGTCGGCTTCCCGGCGGAGATACAGTCAGACCAGGGCACAGTTTTTACGAGCGCACTAACGACGACGTTTCTCGAGAAGTGCGGAGTAAAACTCATTCATAGTTCCGTGTACCATCCTCAGTCGAACTCTGTCGAGAAGTTGCACTCGGTAATGAAGCGCGTTCTCAGAGCCATGTGCTACGAGCGAAAGGCTGACTGGGAGCTGTGCTTACCGGCAGCGATGTTTGCTTTGAGGACGGCTCCTCACGAGACGACCGGTTTCACGCCAGCGGAACTTGTTTACGGACGCTCGTTACGTTCCCCCCTCCGCATCCTCCGGGAATCGTGGGAAGGTAGGGGCGAAGACCCGATGGTTGTAGAATACGTACTCTCGCTAATGGACCGCTTGCACAGGGCACAGCAGCTAGCGGGCACCGCAATGAGCACAGCCCAGAAAAAGTCCAAACCCTACTACGACAAGGGAGCCAGGGCACGTCAGTTTGAAGTGGGAGACCAGGTAATGATTTTGCGGCCATCTCAACGCCACAAGCTAGAGGTTCAGTGGGAAGGCCCGGCAAAAATCCTTCAAAAATTGTCTGAAACGAACTACGTTGTGAGTGTACCTGGAAAGCGCAAGCTCCAGCAAGCATACCACAGCAACCTACTAAAGCCCTACAGGCAGCGGGAAGCGGTGGTGCAGATGCTAGTTAACATACCCGAGGAGATTCCCCCCGATATTCCGGAATTGGGGCCGCTTACCCATGACAGCACGAGTAGCCTCGTTAACGACCTAGTAACGAAGGCGGAGCTAGAGCCTGACCAAAAACGCGAGTTGGAGGCACTGTTAGAAGAGTTCTCGGACCGGTTTTCGGATAAGCCCGGCAGAACTTCCCTCTTAACGCATGACATCGAGCTTACGTCTTCCCAGCCCGTCCGTTCAAAAGCGTATCGAGTGTCGCCGCGACAGCGCGAAATTCTGGAAACTGAAATCCAGAAAATGTTGGCTCTGGATGTGATAGAGGCTTGCGAAAGCGACTATACTTCACCCCTGATACTGGTTGAAGTTCCTGGCAAGGATCCGCGACCATGTGTAGACTATAGGAAGTTAAACCTTATCACCAGAGACCAAACCTACCCGATACCGAACATAGAAGAACGTATCGAGAAAGTAAGCAGCGCTTGCTTCATTTCCACTTTTGACTTGGTGCGGGGATACTGGCAGGTTCCGCTGACGAAGGAAGCTAGCCGGTACGCGGCGTTTATTTCCCCCATGGGCACCTTCCGACCAAAGGTTTTGAGTTTTGGGCTGAAAAACGCGCCATACTGTTTTTCAAGTCTCATGGACAAAGTGTTACGGGGGTTCGACGACTTTGCGTTGCCCTATTTAGACGACGTGGCTATCTATTCCGCCTCGTGGCCAGAGCATCTGGAACACCTGCGCTCCGTGCTTTCACGTTTGCGTGAAGCTGGCTTAACGATCAAGGCACCTAAATGTCAAATGGCACGCGCGGAAGTCACTTACCTTGGTCACGTTATAGGTAGGGGTCATCGCCGACCTTCTGAAGTTAAGGTAGCGGCAATCCGAGACTTCCCGCAGCCCCGAACCAAGACAGACATTAGGTCGTTCTTGGGAATCACAGGTTACTATCAGAGGTACATTCCTAGGTACTCTGAGCTGGCTAGCCCTCTGACCGACGCGCTTCGGAAAAACGAACCGCTAACAGTCGCGTGGGACGAGACAAAAGAACAGGCGTTCGCCGACCTGAAAAATGCTCTAACTAGCCACCCTGTGCTGAACTCGCCAGACTACTCGGAGCCCTTCGTGGTCCAGTGTGATGCTAGTGACCGTGGGATGGGGGTTGTGTTGTGTCAGAAAGCTGACTACAATGAGGAACACCCAGTCTTGTACGCAAGTCGTAAGCTGACGATTCGTGAAGAAGCGTACAGCGCCTCCGAGAAGGAGTGTGCGTGTCTCGTCTGGGCGGTGCAAAAACTGGCCTGTTACCTCGCCGGCTCGAAGTTTATAGTAGAGACCGACCACTGCCCTCTCACGTGGGACACACGATGTCCTCAAAGAACGGTCGCCTCCTACGCTGGAGTCTGGCTCTGCAGCAGTATACGTTTGAAGTGCGGTACAAAAAGGGGAAACTGAATGGCAATGCTGATGGCTTAAGTCGGAGTCCTTAAGGCGAGAAATGGCCTGTAGACGCCTGACTTTCTCAAATTCCTTTCTTTTTCCTGAAGCAGGTTTCGCCTTTACGATTACGTTTTTTTTGTGTGTGGGACATTTCCAATCACGCGAAATGTCACCTTTCAAGTTTGTGCACTTGTCTAAAGTACTGCTGGGCTAAAATATAACTAGTGTAGTTAGTTATTAGCGTATTTTTTCGCAACTAAAAGCCTGGTAGATCTTCAGTGTGGATTTGTCTTCGCACTTGCCGGCGATGCGGTTGTGTCTTGCTGTGTAGTTCTGTTGCTTGCCTGACCAATCCAGAGACGTTCTTGGGGAGCCACTTCTCGACCAGTGATCGGCCCTGTGAAGCTCCAGCACGGTGTCGTACAGCCCAGGCCTGGAGTCGAGCGTCTGCTGAGCACTTCACTGCGAAAGCATCCCTCCGGACAACGGTTGAAGACCCTTATCCATCGGGATCTCGGACCCCCGGCGGAGAAGCTGTTACGAATCGGCCAGCAACACGTGTTTTCCCGCATCAGCGACCACGTGGGAATCGACCATGTGCGCCCGCGTGTTGGTGAATCGTACTTTCGTGTCTCGACATGCCGGGTCAGTCACCTCGCTTTGCAACACACCTCCGGCAGCTGTCGGCTTCCACGTGCAAAGCCACGACGTTCGCCACACCCTTCAGGCACCTGCGCGTCGCCTTGACCTTCCCGGCTCGGACGTTTCGCTATCGGCACGATCAGCAGTTGATAGCGCGACCCCGGCACCTTTCAAGGACACTCTCTCCCCCCCTCTCGGACGCCATGTGGGACGAAGCCATGGGTGACTCACTAACTATGGACAGAGTGTGTGCGTGTCTGTGATTTCGTGGCGTGTTACTCTTGGGGGCGTTTTTTGGGTATAAAAGAAGCAGCACAAACGCTGATAATCATTCCTGTCTGAGCAGCGAATCCATGCGGTCGCTCTGCTCCTGTCCTGTATTGTAACCTCGCCCGTCGGGGCATTGTATGTTTTTTTGGCTTCGGCTCACCTCTCGCTATGAAGTAAACAGTTACGTTATCCTACTGCTCTGGACTTCTTCATGGCTGCAACACCGGCTGGCCGCTCGCTTCATACACGCTACCCATCGTATGTTGGAGGCCACGGAGAACGGATCGGGTGCCCCCGCCCGGTTGCAACAGCGCCCTCACATGATTGCTCGGAAAGTAAGAACGTCCCCAGCATTCTCGCTCAGAATTCCGACATTTTGAAGGGAAGGCGTACTTCGCATAGAGCGAGGAGTCGACTGAAACACGGGCACTCCAAAAATACTTTCTAGGAGTCTAGGAGATGATTGTGGGCAATTTGTTGCCCACAAGTTTCGTTCCGTGAATGTCACGGTGATAGTTTCCATGGCTGTAGAGCCTGGTCGCGCAACGTGTTAAATTAGAAACTGCGCACAAAGCAAGCTTTTGCTCAGAATATTAGCTGTAAGAAAATATTTTGCATTCCGCTTAATAACTACAGACCAACCACTAGGGAGAGAACTGCGTGATCCGGAAAGCTGCAACTCAGTGAGAAAAATAAAAGCGAGAAAGCCTGTTGAGCTACAAACAGTATGCAGTACATGGCGATTTTCGAATAGAGAGTTTAGAGCTTTTTTAGTCTTCTCAAAACGTCAATGCATCATTAGTGCCTATTGGAATCTGTTGGTTTGTGTCAAGCATTTAGAGCAGATAAGCTAAGTCAAGTGAGCCTAATGCGGTTATCACTTGAGGCTTTAGTCCAGCCTCAGTTCTCTTTTACTTCTGGTTCTCTAGGACTCACACTCCGAATAATGGTAACCTAATTATCTAGCCTCACTTTGCGTGGGTTATGCTTAAGTGAACATCTTAGTTATTATGACGCAGCAACCTTTTGATTGAAGCACATATGTATGCTGTCTGCGTGTATGTTGCAGGCTGTTTTCATAACCATACATCATACTGGCTAAGGTAGACAGGCATTCGACAAGATTGTTATGAAGCGGTCCGGCGTCTGGCCTAGTAATAACACGACGAACCCAAGCCTGCTTTGCAATTTTGCTCCGGAACCCAAAGTAACAATATTTTGCTTTCGTTTATGTTTCCTAAAAAAAAAGCGTTTCCTTTTTCCGGTTTTCGGTTTTCGTTCCCATAATGTTTCGTCACCCTGGCATTGGCAAACACAAGTTCCAAGAAACTGTGTCGCCAACACACCAGAGTGTCACAATCGCCGTTCCTGCTAGGACGGGGACCGTTGGGGAATGGTTAATGGTGTCTCACAATGGCCGTCATGTGGGTTGGAGGTAAATCGTCCGAAAAAAATCCCTAATTCCTCAAGATAGCCATCAGCGCTGGCTCTTTCGCCATCCTGTCGAGATTACTGCCGTCGATATGTCAGAGGCAGACGTTCTACTGGACTGCGCTTTTCATTTAAGCTACAGGGATTATTTTGTGTTCTTCGACGTCCCCCCTGTCCATTTGTTAGTCTGCAGTTCAGTTGCACCCTCACTGTTCTGCTTGACGCTTGCATTTCTGGAAACACATTAAACAATAATGAACATGAGGGTGGTTCATCACAGAACCTGGTAGAATATTTTTAAAAGAGAGGCAATATTTTCGGTACACTAAGGTTTTAACTCTCGTGCTGAACTTGGCAAAAATAATCTGTGCAATGATAAAAAATGCTGCGTATTCGACATCGAAGTTCCCCATGACCTATTTCGTCTCCCTGGAAAGAAAAAAGAGAAATAATATTGCAATAATAAAAAAAGAAACATAAAGGTATACGGTATTGGTTCTGGCCAGCTATTCGGTGAGTGGGAAGGGCAAGGGCAAGGAAGAGCATGGATTGACGTCGAGAGTGATGTAGATGGCGGAGACATGAATGATGAAAGAATGGATAGATACAAAATATGCGTATACTTATACAGTTGATGTGTTACAGTTCATCAAGACAGTCCTCAATGACGATATCGCTGCCAGGCTACTGCTGCCAGAAACGTCAGCACTGCTTTAAATGCCTTCTGGGAACGCTCCGCGTCCGGGTAAGGGCTCAGCAGTACTTTCTCACGCACAAATCTTTAAAAACACCCACAATTCAGATTCGCGCTATTAGTGTTGGTTAAGGGAAAACGGTAAAATTACTTCGTTGAGAATCCTACTGGTTCCATATATCAGCAAAAAGCACTTCGATATCTGAACGGTCCAGCGAGATAATCCCGCATTTGTGAAAACACAATTTCCACTTTTCCTTTTTTCGTGCTCAATTTCCGAAAATTTCGCCTTAGCGAGTTCCTACGGCATGAGCGAAATGTGCTCCGGAAGTTTCAAGTCTTTGGGTCTAGCACTTTCAGCTAAGCGTTGATGAATCAGTCAGTCAGTCAGTCAGTCAGTCGGGTACTTCATTTTATACGTATAGCTTGTATTCACTGATGAGGCACTCATGCAGACAACCATGTGGGTGCACCGTCACTGGTTACGTCGGGCTCCTCGGGATGGCGGTACTTGTCCGTGCTAAGCACATGATCTGTGTTGGATGTTCCAAACTCTATCCCACCGAACGCAAATGCCTCGACTCCAATGTGAGTGCGATTAATAGCATCTCTGTTGGCACCACCATTGAGAATCTGGTTGAAACGGAGCAGACGACGCACGCCGGTGTTTGTTTTTTCTTCGGGGTGCGGGCGCAGTGGCACACGCCGCGCCATGCCCGTAGCGCTTCAGCCATGCCCGTGGCAGTTTACAGTGTTGCCAAGCGAAGAAATTGACAGCTAACATTGCAATGAATACCGCCTATAGCTAAACACGCACTCGTACGGAAGGCGTGCGATTGCAGAAATTCCCAACAGATGTCGAGTGCTATGCTACGGGGGAAATTGAACTAAATTTCGCTTCGAGAGGGGTGTAATTTTAAGAATTGCGCTCGCCTCTTTATAGGCTTGCTAGGAGAAACTCCTGAAACTGTTTATTGGTCCATTTTCTAAGCAGCGTTTATAACCAAAATGAATTGGATATATCAGCGGGCTGAATAGTTATTCAGAAATACGTGAAAACAGGCAATTTGCCAAATGTCCTGATTCTCCCTATGACATGGCGGCTGTGGAAAATTCCAAAACCGTTTTACAGATTCGTATTGGTTATCTATATCAAGAAAAATTTGTTCAATGTATAAATGGGCGTGCGATAAAAACAAGAAGTGAGGCAATTTGTTACCGTTCCTTTCTCTCTCAGGCATGTAAGTTAAAAAAATTAGCTCATATTAGGCTCCGACACCCTAATAGAAATTCGCTGCACAAGCGTGAAGTTTCTATAACTAGCAGTTTGGCTTGTCGTTCCCATCAAATGTGAGGCCTTTTCGGCTCGTCACCGATGTAATCTCGAAAATTTCGTCTTTTTAGCGGTGCCGCAGCACGAACTTCTTAAAATTAGTTTAGTGCATTTGCAGGAGTAACATTTATAATCAAAAACAAATTGGATGTAGCAAGATGTGAAACCAGTCATGCGCATATTACCGGTAAAAACTAGCAGCGTTACACAGTTGCAGTTACCTAAGCCAAAAAGGTAAATCTGTTACAGTGACAGTTACAAAGTTCCAACCGTAACGTGTTACACTTACAGTTCCTGGGAGAAAGTGACGCCGCTACTTTTCCGTTACGGAATAAAACTAAGCAATAGATCATAAACCGAATGATAGAGTTTATTTATTATAAACGTAAGAAAACATGCGGTTAGTCAAAATTGCACGTGGTAAAACTCTAGACGAAGAGAACTTAAAAGGGGTACACTCAAGCCGAAAACCAACAATAGTTGTGTGCGCCTCGATTTGTTGCATCAACGTTTTGGTTGATCCACCCTTGTTGTCGGGGAATTTATTGGCGAAGTGCATTGTCAATTAGGACTAATTTTGTGTTAAGTTTGGCAACCGAAATTTTCCCTCTCTTTGGAAGAAGCCCATCGGAGAACACGCAGGATGCATTGGCTCCCGCTTTGACCGACGATTTTTGCGATTTCCCCGCAGTGTTACTGATGTAGTTGGTATCACCTGCTTCACAAAGTTGCGCCTGACCGGTTGATACCAGCATAAACCACATAGGACCGTCCGTACGCCGGCACTGCCCGATCGAAGCTTGGACCACATCGCACATCACGCCTAGGCCTACTATGGCCGCGGCGGCTGCAGCCAACACTACAGCTCCCGCACCTGTGCCCTCGGAGAGCCATCAGTTACAACAGTCGCCGCAGTTCAACAACCAGGAGAAAGCCATGGATTTCGACGAGCTTAGCGGCCGAACAATTGCCCAGCCCGGCCCTTGGAAAGAGATGCTCAGCGCCAGACGCCGCACGCCACCGCAAGCCAACGCTCAAACATTCGGTAAGCCCATTACCCCTCTAAGAGCACCGCCTGCCCCCCGTCTCCCAGAAATGGACTACAAAGTAATATTTCGACCACGCGACGGCCTACGACTAGCCTCATGGAGTGACCGCCAAATCACAGCTGGTATCCAAGCGGCCAGTGCAATACCTGAAGGCGCATTCAATCAGCAGGTAGTGATCCAAGTCCAGGCTGTGCAAAATCTAATAGTAGCCAGTACGCCTAATGCAGAATGCGCAGACGCTCTCAGTGACGTGACGTCAATTCAACTAGGTGCAGTGACCTATACGGTTCTCCCCTACGTGAAACACTTCCCGGGTACAGTTAAAGGCGTCATCCATGGCTTAGACCCTGGTACCACCACCGAGCAACTGCCCTACATCATTGCGTCGTCTGGATCCCGCATAGTGCAAGCCCGGATGCTTGGCAAATCGACGTCTGCCGTAGTGACTTTTGAAGGCCCCCACGTGCCTTTCTACATCCGCGCCCATGGAATGCATACTCGGTGCCGCCCGTACCGTCGATCAATTCAGTGCTGCACTTTGTGCGGGGACATCGGTCACCGACGCGACGTTTGTCCCACGCCGGACGTAACTACATGTGCCCACTGTCATGAGCGTGATCCCTCCCAAGACCACGTGTGCAACCCGAAGTGCAAATTATGCGGACTTGCACACCCAACGGCCAGTAAGGAATGCCGGCAGAAACTTCGTCCTCCCCCGCCACCCATCCATGTACGAGAACGCCTCGCCCGTGTAGAGGTGCTTCCTCCCCTCCAGCCTCCCTTACAAACTCAAACCAGCCATCCACTGTCGTCTCATTACCAGCCGGGCAGCAGCGGACGCCGTCAACAACCCATGCAACTCGCCAACTGGTCTGCCGTAGTTGCCTCGGGGATACCGCAGCCGGGAGATTTCCCCCCATTACCAGCCCAACCCGTCCTCACGCAGGCGCCGATTGACGACCCTCGCACGTACCAGCTACAACGGGAAAACGCACAACTCAAAAAGCAACTCGAAATGCCGGCACCGACTGATGACCCTCGCATGCAACAGCTACAACAGGAAAACGCACAACTCAGAAAGCAACTTGAAATGCAGGCGGCTCGCACCGAAAACCTTGAGCGTCGCATCGAGGAGTTACTAGCCCGCCTCACAGCGCTTCAGGCGCCTCCTGCACAGCAAGCCCCAGAAATAGTGACGCCCTCCAACACAGTGCAGCCAACTTTCCAGGCCCCTGAGACACCTGACCTCGTCCGTATTGAACATCTAATCAGATCCCTGAGTGAAACTATGCAACGCCGTATCACAGCATTGGAGCAACGACAAGAGGCTGCAGAGTCGGTGAAAAGGAAGACCCGCAAAAAGAATAAACACCAAAGCCTCGGAAACTCGACCACTGCTCCGAACGACAACCCTACCAACGACCCGCCCAGCCAATCGACCAGTGCCATGGCTTCAGAGGACGAATGGTAAACCTGCCGTAATGGTGGTCCCTAAGTGTCCTGTGAACCCACCAACAGTTATTTGGCAGTGGAACTGTCGTTCGTTTCGCAGCAAACAAGCATCGTTGTCTTTCTACGCGTCTCAACACTCACCCATCGCCATTGCGCTACAAGAAACAGACACGGACAAAGTGCATCTCCGAGGCTACACAACTTACACCACGGACCAACACAAGAGGACAGCGATACTCGTACAGACGAGTACAGCAGCGCAAGTACACTCCCTGCCCACATCTATTGACTACACTTTTATCGAGCTTCTCCCACCAAAGAAAAATCAGAATAGCCTTTTCCTTCTAAATATCTATAGCCCTCCGACGGCCGGCCTAGGGGAGATTGACCGCCTCTTCAGAACGGTTAAACAGCGCACTAGGGGTCATGCTTTGGTAATAACAGGAGATTTTAATGCGCAACACACAGCTTGGGGATATCATAGGGACAACAAAAAAGGACAACAACTTTACGATGCCATACGAGGTAATAGCTTGCACTTGTGCAATGCCCCGGACACTCCGACCCGGCTCGGTAATAGTGTCTCTCGAGACACTACCCCAGATCTTACTTTAACACACGGAGTTAAAGATCCAACATGGGAATGTCTCTTTGAAACGCTGGGCAGTGACCATTACATTATTCAATTGCAAATTTCGAACTATCGCACTGATTCACAAAAGATCGGCACTGCCCGCATAACTGATTGGCAGAAATTCCGCGAATCGGCACCAAACGGTCCCATTCAAGACATCGAAGAATGGGCACAGAGAATGTTAGAAATTTTCCAAAAACAAACGAAAGAATTGCCTCTCACGCAAGATTGCCCCGCGGTAGATGCACACCTCTTACATCTGTGGGAGGCCCGAAGAGGGCTAACTAAGCGATGGAGAAAACACAAAACAAATCGAAAAATACGTATCAGAATAGCTAAATTAACGCAGGAAGCAGCTGAATATGCTAAAACACTCAGCCAACAAAACTGGGCTCAATTCTGTACGCAATTGCAGGGTACACTGGGTACCCGTAGAACGTGGCATCTGCTTCGATCCCTCATGGGAAACAAGGAATCTAAATCATCCATAGCCCATCAATTAAAGAGGCTTATTCATAACTATCCCGGAACAGAGGCGGAACTCCTCGAGGAGCTACAAAAGCCATGGAAAGATAGCGCCCAACTTACGCTTCCTCTCCCACCGTACAATGGCGCCCCTAACCCCGAACTGGATGCCCCCTTTACCCTTGCCGAAATAGAAGCCGCCGCACGAAACCTCACCCGGAACACTACACCTGGAAAAGACAAAATTCCGAATAAGCTCCTCCGAAATCTCGACTGTGAAGCATTAGAAGCCCTTCTAGACTATATAAATAATAATTGGGTAACGGGACAAATCCCTCCACAGTGGAAACATGCTGATGTAACATTAATACCTAAACCTGGAAAGCCGTTAACAACAGGGAACTTGAGACCCATATCGCTTACATCCTGCGTAGGAAAATTATTTGAACATATGGTCCAAAATCGTCTCTCCCCTTTCATTGAAGACCATGACCATTTTCCCAACACTATGTATGGGTTTCGCCCACACTTATCCACTCAGGACGTACTCATTCAAATTAAAGAAGACATTCTTGACCGGCTTCCCAAGAACCATAAGCGCTGCATCCTGGCTCTAGACATAAAAGGTGCTTTCGACAACATCAGTCACCACGCTATCCTTCAGGGCCTTTCGTCCATTGATTGTGGGCAGAGAGTGTACAATTACGTCGCAGCCTTCCTCACGAAACGCACCGCGACCATTGGAATTGGACATTTACGGTCTGCTCCTTTCAAGACGATCGCTCGTGGCACCCCACAGGGGTCAGTCATCTCGCCACTTTTGTTTAACCTTGCCATGAAGGACCTCCCACCATTATTGCAAGATATTCCCCACCTTTGTCACGCCATCTACGCAGATGATCTCACCTTTTGGACGCCTACAGGATCCATGGGTGAGCAACAAGAAGCACTTCAAGCCGCTATAGACAAGGCGCAAAGATACCTTCGAGAACGAGGTCTTGAATGTGCCCCAGATAAATCGGCACTTTTGACACTTAGTGCTGGTACCCAGAAACGAAAGTCCACCGTCCCAGACCCGGACCTATTCATCAATGAGCAACCCGTCCCAACTGTGCCTCACTTGAGAATTATTGGACTTGTTATCCCTAAAAATGGCTCTGGGCTCCACACAATCGCTCCCCTCCAGAAGACTGTCAACCAGCTGACACACATAATTCAGCGCGTCGCACATCGACGATATGGCCTCAAAGAACCTGACACGCTCAAAATAATACAAGCAGTACTCATAAGTAGAATCACCTATGGAACACCGTACTTGGCCCTTAAAACGAACGAAAAAGCCAGATTAAATATAATTATTCGCCAAGCCTACAAGACTGCGCTCGGACTACCCTCGAAGACATCGACAGCTAAATTATTACAATTAGGCGTACATAACAGTTGGGAGGAGTTACAAGAAGCGCACCACACTTCTCAGATAGAGCGCCTGAAGAAAACGACGACGGGGCGTGCAACTCTTCACCGATTAGGTTATACCACTCCACCGGTTAAAGATCAGAAAACAAGCATACCTTTGAAGATTCGACAGCACATACGAGTGGCCCCAATACCAAGAAATATGCATCCACAGTACAACAAGGCCAGAAGAATTGCCAGAGCACGAGCCATGTCCGCCAGATATGCAAACGACCTAAATACCTGTTATGTGGATGCATCTCCTTATCCGCACCATCCGGCCCACGTAACTTGTGTAGTGAATGGACGGGACCAAGAGATCACATCCTGTACCGTCAATACCACAGCGATTGATACTGCCGAAGAAACCGCGATAGCCCAAGCCATCATCACTGCCCAATACCCAATCACCATACTTACCGACTCTCAGGCAGCGTGCAGAAATTACTTACAAGGTCGAATTTCTGAAACGGCACTTCGTCTTCTTTTAACAAGACAGAGCATTCCCGAAGTTCATATAGTTTGGGTGCCAGGACACGAATCCCTTGAGGGGAATGAGGCGGCTCACGCCGCTGCCCGCGATTACATACACCGGGCCATTTCTCTCACGGGGCAGTCACCACCTCATCAACCTAATCCGCAACCTCTCTTGCGCTACACAGATATATTGGCGGACTACCGACTCAAACGGCAAATTTTCCCCATTCCACACCACCAACTCACAAGGGATGAAGCAACAACGTTCAGACGACTTCAAACTAACACGTATCCACACCGTACCCTTCTTCATGCCATTTATCCGACAGATTATCCAGCCACCTGCCACTACTGCCCAGCGCCCGGTACCCTATACCATCAGGTGTGGGAGTGCCAAAAGACACCGGACCTGCACCCAATCCCCAACCCCTCTATACAACAGTGGACGGCGCGGTTGACCAGCAAGGACCCTACGTTCCAGCTTGACCTGGTGCAAAGGGCCCGCGCAGCCAGCCGCAGCCAGGGGATCCCGGACTAGGGATCCCCTCCACCGGGCGGGTGCCCTAACAACTGCACCTGTTGTTTTAATAAAGATTTGTTTCATTCATTCATTCCCTCTCTTTGGAGGTCTAATTGCCGTTTGCCTTTTTTTGTTTTTCTTTCCGCTCGACTTCACGTGAAGGAAAAGTTTCAAGAAATCACCCAAAAGACCGACCTACGACCTCGGTCTTCAGCAGGGAAGATAATTTTCTTAGTACCGTCCTCTTTTGAGCTGTGAGGGGACCCGGAAAGGTGAAAGGTGGAGGGAATATGGGAAAGAAGAAATTCTGAAAAACAAATTGGTCGCCATCGCGCCTTGCGAAAGTGGATGTCCAGCAAAGCCGTTGTAAACCACTACAAATGGTGATGGAGGAGGTTATGAAATGTTTCTCGTCGTCTCGGCGGGCTTGTCGCTTACGCTCGGCTAGTGTCACTAGATAAGGGTACACTGTGACACTCTTTTCTCCTATTGATCCGTGCTGCTGCCATGATCATTGGTCAGTTGGCATTACGTGATATTTGTTTACACTGCGACGGTTCACGGGCGTCGCAATTTTGTTGTTTATGCGTTTTTGTCGGTCAACTGTGGTAGGCTATGCTTGGGCTCCCTGCTCTGCGGCTGCGCGCGACTGTCGTCGTTCCGAATGGGAATCAAAGATAATGCGTGCAACTTTATTTCAGCAGCTGAAGTGTATCCAAAGATGCGGCAAATGCTGGGTCCTGCCTAGCCTGACGCATGCGCTGGGTGTCTTGGGCAAGAACTGCTCTATTTAGGGACATTAGCCTGCCCAGATTTCAAAAATAATCTGCAAACATTACATAATTTTTACCAGGAACACGTGGTGGGGGAGTCCCATTGTTCACAGGCGCCTTATCATCCATAATGCGGTTTCGATGCTTGTTTTGTGGTTTCCTTCAACAAATTCTGAGCTCGATGCCGTATTCCCGATTAGCTTGACACATGCGCTCGGCGTCTTAGGCCTTGGCGCCTTGGCGTTTTTGCCCACGAAGACAGTCTTTGCCCACGGTGATGAAACTGTTTAGAAGTAGAGGTATACAGCTTTGCTGTAAAATGGAAAGCGCTAACAGTATACGTCGGCCTTTATCGAGAGTCTGTTGGATATTTCTTTTATAAAAAAGCAGTTAACTGTGACGGTATTTCCTGTTACAGTTATTGTGTAAAAAAGTAACAATGTTACAGTTACAAGTTCCTCTAGCTTAAAATTAACTAGTTATCGTTACAAGTTACTGCACAAAGAACTAGTTACCGGTAACGCATTACTAGTAACTAGTTACTGCCCAAGACTGGACACAACCCGACCGTATACGGACCAATGCACTGGCTTTTGTTCTGGAGGATGCGCGTAGCGTGGACAGTTGCAGAGAACATATGCGGAATAGTCGTGGTGCTTCACAATTGGGGTCACTTGTAACGCCGAGAAGGGGCTGGTAGCGACAGGTAAAGCTTGCGCCATGCCATTGCCGGTGAAAAATTGTGGCGTGGTTTAGCTGAATACCAGGAGGGAACCGAAACTTATCGTCTGGGTCAAGCCGGCGTAGCCTCCTGTAGGAGGCTACACATATATGATGGTTTTCAGGGTGAGACCAGTGACTCATTGAGGCGCGGCAAAGAATGGTATACAGAAGAGCGGTAATCTTGTAGAAAAATACTTGGTCGTGATGTTGAAACAAAGGGAACACCAACTTCCACAGCCAACACGATGTCAAAATATTTCAAAGAACTCAAGGATTTGTAATTAGTACGAAAGCTGATTTACCGGCCAGAAACACTGTAATAAAAGTAATCAGTTGATTAAGTTGGTGAACTATCATCAGAGGGAACAGAGCGAAAAAACGCGAACTGAAGCTTGTACGAACTCATCCGGATAAGGACAGCACGAACGCTGACTTACAACTCATTTTCTGTCTGGAAAAGTCTTTCGATTGCAATAAAAATGTTGTATCAATAAAAAAATCCCTCGAAAGTCACCTTTTGTACGGTTCTCATCTCTTCCTCCCAGCGATATTTCCCGTGTTTTTACGTCGTTCTCCAAGGTTAAATACAATATTCAGCGAGGTGGTACAGAGATGGCAAGTGACGTGCCAGTGAAAGGATGGCGGTATCAGCCCTGAAGGTCATTAAATAATGTGACATTCCTCAATTTCACTGACTTTGTTTTGCGACCAACGTTTAAGATTTAACCAACTCATCATATCTCAGCGTTTCACAGACATCAGTTACGATGTGTACGCTTAGCACGGATACGCTGCTATTGCGGTTTTCTTTGCATTGCGACCGGAGCCGAAATTACTTCCTGCAATTGTTTAGCAGCGGTCCGGGGCTTATTGGCAAGTGATGGCAGCGTGTTACTTCACGGCCTCGGTGTCATAACAGACTAGTAAAGGCCCCTAATGAGGCTAGGTGCGGATTCGTCCACAAAAGCGCAGGGCCACTTAAGCGGTGCGGCCATTGTTTTGAGGCGAGCTTGGCGGCACTGAAGGCGTGGCGTGGCCGTCGCGTCAAGTCTGCCTGTAAACAGCGCGACGGGGCAGGACGGAGCCCGACGGCTACTTGGCCTCGGACCAAAGCCGAAGCGCTCGCAGCCTTAACCCATTCGTGACGAGGTGTTCGATTGTTAAAGACAAGTACTCATGCCGTCTCTTTGCCGCTTGCCTTTTTAGATCCCACGCTGGGCGTCATTGTCGCTGTGTCATCGTGGCCTTTATCAGCGTTCATATCGTTGTGTGACTCCCTGACACGTATGAGCCTCTCTTCACTGTAAACTCCTGGCTGGGAGCAGCTGAAGTGCCTAGGTGCGTACACAATGCGTGGGACACAAAAAAAAAAAAAAAAACGGCGCTTGACAGGTGAAATTTCTGGGGGCGTCTGATTACTTCCTCACTTTGCACTTCTGCAGTTTCGGATTCGCCAAAATGGGCTCTTCTTTTGGGCGCAGACATTCCGGTTTCACTCAGAAAACTTTTGTGTGAAAAAAGAAAATCATGCACCCCTCCGCTAACGACGACGATGGTTGAACCCGAAGCTTTGCCGTGAGGGATTCCTTGGTTCTTGTTTGAGTTTAGACTTTGACTCGCAGACGGTTTGAACGTTCACGCATTCGTTTTAAAGCGAAGCTTTAGTTTTCTCACTGATGCTGTTGTGTGCTAATACGCCCTGCAGGAAAGCCAGCTTTCTCTGAAGGTGATGATGAATGATCGTGGGTGAAGTGAAAGGAAAAAACGCTTCCCGCGGCCTGAATGGAACCTGGGTCCCTCGCACTATGAAGTGGGAGTCTATCCGATTGCTCCATTTTAACATGGTCGAAGCGAACGCCAAGCAGCAGGTATAGGGACCGGGCGGCCGTTGTATGGCGCCACCGTCGCTTCAGCGAACAGCGCCGCCTGTGCATGGCTTTCTGTCGTTTTTCTGCGGTGCGGCTTGCAAAGCGTACGCAACCCCACGTGCATTTTTCAGATCGGTAAATCTTGAGCGTGGATGTAACGTTTACGTGGCATGCCATGTGTGTTATTTACGCCCATACTCAGTATTTACAAATAGCAGACGACTCTCAATGCGCCAAGCTGGAAGTCAAGCTGGAAGTGAAAGTTCGTTGCTTCATGCAATTTTTTCATGCCTGCATGCAGTTTCGCGAATCGAGGAGTATATTGCCGCTAAATGCTCCCACAAAGCCGGTGTGTGAAACCGATCTAGGAATGCTGCGGCGCTGGCCTTGGGCAGTTGATGACGAAACGGCGGCGACGTCGTGCACAAGCGAAAGACAAAGTTGGGGGGTGTCTTCTAAGATTTACCTCAAAACAGAAATTGCGATGGACGACGCTTCCGTAACTTCATTACCTACGGCTGAAAAGTGTTTAATTTTACAGAAATGCTCTTACTACAGTCATAGGGAATCGGAATCATTGATAGAATAAATACCGCATGATAGTAGAACTTTATTGCTTGTTGTGGAGAAGCATTGCTTTACAAGAATTCCAATGATTGCTGGCTAGTTGCTAAATGGTTTTTTAAAAACCAATTTCTGCGTGGCTGAAGGACGCAAGACAGAAGGGTGCCCGAAACCTGTACTCAGCTTCACAACTGAATGCTGCGGTCAGTTTACAAGCTGCCACCTACGCTTGAAAAATCATGCACACCTTCGTCTAACGACGATGAGGGTTTATCTCAAAGCTCTATCGTATGGGTTTCCTTGGTTGCCTTCTGGATTTAAACTTTGACTAGTTGAGCGTCGAATTTGACCAGCACGCAGTTTGGTTTTTTGATCACAGTGCCTTTGACTTTGACCATTTCCCATTTGATTTCGCATGAAGAAAGCTTTGCGTTCAATCATCGTAATCATTAGACGAAGGGCTAGATGATTTTGCTGTTTAATTTTGAACTTCCATGCACCCCTCTCCATATCTAAACTTTTTCCAGCGTGTCGGAAATGTTTCTGTGCTGGAGGACTCGGGCTGATGCGCCCATATTTTAGGCAACTAATCGCGCGTTTTTGGTGTCTTCTCAAGGCATTACACGATTTTTTCAGGTACTCTTTAAAGAATACTTAAGCATTCAAAAACACCAGCTGACGTTAACACTGCCACATTTTTTAACTATCGGTGCCAGCCTTTAATCCACGTAGGTGGTAAAACGGGTAGGGGAAGAGGGATGGTTTGTGGCTTGGGCTGTTGGGTGGGTGAATAACTTTCGCTCTTGATAAAATGACCGCCACAAACGTGGGAGTTCCACTTCGGCTTTCAGGCTCCCATGCTGTCACAGTGTCGCTCACCAAAACCGAAGGCACACATCTCACGGTTACAGAAAGTGCAAACAACCGCGACATCACTACGGCTACACGGTAATCCATCTCGTACGCAAGTGCCGTTCTCTTCAAAGCACACGTATCGAGGTATCCCAGCGCTAAGGCTGGCGTGGAAACCATAGTCATTGAAACCAGCGAAGATAATTTAAAGTGGTAGAAATGAATACTATCATTCCTAATAGTTTTATTCCTACACAGATCGCGAGGAGCCAGGCGCATGCGCTGCAAAAAGCGCTCGTCAAGTAGCCCATTCCCAACCTTAGAAGTATCCAATATGTTTGCGTAGCCGTTAGTGCATTTAAGAAGAAATGAATACTAATCATAGTAGTTTTATTCGTACTCAGAACGGGTGCCAAGCGCAGATCGCTGCAAAAAGCGCTCATGCCATTGCAGCCGATACCCAACTTTAGAAGCGTTCGACAAGTTTACGTTGTCGTTGCTGTATCTAAAAACCCAACACATCTTTCTAGACTTCGTTTCATCGCACATGTCCGCTCACACCACCACCAAAACATTCAAAGCACCGAAGGAAACACGACAAAAACAACGGGAGGCCGTGTAGTCCAATGCACCGGCTCATTCCACTGACGAGGGGAGCGCCGAGTGGTGGCGCCACCCGTCCAGCTGCCCGGTACCTATGTATTCGCGCCGTACACCTCAAACCCAAACGTTAGGCCTACGAAGTGAACACCCGAGAGTTGCTATGTAAGTACGTCCAGAGCAGTGTGGGATTGGTAACTTCATGCTCGCAGTGTGACATTCCCCAACCAAAGAATCCATCACGAGAAAGCTTCGCGCTCAACCATCGTCGTCGTTAGACGTAGGGATGCATGTTTTTTACTTAGACTCGCATGCTGTTTAGACCTTTGGTCGTAGTGGCTTCGGCTTTGATCCTTCACAATTTGATTTCGCACGCAGGAGGCTTCCCGTTCAACCATCGTCGTCGTTAGACGGAGGGATGCATGTTTTTTACTTAGACTCGCATGCTGTTTAGACCTTTGGTCGTAGCGGCTTCGGCTTTGATCCTTCACAATTTGATTTCGCGCGCAGGAGGCTTCCCGTTCAACCATCGTCATCGTTAGACGGAGGGGCGCATGATTTTTCAGTCTAATTTTGCATGTTCGTGCAACCCTCTCAATATCCAAACATCTTCGGCCGTGTCGCAATGGCGCAACCGGACAGACGTCGGCTTCATAACGTGGGGGACCCAGGCTCGATTCCGACCATGGGAAGCGTTTTTAGGGGCGAAGCCCCTTAGGGGCTCGGGCTGTCGGCGTCTCATGTCGTCGTCGTCTCATGTCGTCGTATTATCATGTAGTCACGGTACTAATAGGTTCCATTCCATACCTAAGGTTCCACTGGATAGGTTCCACGTTCTGCTTGGAACACACGTGGACTAAACCAACGCTGTTCTATAAACATTGAAGTAGGGCGCCTCGATTCACGCGCGTCTCCGCCGTACGGCAGCGCTGGCATCGAGGCACCCGGGCTGGAGCAATGGAACGCGGTACATTTAATTTACTTGAGCAAGCCTTCGGCGTGTTTACATTGGGAGGAGCGCGACGCAAGAGGAGCAACATGAGAGGTGAGCGGGAAAGCGAAGGGAGACATTTACTTGGCAAATGTCGGCAAAGACTATCGTCTTTTGTCGACATTTGCAACGAAAGTAGCAGATACGGAATTCGGTTCGTATTTTTGGCGCTGCCCTTTTTATGGCAGGGATGTTAGGTGGGTTTCTAATGTCGTTTACTGTAGCCCGCATTTCGAAACATTTATGCTTTATGGTCATGCTTGATTCCGGTTTGCTTCACGGGGAAAAAATGTAGGAAGCTCATACTAACGCGTATCACTTGAAGGTAGTAGTGCTGTACGCAATGTTCATGACCATCACGACTGTTTATGTCCGCGATTGCAGCCGATCTGCTTCTTCTTCACTGCCGCAATGACCTTTACTCCATCATTGTTGATATAGCTGTGAGCTTCCTTCTTTTTTTTTTTTTTGGAAGTGATAATCATTAGACATCACTTTGGAGGGGTGCCGTACGCAACCATCATGAACATCGCAACGGGTTACGTCCACGATTAAAGACGATTTGCTTGTCCTTCGGTACCGCAACGACCTTTACTCCATCATTGTTGATATAAGTATGAACTTTCTTCATTTGTTTTTAAAGTGATGATCATTGGGTATCATCTTGGAGGGGCGGTCGCTATGACATGTCTTTCTCGGTCCAAGCAAGTGTTGCCACGATTACTGCGAACGGTGGATCTGTTCTTTTTTTTTGCCAATCTTGGCCAATCTTCGTTAGTCATATGCTCGGCATTCTTGGCTAATCTCCCTAAGTGGGTAGCCCGACATTTTCTTTGTATTTTTAACTGCGGACGATGAAATAACGATTTGCTAAACAGCTTCGCTGTTAGAAAAATTCATTTGTTTTGATGCTGTACTTTGCACACGGTGTATTTCCCACAATTCATTGTACTTACACTTCTGAACACCATAGTCAACACATATTTCAGACGGCGAGGGCGTTTGAGCAGTTTCGCGACACTTAACACAGCGCTACAAATATATTTTTTTAAAACTTTGTTGCATGTAGGGTTCCGCCTCTACAGCCCGTGTTCGTTCCGTAAAGCACAGCGCGGCAAAGTAATAAACCATTCCGTAGGTTGACAGGCGTCAAACTCTCAACAGAACTTCGTCATTGTGGAAAGAGCGATGGCGGCGGGTGAAGATGATGGCCGAGTGGGTTAATGAGGGAAGGTGTACGGTCCAGTCAATATTGAAGGCGAAGAGGACTTGAATGATGCATGGTATGTACATAACCTCAACACGTTCCTCTGTGAACACGTTTTTTATCTTTTCTTCAGCCGTCACCTTTATTCTTGCCGTTGAAGCCGTAGCGTTCTAGCTCCATACTCCACAGAGAACGCTCCGCGCGGAGCTCGGCTATCGAGGGCAGGGTCATTAATAAATTGCCCACGATTTATTACTGCACGTCGCTTCGCCCCTGAAGAGCTCCTTTTACGAATACGGCTCTCGCATCCGAACGTGCTATCTATATCGAACGAGCACCCAAGAGTACGCACTTGATGATGTTCGTCGGGAAAAAAGTAATCTCGCGTAAAGAAATCAGGAGACTGAAAGACGGAAATGACCAATGATGTATATGCATTATTACTGATCGTGAGAGGCTAGGTTATCTTCGCGCTGAAGGAAGAGCGTTATGCGAAAATATACCGTACTGCTTTTCGTTGTTTTTTTTTCTTTTGAAGGAGCTGTAGGGGCTGGGAATACATAACGCGCTGCAACTGGAGTTTTAAGTTGGTCTAAAATAATTTCAGCTTTGCACCAACCTCTCTCCGAACAAGGATTTCAGTTAGAAGGACAGCGAAAGAGAACTATTCCACCGAAAGCAGTCCTTTATAAAGGGGCACCATTATATCCCACTTGTTCGAACATTCGCGAATCGTGCGCTGGGCGGATTCGGGGATGGGATATTAGGGCGGCTGTGAAATGGGCGTTAAAGGAGTACTGACACGAAATTTTTATGTTACGTTTTTTTCGCTGCTATGCGTGCCTACCAGCCCACTAATCATAGAATGACAGATTAGACGGTCGAGCGCAGCGTAAACATTCATTTACGGCGTCGTTTATTCGTGCCAGTTTCGGTTTCGACTGAAAAACGCCGAGCGGCCGCCATGACAGCATGTATAACATGACGTCACCATTCTTGCCGTATCGCTGCCTCTCTGGAAGCGCGCGCGAGCGAGCGCACGCGCGCGCCCAGACCGGCCGAGGTTTTCGCCGTCCCCACAGGCCCGGGAAGCATGACGTCAGTCCCAAAACCATGACGTGTACACACGCCCGAGCAGCGCGCGCCAACCACAGCCAGCGCGTCGGCTTCGTCACGGGAGCCCCGACGTCGGCAGTTTGGGGCACGTAGCAGATGATGTCACGTCGGCCCGCTCTGGGCTTTCTCGTGCGGGCGAAGATTAAAATGGATTTTAAATATGTTTCGCTGAACGGTTGCTGTTGAAACTTGCTGGGAGATATCTCCTGATAAAAAGGAAGCGTTTTAAATAGTTATCTCAGCTTCGAAATTTCGTGTCAGTACTCCTTTAACAAAGTATTAACAAAAGTATGAACAAAAGAAAATTGAATGTAGCCGGGTGCGGTGCTGTGCTTGTTTGAACAAAATTGAAAGTTGAACGAAACAGGTTGAACGAAAGTTGAACGAAAGTTCAACGAACGAAAATTGAACGAAACGGGGAGTAAATATCTTGGCCACGATAATTTTTTTTAGTCCGAGGATTTTTTCATTTCATAATTAATAGCGTGCAACTAATGCCACGTAAGCCTTCAAGCCTCCCACGTGGTACGCCTGCGCCCCGACTACCCGACACGGATAACGAGGTTGTTTTTCGACCACGAACTGGACTACGAGTAGCTTCCTGGACTAACCGCCGAATCACTCAGAGCTTGCAACAGGCAAGTAATATCCCACAACACGTTTTCTACGCCCAAGTTACCCTGCAGATTCAAGCCTCACAAAATTTTATTGTCGCCAGCACAAAATTTAATCGCCAGCAATTGTGTCCAGAAAACTGCGCTCTGGCTTTGAGCGGAGTATCAACAGTTCAGCCGGGGGCGACGACACATGAAGTTCTGCCTTACCTGAATCCGATCCCAGGGACAGTCCGTGGAGTAGTTCATGGACTGGAGTAGGGCACCACCACTGACCAACTGCCCCAAATCCTGGCAACCAATGGACTACGCATACAACATGCCCGAATGCTGGGCAATTCTACGTCCGCAGTGGTCGCATGCGAAGGCATCCATGTACCATTTTACATTAAAGCGTATGGACTTTTCACTCGCTGCCCACCATACCGCGAAACAGTGCAGTGCTGCTCCCTCTGTGGGGAGCTAGGTCATAGGCAGGATGTCTGCCCGAATCCCGACGCGGCGGTGTGTGCCCTGTGCCACGCGAAGAACACTACACTCGGCCATGACTGCCGCCCCGAGTGCCATCTTTGTGGCCTGGACCACCCCACGGCCAGTAAGGACTGCTGAAAAAAGCTCCGTCCACTGCGGGTCCGGGAACGAGCCTTCAATCCCCAACGCCGGCTGCAACCCTCCTCGAGACACCAGTCTCATCATGCAGACCACCCACCGCCTTACATGCTGGGACCCACCCTTGCTGCACCACAACAGGTGAGCTGGTCAGCTGTCGTTGCTCCCCCGCCCACCGCTGGTGACCAGTTTCCCCCCCTCCCCACCCTTCAAGCACAACCTCCTGACTTCTGCATTCAAAGCCTTCAAAAAAAAAAATACTCTCCACAAACAGCAATTAGAAGCTACTACTCAACGTACGGTCACCCTAGAAAAGCGCATTGAGAATCTCCTCTCACAAGTGGAGCTATTAGTCAAGCAACAAGCTCATCGCACCCGTGACCCCGATGTCGCACCACTCCCCACGCAAATGGAGGTGTCAGTTCAAGACCAAGTTACCTTGAACGAACACCCGACTCTTGCCAGAGACCCTGATACCACACACGTTAGTTCTTTCGCCGTCACTCTCGTTCCGACAGATAGCAGCCACCTTGAACGCCTCATTCATGATATGGGTGAACGCCTCAACAGCCGATTGACCGCGCTTAATCGGTGCCTCCATGCCATAGAGGAAGGAAATTGTCAGGCCCGTAAAAAGCTACAAAAGCGCATCTCGCACCACGCCATAGAAATAGCAAATCACCAGGTTCGTAAAAAGCCCCAAAAACCCATCTCGCCCCACACTGCCGGCAATGCTTCTACAACATTTGCAATTTGTCAATGAATAATTCCTCAGCGCCCAGGAAATCGTCCGCTTCGAAACCTTTGTTAACCATATGGCACTGGAACTGTCACTCCTTTCGCAACAAACTACCGTCTCTCACTCCCCTCACCCTCCAACCCTCGCCAGACGTGATCGCTCTGCAAGAATCTGATACAGACAGCGTGTCACTCCGCGGGTACACGACATATGCCACGGACGTAAGATCTCGAACAGCCGTCCTCGTTCAAGCCGCCCAAACAGCCCAAACCCACACCCTACCTACCACAATTGATTGCACATTCATCGAGCTCCTACCGCGCAACAAGTCGCAAGCCAGCGTGTATGTGCTCAACATCTACCGTCCTCCAACCCAGCCTCTCCCAGGGATCGACCACCTTTTACGAACCGCTCGTCAACGTACCAGAGGACACAAACTTGTGGTCCTCGGGGACTTCAATGCACAACATACAGCCTGGGGTTACCCCGGAAACAAGAAAAAGGGTGCAGCTTTACACGAAGCTACGCTGCAAAACTATCTTCAGCTTTGTAACTCCCTCCACATTCACACCGGACTTGGCAGCAGTGTGTCGCGCGACACTACCCCGACCTGACGTTTGCCTACAACATCAAACGGGCTGCATAGTCGCGCCTGGAGGAAGCTCTTTGTAGCGACCACTACATAATACAGTTACAAATGTCCAATCAAAGAGCGAGGAGCCAAAAAAAAAACCGGCACTGCGCGCATAACAAATTGGAATAACTTCCGAGAAACCACCCCCGCTGATCCAATAACAAGTCTCCAGGATTGGACTACCAAGTTCATTCAAGAGGCAAGAAAACACACCAAGGAACTTTCCCTTACGCAGGATAACCCAGCCATCGATCCCATCTCCTCCACCTCTGGGACGCGCGTAGAGGGCAAATCAGGCGGTGGAAAAAGAACAAGACGAACCGCAAGCTGAAGATCCGCATTGCGGAAATTACGACAGAAGCTGTAAGCGTACGCCCGTCAGCTGAAGGAAGGAAGGAAGAAAGACTTTGTTGAATGCCTGCAACAGACACAGCTGAGCCAGCAAAACTGGACGCAGTTCTGCAACAAGCTGCAAGGAACGCTGGGAACCCGCCGCACATGGTAACTTATGGGCCCCGGTGAATCTAAGGCAGTCGCAGCAGACCAGCTTCGCCGATTAATCCACAATTACCCGGGCACTGAAGACGACTTGTTGGAAGAACTTAAGCATGCCTTGGCGGTCCTGGCCCTAACGTCTAACCCACCCAGGCACCCTACTACACAGGTGATCCGATCCCTAAAATGGACGAGCCGTTCTCCATTGCTGAAATCGAGGCGGCAGCGTACAACCTCACCCGAAACAGCACTCCGGGTCGAGACCAAATCCCCAACAAATGTTTGCGAAACCTCGACCATGCCGTCCTAGAAAATCTCCTAGTCTACATCAATGAGTGCTGGCTGGTGAGTTCCTTGCCCCCACAGTGGAAACACGCAGACGTCACTTTCATCCCCAAGCCCAGCAAACCCTTGAACCCCGAGAATCTAAGGCCTATTTCTCTGACTTCATGTGTCGGCAAATTGTTTGAACAGATGGTTCACAAGCGGCTCTCGCCCCACGTTGAAGACAACGGCTACTTCCCTGACATGATGTACGGCTTCCGCCCAAATATGTCAACCCAAGACATACTACTTCAGCTTAAGGAGGAAGTGCTCGACGACCTTAATAGCCACAGCAAGCGGTCCACCTTGGCCCTCGACATTAAGGGGGCATTCGACAACGTTTCTCACCAATCCATTCTTCAAGGCCTCGCATCTACAAACTGTGGCGAGCGCACATTCCAATACTTCGTCTCCTTTCTAACCCAGCGCACAGCAACAGTGGGCATCGGGCACCGTCGATCCGACGCATTTAAAACCCTGCCAAAGGGCACTCCGCAGGGTCGGTAGTATACCCAATACTCATCATGAAAAACTTATCACCCCTACTAAAAGCCACCCCGAACCTTCGCCGCGTAATATACGCGGACGACCTAACGCTCTGCGTCCCCACTGGATCGCCGGGCGACCAGCAAGACGCACTTCAAGCAGGCATTCAGGTCACCCAACAATACCTGAAAGCCCGAGGACAGGAGTGTGCCCCAGGAGAAATCGGCCCTTCTAACCCTGTGCAAAAAAATATATAAGAAGCGTCCAGATACCATACCAGATCCAGAACTTACCATTAATGAGCAACCCGTCCCCAATGTCCCACACCTACGCATATTAGGCCTCACCATACCAAAAGAGAGCTCATGCGCCTAGACTATCCTTCCCTTGCAACGGAATCTTAACCAGCTCATTCACCTCGTCCGCAGGATCTCCCATCAGCGATTTGGGCTTCAAGAAGCTGACACCCTGCGCATCATTCACGCCCTCCTTATTAGCCGGGTTACGTACGGGACACCGTATTTGGCCCTGAAACCCGCAGGGAAAGAAAAGCTAAACATCGCCATACGCTAAGCCTACAAGGCGGCCCTTGGACTGCCTACAAAAAATAGCAACAAGAAAACTTCTACAGCTCGGCGTCCATAATACATGGGAAGAACTGGAAGAAGCTCATCGCATCTCCCAATTCACGCGACTTAAGCTCACGCCAACCGGCAGGGCTACACTTACCCGGCTCGGCTACAGGCCTCCCCCAAAATGCGAACAGAGGCAACGCACCCCTCTAACCATCCGGCAGTACATAAAAGTCGCACCCATTCCTAGAAATATGCACCCCATCTATAACAAGGCACGCCGAGAAGCCCGGATACGAGCCCTTAGAAAACGCTTCCCCAACTCTCCCTGTACTCGTTACACGGATGCCTCTCCAAACCACCAACAACCCGCACATGCCGTGAGTGTGACCGACGCCAACGGTGCAGAACTAACGGCCGCTACAGTACCCACGACATCTATTGAGGCAGCAGAAGAATTTGCCGTCGCTCTAGCCGCCACCACTGGAAACGACTACCTCACTATAATGACAGACTCACAAGCCGCCTGCCGCAACTTCCGGCTAGGTCGCATAACACCTACAGCCTTAAAAATTCTGCGAAGTCTGCGCCAGCTCCCGGAAATGCATATCATCTGGACCCCCGGACACGAGTCCTTCGAGGGGAACGAGGCGGCCCACACTGCTGACCGCGTTGATACACACCGGGCCGTTTCTCAGGAAGGCGAAGTCACGCAGCCCCTTCGCTCTCCCAAGCCCGCTACTCTTAATTCATACGCGGACATCCTCGCCCATTGCCGCCACGAACGACGACGCTTCCCGCCAACACATCCCCATTTATCCAGAGCAGAGGCGACTGCCTTTCGCCTACTTCAGACAAATTCCTATCCTCACCCCACTATCCTCCACGCCATGTACCCCACTCTCTACTACTTTACGTGTAATTTCTGTCCCCAACCCGGCACCCTGTACCACATGGTATGGGAGTGTCAGAAAACCCCATCCCTTACCCCGAATCCTCACCCAACGTACGAGCAGTGGGCGGGGCAGCTGGCCAGCTCCGACCTCCCAGTCCAGCGTAGCCTGGTGAAGAGGGATAAGGCAGCCAGCGCGGACCAGGGCTTCCCGAACTAGAGGAGGCCCCACACCGGGCGGGCGTCCAGCCATCAGCGCCTGGAGCTCGTCTACATAAAGTTTATCCACTCCACTTCACGGGTTTAAATCTTAATGGTTTGGGCGCATGCTTGTTTCCTGAGACTGATATGTCTCATGTAAATACATTAAAACAATCGAAATTGTGTTTCAATTATAGAGTGAGTGTATGCCTCGTTCAAGCAAGAATTCGGTGCCATCCGCTCGTACGAACTCACGGCCTGTCCATCCGCAAGTCCGCCCATGCGTCCGTATGTATGTATGTATGTGTGTGTGTATGTATGTATGTATGTATGTATGTATGTATGTATGTATGTATGTATGTATGTATGTATGTATGTATGTATGTATGTATGTATACATGTACGTATCTATGTATGCATGTACGTATCTATGTATGCATGTATGTGTGTATACATGTACGTATCTATGTATTGTATGAATGTATGTATGAATGTATGAATGTATGTATGTATGTTACGTTAGCCACGAGATGGTGCTAGCCGCACAATTCATCATCATCCTCCTGACGAATTTCGTGTTTACGAAATTGTTGACGTTTTCGTTGCTGCTGGCTCGTTACAATAGTGGTATAGTATTCGCTAGATTAGTTCACTTCTCCTGCCGATTTTTCATAAAAGTCCGAAAAAGAATGACGGATCAGCTTGCCTAATTCGTTACATCGATGTTAACCGCCCGAACGCCCTCATTACAAAGAGCTCGCAGACACATGGGCTCCAATGGGGTTGGCAATTAAATCCAGGAATTCACTCATAGAGGTTCCTTATATCCAGATTCAACTTTATTACTGTGCAATTCACAAGTTCGAATCCCCAATAGCGCATTTATTAGAAGTTGATTTATTTCTTTTTGGGCAATGCTTTCTATACTGAATTCCTTACTTTTGCGGTGTAACGTTAATTGCTTCACGAGCAAGTTCGCAGAACCCGTACAAACTGACACTGACGCGCCGGTGAGTTGGCGTGGTGTTGCCATAAGCACCGAATGCTTGCAGGCACAGTCCCGAAACAGCCGACCCTTGGCCTGGTGCAAACACGCCTCTTGCGATACAGGCATGAGACAGGCACGCTCCGAAGGTGGGAGAAAGTTGAGTCGCATCCACTGCGACGCGCCTTGCCCCCACCTTTGGAGGTTGCGTAGAGGTGTACGCATCCACTGCATACGCCCAGGCTGTAGTGATTGTTACGATTCCAAGCCGTGCTGGTAGGCTTATCTGACGCAGTTTACAGCCGACAACATGGCAGAAGCGCGGTATGCCGATTACCGAGAAATCGGGAATGCCCAGCCAACGATAATGTCGGGTGCAAAGCATGTTGCTTTACAGAACCGATACCGAAACTCGTTTGAATTGTAATGTTGGGCATTGTACAATCGCAGTATGACCTTGTAGGGGCGTCACTGCTGGTAGTTGGTGCTGCCGCCGCAGTGCGACATATGGTAGGTTTTCTTCTTTCGTGCTTTATAAAATAAATACCGCCTGATCAACCGGATAAACGATTAAAGGGACGCTGAAGTGAATTTGTCAAGGTCCCGTTTTTGCTTGCACTGCGTAGACTGGCTCAAACTAGCCCACTTTTCATCGTTTATCCGGTTGACAAATCGGTAATTATTTTACAAAGCGCGAAAGAATAAAAACTACCATGCGAGGTTTGCGGCGGCCGCACCAACTAAAGGCTGTGACGACGGGAGGAGACGCACCGTGATTGGACGATGCCCAAGGTTAGCATTCAAACAAGTTTCGGTTCGGGTTCTGTAAAACAACATGCTTGACATCCAACGGCATCGTTGGATGGGCATTCTCGATATCTCAGTAATCGTCGTATCGCGCTTCTGCCGTGTTGTCGCTGTAAAATGCATAAGATAAGCCTCCCAGGACGGCTTGGAATCGTAGCAATCACTAGCCGAGGCCTACGCAGGGGAGGAACGCCCTCCGCGTCACCGCAGACGCTCGTATGCCAAGCGCTTTTCCCCCATATTTGGAGCTTGCCTCACTCATGCCTGTATTGTAAAAAGCGTGTTCGCACCAGGCCAAGGGTCTGTTGATTCTGGTCTGTGCCCACTGCCCGCAAGCCGTCAGTGCTTGTGGTAACAGCACGCCAACGAGAACTCGCTAGCGCGTCAGTGTCAGACTGCGCGCGTTCTGTGAACTAGTTCGTGGAGCAGTGAATGGTGCGGCCCAAAAAAAGGTGAACTCAGTATGGCAAACATCGGCCGAAACGAAAAAGCCAATTTATAACAAGAAAAAGAATCTACCCTCGGGGATTCGTACTCGCGACTTGCTAAACACTAGAAACAACATACCTAGCGCTCCAGACCACTCGGCCACGGGCGAGCGCTGCTGACCTTGGAAATATAAGGTATATAATGCATAGCCAGTTTACACTTTTATTTAGTTTTAGCTTTTGAAGCAGCTTAGGTGACTATTCGTTATATTGCGCTCGTGAAGTAAGCGTCCCCCAAGTTTCCACAATATCTCACGTCTAGCAATAGCATTTTCTTAGACGGAAAAGCGTTCGCAGATGCGTAGTCGTGCTTCTGACCGCTGTGCTTGTTCGCCCAGCGCAAAAAAGTGCTTCCTGCACCTTAGTTTTGCGCCGTACGGTAAAGTATTCAGTTGATTTTATTTCCTTAGTAGCTATATTGACTTCCCGCCTTCAAGTGGGCCTTAGATTTTCCTACTCGCGTACCAGTCAGCGAAGCGTCGCATGTGCGCTTGTGCAGCGCTTGTGTGAAGCGACCCTTGACTTGGAGCTAGATAGAGTCTACAAACTAACAAAGTAAAGGAAGGCACATTCTTCCATTCACAAACGTGTCCTGGCTTCGTTTCAACTGAGCGAACGAATTGCGACGATCCGTCGGCGGCCGGGGACGAAACGCTGGGCCGACTGACCGCTGTCGGAAGGTCGGCGAGCCTTGCAGTAGCGCAGCAATTGCCAGCTCATCTCCCCCGGGCGTCACACGAAAAGGCCACAGAAAATGGGCGAGGGTGCAGAGAGGAAGACAGCCTTTTCGAATTGATTTTTCTACTAAATAAATTTGCGTAAACGCGCTCAGAGTGGTCGAAACAGGGCCCAGGGACTCCGGACTACAATTTTCGCTCGTAATCCCTCAATGTTTACAAATCGCTTCAGTCTCCCTTTAAGTGTGTTTATTTGAGGCAATCTACGCAGTGCCAGCGTAAACAAAAGCTTGACAAATTAACTTCAGTCTCTCTTTAAGTACCCATTTTAAACAGACGTGATTACTCTAGTGAGAAAGGCATCTGAAATAGACGTCGGCGTTTTTGCTTCGAGCCGTACATCCTGACCTTTATCGAACAAGTGACGCAATTATTCATTGCGCAACTGAGATTTTTTCCGGGATGTGTAGGAGTGATGGAGGGGAAATAATGGACCCTTTCTAATGTTTCATTTTGGTGCAGAAGTGCTCAATCAAATGAGAGGAGTCGCAGATATGGTGGTGGCGGCGGTCAACAGGCCTGCGTACGCGCGCACTCAAGAGCGACTTTTCTGGGACTAAGGCCGATATGTCGGGGTACGCAGTCAGGAATACAGGCGCACGCAATGACTGCAGCGTAACGAAAATCCCCTCAGCTAACGGCGAAAATGTCTCGCTATGCCCAGCCCTTAGCCCCGTGCATTAGCATGCACAGAATACGAATTCACGCGCGCAGTGCCGTTGGCAATAATGACTGCCCAGCGCGGCAAATACGCCCACCACCATTCCGGATTACCGGCATTCGTATGTTGCCAGCACGGCTTTGAATTAGACGCGGGGCGTAGAGGAGAGGAAAAACATGAGTGCTGCTCTAAATTACACTCAATCTCTCTCTCCCTCTCTCTTGCGGAAGTTTGCCGTGAAGATTATTGTTACAATAAACAACCAAATTGGGCACGCGGCGCTACAGATTGAGGATGACCTTGGCGGAGAAAAGGCTGGGCGAAAAGCGAGCTCTCTTCTATATCTTGTCCGTATTTTTCTCAAACTAAGAGCGCTTAAAAGCAGATACAGTTCGCGGAAATGAACGCAAAACCTCGGCTGAATGGGGTAAACGTGGGGCCTTTGGCCAAACACAGGCACGCTACCTGTGCGTGTGGTTCACAGCCATACGGAGGTAATGCATGCGAGCCGAGTATTTTGATTACTTGTTTGGTCAATAGTTTAACACCGAGGCTGTTTCGCAAATCGTTCGAGCTGGTGTCCGGAGTTAGAAATACAAGAAATGCCGAGCGCTCGTGTCTGCGGGACACGCGTAATGATGGAGTAAAGGCCGTTACGGCAGCGAAAAAGAAGCAAATCGGCCGTAATTGGGGACTTAAACCATCGTGGTGGTCGTGAAGGTTGCCTACAGCCCCGCTACTTTCAAGTCTAAAGCGTTCGTTGCATCTTTCGCCCTTTTTTTTATACAACAGGTACCGTGGATGTTTTGTCGGGGCAGGAAGATGTAGGAAATGGTTGTGGTGGCGCCTAGATTACGTTGTCTATCTTCCTGGTACAGTAATACCTCGTTAACTCGAACTCACGTATCTCGAAAAATCGGCTAAGTCAAAATTTTCCGCG
>NW_027526335.1:29562150-29703115 GCF_048455015.1 Haemaphysalis longicornis | reverse complement strand
GGCGGATTATATCCACACCTACAAAGCAAAGGAAAGAGAAAAGGAAACTACAGAGAGCAAGGGAGGAGAAAATTACACAAGTTATTGTCACATGGTCATCGATAAGTTCACCTCGATAAGTACACATCGATAAGTGTTTCTTACATTTTTAAACATGCACCAACCAGCCCACTTGCTCCCCCTTCTAAGATGCCAATCAAGAGTGACGAAGTCTAATAGCCGACTGCGGTACGCCCACGCGGAAAGCCGTAATGGGCAGTTACGTCTAAGATAATGGCGTCCAGCATTGCAAAATTACTCGATAGAGCATTTTTTAAATTTTTTTCTAAGGCGCTTATTCCGAATGCGAAGGGTGTTTAAGTATTTGAGCTCATTTTGTTGTTTTTACTGATCCCTTGGTACTTCATATTTCACGTATTTTTCCAGACTGTCTTCATTTATAGCATGCTCGCCAGTGTTACGATATAAGGTTACACGTGCATGAAAATCTCAGTGGCTCCATTATATAGGATGCATTAGGCGACAATTTCCCAACCACTTTTGGGAATTAATTTTGTACTGGGCCTGAACCCCAAATGCAGAGTAAGCGATTAGAGCTAATGAAAAAAGTAAAATCAAAGGGGATTTGAGGTTGTCGCTAAATGCGAGCTAGCGTCACAGAAAAGTAAAATGAGTGGGCGCTGAAGTGAGCCATGTCGGAATACGGCAGGTCCCCCGGCATTACAGATTTTTTACTTCCACTATCGCTCGCCTTCCGACTCCGTAATTATTTATTGTGTTTAATTTTTCTTTTTCTCCATCAATCCGCAGACGCACCTCTGACGTGGGTGGCTGATTCGTTCGTTTAATGGGGACTAGTGTTGGCAAAAAACTGACAAAATGCGCGTGGCTGAGGTTGTTCCACGCAGCGGCCACTACCACCAACCAACACCAGCCGCCTTGTTGAGACTAAAACGTCGAACCAGGGTTACCAACTCTTCAACGAACGAAGTCGGGACGAGGGGGGCGGGGAAGCGTACATTAACATAGACGGCCAGCGAAATCAGTTCACTTTATTGCGGTATTACCCAGACGAATGCATTCTTTTTTTAATTGTCGCGGCCTTTTGAAGTGGCACTTCAGATGGGTACGTGCGGCTGGCAACACTTCCTCTTCCTGGAGAATGCGCTCTCTCTGTTTGCGAGACGGTTTGCGAGCGCCTGTGGTTTCAGTCAGATTTAAGCAATGCTCCGGCGAATCCAGTGTCTGAGGTTGATGTGTATAACGGTGCCATACCGACGAAATATAAATAGCGATGTGCAAGTTCATGTCGATGCACAATAAACATTTAACTGGTACTGTGAAGGCACATTTCACTTTCGTGTTTTACCGGTTCCTATGGAAGAAGGATCAATGACATTTTTTCTTGTGACGCTGGATGGCGGAACTAGCAGCTTAAACAGCTATGCTGTTAATAAAACGAAACGAAGCTCTATTACAGGCAATAAAACAAGGCCACGTGCAATAGGGATAATAATTTGGTTAACTCGCCAGTGTCTATTAAAAACCATAAAACCGATATTCAGTGACTAAATAAAAACTAACCCGAAATGCATGTTTTTTATGTATTCTAAACATGCCAGACATCCCAGCTCTAGCCATAAAGTTTGCGTGTTTTCGCCAACGGTACATGGAGGGAATGAATGTAAGTATTTACACGTGCTCGCAATGGCAAAGTTACAGTCGCCACCAACCGCATCATTCCCACAGCTTTCAAATCGCTCCTAGGTTAGAATCCACTGATTCCTTCTCCACAAAGAATTCTTCAAAAGAATTCCTCAGTGTTGTTTTAGAGTTCGAAGTTCCTTAAGCTATCAACAGGGTTACGGTTTCACGAATGAACCACAAAAGCAGTCCTCCTTAGTAGCATAGTAAGAAGGATCATCATATTAATCCTAAAAAAACGGCAGCAGCTCCCTCCTACTGTATTCCAAATGCTCCTATGCTGCGCCGTTCGAATCTATTCTTTACAACAAATTTCGTTGTCTCATCTCTCCTTCGAGTTATCAGTCTTTTAGCTTTAGTCCAGCCTCACGGCAGCCACTCCGTCACCCTGATGGTCCACCCGTTGTCAGTTCTACGCATTACAAGTCCAGCCCAACTCCAAATTTCTTTCTCAATTGTAGGCTACGATGTCTTCCACCATAGTTTTCTTCCCTAATCCAATACGCTCGTTCAATATCTCTAAGCATCTCTAAGCCTTACTCCTCTCAATCTTTCCATAGACAGTTGGAACGACATTAGTTTTCTTGCAAGCTGCTTAGCAAGCCCTCAATTTTTTGTGCCAAAACGATCACCGGGAGTACGCATCGGTTGTGTATACCGTTCTTTGCAGCGACAGAGCAAAGCTTGGTTGTTCACCATCTAGGAGTGCTTGCTGAATACAAGCTTATGGCTCCCCCCTCCCTCCCCGCCGTCGATCTAACGGACCACCGCTGTTGGCGTCGTGGGTCGTGGAACCACACGGGCTCCGTTTGTCAAACAAAAGCAAGCAAACGTGGCTGACATGCTCGTGTGTTCGGAATGACGCCTATTCACACGCCACCACAAGGTCCGCACGGACATTTTCTAGACTAAGCGGTGCCGAATAGAGGATACACACGAAGAAAGGAAAACCTCATGGCCAGGGGGAGAACAACGGCGCGGCAGGAGGCGTTGATCGAGTCCTCATCGCACACAAACGGCATGGTCTGGCAATTCCAGCTCCGCGTTCCAGCCGGCCTTCGCTTATATACAAACAACTCTCCCCTCCTCCCCACGTGTTTTATACTGGCTGCGCGGGGTGGTCCGCTCGAACGACCACGGCTGCGTGCAACAAGCCGAACAGCCAGGAAAACTCGGAGCGCCGATTAGAGTGTGCTCCGCCGATGAGTCACACGTGAGGCACCTTACTTTTGTTGATCGCGTCGGCTTTGTTGGGACCCATCCGGGGTAAAGTGTCTCTTTCTTCCCCCTATAGCAGATGCGCTTTGGACGGGCACGCGTGCGAACGCTGGATGCGCATTTAAAGCAGCAGGAACGCTACAGAAACGGCGCTGCTGTCAGAGTGCTCCTGTAGGCGCCGGATTACTTTGAGGTTTAAACACGCGCACGGGTTGCCAATTAATGACAGCATGCGTCTACAAAATATGCAGGGCGACAGGTTGGGTCTCGGAAACTTCGTTGCAATTGGAAATATAGCTTTGATCAACTTTTGTAACCGGCGTTAGTCTTTCTTTGGAGCATGGATGGTAAAAATTGAGAACTAGGTATTTGTGGATAAATTCGAAAAATATAGCTCCAAGCAAAGAAACCTTGCTAAAGACATGACCATACCGTTCGAATTTAGCAATCGTGATATTGAATATACCATTACTTATCACAGTTCAGAGCTATACGTTTAGCGTCATGCGCTGACTTTAAGGTGGCCCTGCAACACTTTTTTCAACATTTTTGAAATCTTAAATGCTCGCAGAACGTAGTCACCCAACACACCCAGCACTTAGATTAGAGGGTCGCAAAGTACCTCCGCAAAAAATTACTGCTCTATGCCCATCAGATAACTTGAAAACTCGCTCAAAAAATGTTCCCTTCTTCTCCGGTCTTGACGTTCTTCGACGGCCCGAATTACGTCACTAAGGCCAAGTAGCGGCTGCTGGCCGATTTTTCTTCAGTTGCAGCAGTGAACGCTTTTCAATAGAAACTTAAAAAAACCACAAATACAAAGCAGAAATGGAAGGCGTATCTGGTGCGACGAGCAAATTACGCAGCGTCGCTCCGTGCTGGCGATAAGTATAGCTTTCGCAGTGGTTCCAGACGCGAAGAGAGAGAGAGAGAGAGAGAGAGAGAGAGAGAGAGAGAGAGAGAGAGAGAGAGAGAGAGAGAGAGAGAGAGAGAGAGAGAGAGAGAGAGAGAGAGAGAGAGAGAGAGAGAGAGAGAGAGAGAGATAATTTATTTAGTGGCTCAATAATTTCTCAGACGGTCGGCAGCCGAATCCAGCTTGGATCCTACGGCGGCGTCTATGGCCGGGCCGTTCATGAATGAGGTGAATGCAGTGGCGTGCCTCGCAGAAGCCCCGGAAGAGCCGCACGGATAGCCAAAGCCACGAGAGCCGTCTGGATGTCCTTGTTGGCGCTGAGCAGCGCGGCCTCCAAGCCTGATTTGTCGGTCTGCATAGTGGGGCACTGCCATAGTATGTGTTGCATGTTGGCCCAGTCTCCGCAGGAGGGACAGAGTGGGCTATATAAGGTAGGATATATTCTGCTGTACAGTGCGGGCGAAGGGAGGGCGTTCGTCTGGATTTGCCGTAATATGGTCGCTTGGTGTCGAGTGAGGGAGGAGTGCGGGTGCGGATACATGCGTCTAGTGTCCTTGTAGTGAGTCAGGATATCTTGAAAACTAAGGAGGGGTGCTGAGAGAGGATGAGTGGCGGGATGATCTGACACCTGGTTGGTGAGCTCGCAGGCCAGCTCATGAGCCACCTCGTTCCCCTCCAGGCGAGAGTGGGCGGGGGTCCAAAGGAGACGTATGGGAGGTAAGTGTGGAGTCTCGGGGATGGTGTGTAGAATGCGAGCAGCTTGAGGGCTGCACTTGCCGTTGGTAATGTTTCGCTGGGCGGTCTGGGAGTCAGTGACGATGATTCCAGGTGAGGCACTGCGAGCGATGGCTGCAAGCGCAAGGGCGATGGCTGCCTCTACTGCGTCCGTGATGTCGCCATGGACCGCTTTCCTGCCCATTGGGAAAGTTAGATAAGGCAGCGCAGAAGGCGGCGCGTCCTTTATATGAAGAGGCGTCCGTATACCAGGCATGCAGATGGGTCTTGAGGAGGCGTGTGAGGTACCTTGTTTGTTCCTGGCGCCCTCCGTCTTGGGAGCCCGCTTGCATGTTCTTGGGGAGAGGGGGCGCTTGTATCACGGCTTGTAAAAAAGCAGGCACGGGTTGCGCAAAAGGGTGTTCAAATGGGACCGTACGGCCTAGCCTTTGTAGGATTTTTCTGCCCGTACGCGTGCGTGCAAGGCGGTGAATGTGAGAAGTTCGTTGAGCCTCAATGAGCTCATCAGCTGTATTATGGATGCCGAGCTCCAAGAGACGGCGGGTAGGTGTTCCGGGAATGCCTAGCACCTGCTTGTAGGTACGGCGCTGAATTACATTAATTTTTTTCCATTTACAGGCGAGTCAGCTGCAGGTAGGGGGTGGAATAGGTTATCTTGGAGAGAATGAAGGCTTGTACGAGGCGAAGTAGAGACCTTTCGGATATTCCATGTCTTCGATTAGCTACCCGAGTGGGCATGCGACCGATCTGGGTGGTATGAACATCGAGGAGGCGGATGGTTTCGGTGTTGAGACCATTGGCTTGAATGTGCATCCCCAATGCCCGAATAACGGGAACCTGGGGTATGGGTGTTACGATGTTGGAGATTAACTGAATGCTCTGGTGGGGTGGAGGGGTGTGACGGCCTGGGTAGATAAGTAATAGCTTGGAGTTCTGAGGGGAACACTGCACTGCAGCCCCTTGCTGTTGGCATAGCGTTCTCCTGTTTTAACTCAGGCTTGAAGGGCGTCTTGGATGTCGCCGTCGCTACCCCCCGGCTGTCCATGGAGTGATATCGTCCGCGTATAAACTGCGTCGGAGATTAGGTATCTGGGCTAGTGCTGGCGGGAGACCTCGCATCGCCACGCTAAATAAGAAGGGCGAGAGCACATAGCCTTGGGGTGTCCCCACATCGCCCAGCAGGATGGAATCGGTTTTCAGATCCCCGGTTGCAAGGCGTGCCGTACGGTGGGACAGAAAGTCATGTATGTAGGGATAGGCTCTTGGACCGACGTTCATGTCCGTGAGACCGCTTAAGATGGCATCGTGGGCTACGTTATCGAAGGCGCTCTTGGGATCTAAACCAAGGACGGCCCGGGTGTCCCGTGGCTAGGCTCCGGTTCCCACTATTATCTCACGGTGCAGCTGTATGAACACGTCCTGCGTGGAGCGTCCCTGGCGGAAGCCGTACATGGTTTCGGGGAGTAACTGATGTGTTTCAACATATGTAGCAAGCCGGTGGAGATCCATATGCTCGAACAACTTCCCTAAGCATGAGGTTAGTGAGATGGGACGAAGGTTCTCGATTTTCAGGGGCTTTCCTGGTTTCGCTTTGAATATGGTGATGGCAGTTTTCCAGTCATCCGGGACCACCCCGTCGGTCCAGCATTTCTTGAAGTAGACTGTGAGTGCCGCGACAGAAGCGTCGTCCAAGTTCCGAAATGTCTTATCGGTGATCCCGTCGGATCCAGGCGCCGATTGCGCACGGAGTTGGGCCATGGACCTGCGGGTGTCCGACTCCGTGTACGGCGCATCAAGCGTCGTATTAGCGGTGCCTTGATATGTGCGTGAAACCGACGGTGGTGCTTGAGTAATGTAGCGGGCTTGGAGCTCTGTGAGGAGCTGCTGGGGGTCGTCTAGGTATTGGTGCAGCAGTTTGAGGAGTTCCTGTCGTTGAGACGTTCTGGTCTTGCGTGTCATCAATGAGATGACGGAGTATACGCCAAGTGCGTGAGGCACTCATATTAGACCCCAAGTGTTGGCACAATGAGTACCATTGCTGTGCCGTTACGTGGGCGGCGTGGTTCTCTATCTCACATTGGAGTTGCACAATTCTACGGCGGAGCGCCCTGCTACCCGGTCGGGCACGGTACCGTCGTTGGCGGCTAGATTTGGCTTCCCATAACCGTAGCAGACAGGAGTCCGCCTGGTGAATCTGTGCTTCCTGCAGTATTGTGCGGGTGTGGTGCTAAACGTCCTGCGGAAGCTGGGCTATCCATTCCGAGAGATTCTCTATGGGCTGATCGGGTTCGGTGCCCTGCAGTTGCGCCTTGCGGGACTCGGGCCAGTCAACGAGTTGCTGAGCAACGCCAGCACGAGGTAAAGGCGTCTCTAAGTTAATGCTCAGGATGTAGTGATAACTACCAAGGACGAACCTAGTGTTGGTCCAAGAAACGGAAAGGTGATGATTTCGAATGAAGAGGAGGTCGGGGGTAGTGTCCTGTGGGGCACTCCTACTCCGTCTTGTGGGCTGCATCGGATCGGTTAAGAGCAGAAGGCGCTCTTGTGCATCAAGCCATTAGCGGGTGCCCTTCGCTGTGTTCCGTCCGTAGCCCCATGCTGCGCGTGGGGCGTTGAAGTCCCCCAGGACAAGGAGCGGGGAATGATGGCCATCCCAGTCGGCTGCACGTCGGAAAATTTTGGAAAAAAGGTGGGCCTGCTGGAGCTGCTGTACGTATTAAGTATGAAGATACTACTTTTGCGCTGGCCCGTGGTGTAAAGCAGTTTCACCAGCACGTTATCGGCCCCCTCGACTCCCATGGCATGTTGTATGACCGGGATATTGCGACAGACCAGCGTGGTGACCAGATGGTGGGGGCGGCTGGCAGGGACAGTATCCGTCGGGGCAAAGGCACGATAGCCTGCGAGCTTGGATGTCCCATATGTCTCCTGCAGTGCGATAATATCTGGTACGGCGTCGTTCCCCACCGCATGTATGTGCTGTTGTAGGACGCCGCGCTTCTTGCGGTAGCTTCTACAGTTCCATTGCCAGGTAATTACGTTGCTGTAGGGTCGCCGGTTATCTAGTCCCATGTTAATCCCCGAGAGTATTCTTAGATAATGCAGTGTGCTCTAGGAATGTGCTTGTGCTGGACACAGTGGTGGGGCGTGTGTACGGCTTGTGCTTAATTGGGCCGCCACCCCCGAAGACCGGCTGGCTCTGCGTGTTTTCGAGAACCGAGATTCGGTATTTCATAGCTGAGAATTCTTTCGCGGTGGTATCGGTGAGATTTGTGATCATTCATTTCCTTGAGCTCCTCCTAGCGGTCGTTCATTGCGCGTTCGGTTTTCTCTTCTAGTTTGGAGTTCACGACTTGCTCGATTGCAGGCTGAGTATCCATGGGTTTAGCATGAACTCCCTTACGGCGTTTGGAAGGATGTATAGCGACGGTGTCGGTCTCCGAGTCGGCGGATGTGGGTAGTTCTCTGCAGAGCTCACTGCGTGCATTTAAGAAGGGGTGTGCAGGGCCGACCAAGAAGGGAGTGTAGTGGTGGTGTCCAATGTCTCCTGGGACGGGAGCTCTCCTAACGCCTGTCGGGTGAGCTGTGTACGTAACTGAGCGTTCTCTTCCGCTAGCAGTCCTATCATTGGCCTGAGCTTCACCAATTCCTGCTGTAACGGGTGTGCCTTATGTGTGGGATGTGCGGACTGGGAGGCCGCTGCTGCCCAGCTAACCTTGGAAGGCGCACCGGAGCTTGTATTTCCGGATGCCGGAGACCGGAACTGGCGTCGACCGGAGCGGCTCCGCTGGCGATCGGAAGAGGTGCTGCGATGGCGATTGGTAGACTGGCTTTGCCGCCGTTCTGAATTGGGGCTGCGCTGGCGTCCAGTAGACGGACAGCGTCTGAGCGATCCGAGGCCCCCCTTGCTTGGCATGCGGGCGCGGTCCGTACGGCAGCGTGGCCGACGTCTTCATCTTCTCGTTAACGTTTATACGTTGATTTTTGAGCATTAAACGCACTGTTAATGTTTTGTAGATACCAATCTGGTAAACCTGGTGGACTGGCTTGTACATGTCAGCATTGTTTATCGCAAAGAAAACCTCAATCATATTTAAGGCAAAACAGAAGTGCATGACCGGTAGTACCAGCGTTTGTTTAATTAAGAATAAACGTGGAGTTAGTTTTAATGGCGACAAATGATGAGCTAAGTAGTCTAAACTTAAGAATGACCCATGGCACTGACACTCAGTGTTTAGTGAAAAGAAAGAACGAAAAAACATTGACTTTTATCTGACGAAAACAGTAAGTAGTAAACAGTAGGAGTAAGAAGAGTAAAAGGTAAGAAATCCTTCCGCGTGTTCAGTCGTCGGCAAATACTACCCTGCTACCCCATATTGCTTCATCTCTAAGTTCCAACCACCTTCGTCGACGTAGACGACGACGAATGAATTTAGGATGATTGCTTTTTATTATCGTACCATTTTGTCCTTGGATAGGGCTCAACTTAACAGCGTTAGCTATAAAACCAAGGATCATGTATACCCAGAAGGCAGCAGAGATTCAAGCAAAAGTAAAGGGGAAAGATTTCGCGTCCGCGGTTACGAGTTGTGGTTACGCGCCAAAAGGTTGGGCACGCTAAATAGAAAGTGTTTGGCGAATAAACCTCGGCCGCAGCTTAGTGAGTTGCAGTGGGCAGGCGCCAGAGAACGCTCATTGCAGGCTAGCCCCTAAAGCACAAAACAAGTAACGAGCCCTGTGTGACCACACGAGGGCGCGTCCATCCATTCATCCGACAAGCAACAATTGCTCCGAGACATGTATAGACAAGACAAGAATCAACGAACTAGACTAGACTGCTCCGCTTCAGCCTGCCGCAATAGCCAGCGAGTCGAAGGTAGCACCAATTAAAAATCAGTAGGCATAGATGTACCCTAAGTAGGTGCACCCGCTCGAGAGTTCGACTGGGCCGTCATGAAGTTTCCAAACAATCATCTGCGTCTGCGAAGAGAAGGAGAGGTTGCAAAGGCCAACGCTCCAGCACAGATTACGGACGCCCAGTTGATGATGATGATTATTGATGATTGCTATTGGTTTCCCCTTTTTAGCGGGGTGATGACGTGTCATCTTACCAAAAAGGACTAATATACCTATATTTTATACTCTCGCTTTAATACTAGCGCTGCTAAGGGAGGCACAAAAAACCTAATACGCACAAAATACTTTTTTTTCCTGTTACAGATGGTAACTGTCCTAGGCAATATTCCCCTCTCTGCTTTTCGTCCACCAGCATTCTAATCTTCTTTTCGTCCCCTCGATAGCCTTGAAGTTAACTTCCTCTGTGATACGCTTAAATCGTAGGGCTTCTGGAAGCTGAATATTTCCCTCATGTAGAATTGGATGGATACCCTCGCATTCTAACACTATGTGCCGCATAGTTTCTGTTTCTTTTCCGCAGACCACGCATACCCCATCACTTTGTGAATACTTCCCCACAAAGCTCTTAGTTCGCAAGCAACCTGCTCTAGCCTCAAAAAGCAAACCAGTGTCCTGGGAATTATCGTAAAAATTTTCCTTTCTGATGTCCAATTTCTCAGCCCTGCTCATCTCTAACGACGTTTTAGCTTCCATTTTTTCCCTGCATTTATTCGTTTCAATCTGCCTTGCCTCTTTTTTGGTTACCTTGGCTGTTTTGGATTCTCCACTATTCTTTTCGTATTTCATCTTTAGCCTTCTAGTCTTACTTAACCACTGCGTGTCCACGCTTTTCAATTATAGGTGCCTAAAAACCTTAGCTGCCCATCTACGTTGATCCATTGCTCTCAACCTCCTCTCAAAACACATATAACGGTGATAGTTGGCTTGCCCTTTGTGCCGGAGTGATGTCAAGCGCCCTAAGGCGTAACGCCACCCGAGTTCTTTCTAAGCCTCTCGTACTCGACCATGTGGTCGGGCGTACGTGTTGCACCGAAAGCGAACAGCTCAGACCACATCGTCCGGCTCGTTATTGAAAGGGCAGGGGCGTCTTTCCGGGGTCGAGTGGGCTGAGCTATTTGCAGACAATGGGCTTCCCCGCATCACAGGTCAGCCTGGCGCGTCCTCCGCTATGAAAGAACAGAGGGAGAAGGCAGGAACGAGCTGTCGAGCGTCGCGCGACCTTTTGTGCAGCGTATCGTCTTCTATAACGTCCCTCACTCCGGATCGAGTTACAACCAAAACACTGGGGCTCAACAGAAGTGACACGTACGAAACAACGCCGACGGCGTGAGCTCATCAATGCGAGTGGACTGGGGCAGCCGTGTGCGCACTAATTGCCACGCGACCTGAGATGGGATGCCGTACTTTCCTGCCTACAACTCGCATGCATGCGCTGTCAGTACGACAATATTTTCGGCTGGAACGCTTGGGGTTGTTATGTCGGGGATTTAATAAATTGCTTATAAATTTATAGATTTATTATTCACTGATTCAATCAGTGGCAATCTAAGTGTCCGTTACTGCCCTATGCAAAAATGTCCTGCTCATCATTCACTCGTCGCCGGAGGCTGTTGGCGTGGACAGACGCGGGAAGGTTTGTACGTTGGTCCCATTTGTTTTCTTGGTTCATCATGTAATATCATCCGCACCAGTGCCAGGTTTTTTTCTTCTGTTTCTGGCCGAAAAGCTTACGGCGACGACTCATGAATAATTCACAGGAAATGCTTTTTCTTGCATCCTACATAGCGTTCTCTAGTTGCGTGCCTAATCCAGCGGTGGTTCTAACTTATCGGTGAGAGTGCACGTAAAGGCTTAATCTCTTCCGTATTTCTTCCTAGTATGCCCGCGAGAACATTTGATGGAGGAAAGATTCGTGTAAACAATTATTTTCAGCTAAACATGGCTTCACAGCTGACCGTTTGCGTTTTACACGCATGCACCGACAAGTTTTCACGTATCTAACCCATACGTTCTCCAAGCTAAACGCCCAGTCTAAACTAACCGCAACATGGGATTATATAAATTCGCGAAGTGTATTGCATCAACTGCCATACCCTGAGCCAACTGTGAGCCCCGTTGTCCTTTGAACAGCTTCGCGAAGCCTAAACCGGATTCCAAGCCCTCCGACTTGTACCATCTTGTATTCATTCTTTTGCTGGTATATTTGCTCGTACTCCTATGTATTCGCTCAGGTAAATCTTGGTCGAATGTTGTTTACTATATCTGTGAGGTTTAAACCACCCAATCCACTCAAGCCGACAGCGTGAGACACCGTTTCTTAGATATTTTGTTGTGCCCTTTCACTCTATTTTTAACGTAGATTTTCCCGTTTCTTTTCGTGAAAAAACCCAACGAAATTCCTCATCATAGTCATCATCATCATCGCCGTCTTCGTCGTCATTATCATCATCATCATCATCATCATCGTCGTCGTCGTCGTCGTCACCACCAACGCCAACATTAACAACAACAACAACAGTAACAACAACAACAGCCTACTCGCTGATATTATGTACTCTTGTTTGCCTCAAATATACCTGAGGCACGTTTCATAAACAATGTTGACATGTGCGAGCCGTACCATCCATCCGTGCACGAAGTTGGAAATGTCTTTCCTAAAGACCGTTCCGTTGAGTGAAAGACCTAGCCTCGCACCCAATCGACGTTGTGCGCAGACAGCCTTTTTCCCTCTGGGATGCGTGCGCGCGGATAACGGTGCCGCCGCTTCCTTGTATGAACTGTAATCTGTAAGCCACGTGCGGATGAGTGGGCCAATATTTAATGCGTTCCAATAATGCGCATTTAAAAAGAAATATTGATGAAATGTAAGCCAGTTGGAAAGCTTGTACCTTGAATTTAGAGGCAGAAAAGTCTTGTCAATTTTGTCTAGCCGAAATTTCCCTGCGCGTCTACGTTGGAAAAGCCCCAAAAAATGTCTTCATTTATAAATACGAATTATAATAAGCTCTGTGCCGAGGAGTGAAGCAGTCCTTTATTCAAATTGGTGTCACAATGTAGATGTGAAGGGAATAATGTATGTATAAATCTCTAAAATTTGATCCGTTTGTTTCTGCGGAAAGTCATCGAAGTCGCGTACTAAATGCGCCTTTCACTGAAACGGCCGAAGATTCTGCTTCGGTTCAAGTTTTATTCCCGCAGGTCTCATGTCTCATCTGTACATAATTTAACGGCGCATAACGAATAAAAAATTTATGTCTCGTCGCACCACTGGTATCACTTGGTAATCGTTCTCGAGTGCATTTCGCGGTTGGCGTTGATGGTAAAGATAAGTTAAAGGGCAGTTTCTACGCCTTTAAACTTGCTCTGAAAATTGAAAGGGGCCACTTTGCCTGTGGTCCCAGGTGGTATTAGCCCTACATCAACTGCCGCTCCGCTAGGCTAAAGCGGTCACATTGCGACCGCTACCGTTCGAAACACGGGCGGTGTGAGCTTGCCACGATGATTTTACGGTGTCTACTACAACGCTGTGTTCTGATTTTTTGCAGCGAAGAACTGTGCCTACCGCCAAAGCGTAATAATTGCCACCCGTAACATCACAGTGAAAAAAATTCATGCATCTCCACGAAGTGAATCATGACGGGTGGGCGCAGCACTGGGGATCGTTCTTACCGTAAATCACCCTTGAGAGTGCTTACTGCTGCTAAAACAATTTCCAATCCAATACAATGCAATTCAATTCAATCCAATCCAACCCATTTCAATCCAATAAAATTCATTTCAGTACAATCCAATCTAAATCCAAATCTAATTCAATCCAATCCAATCCAATGCTTCTCGCGCATGCGCACCACGGCTCTCCAGGAGCACTCTCTCTCCCTCTCTCTTTTTATCTTTCATTAACATTTTATTTTGTTCTTGTTAACCTTGTGTGAACCTTTTGTTCACTGATGTTTCGATTTACACGGTGCTGTGCCGTGAGCACGGACGCCGGACGCCGGACAAGCCTCGGCCTTAAGGTGATTCGCCCCTAAAAGAACTGGCCGTGTATCCGCTGACTTCATTGCAAATGTCTTCAACAGACGATAGTCTGCCGTCCCCGCCACGTAAATGCGTCTCTCGTCTGCCCCGCCCACCCCTCACGCTCTCCCCCTCTTTTTTTTTTTTTGATTCTCTCACGGTAAACACGAAGGAGGTTTGCTAAAGTCAACACAATTTCCTGGCCGGATCCACTGTTTGCGCCATCTACTGTAACCTTTTGTTACTCTTGAACTTCGAACAATGCCAAAAGAACTGGACTAGCGCGAGCGCTTTTTGCATTTTCGGGTCGAAAGATTGTTTTTAAGGCGCATATATATTTTCTATCTCGAAAATCAAGAAGGCACATATGTATAAATAGAACACTGCGAAGGCCACTTCTGTATTGATGTTATGCCTAAATTTTTCTGATGTTTTATTTTTCCCGAAAAATGTTAGCAAGTATGAAATGTGTTTCCAGATTTACAGGTTTGGGAAAGGCTTTGCCTGTTTATGCCCTTCGTTCAAGTATTCTTTTAACTCTCGACCTAGCGGATGAATCGAGGGGCGTATACATACATACATACATGCATACATACATACATACATACATACATACATACATACATACATACATACATACATGCATGCATACATGCATGCATACCGTATTTACCCGCATAATGATCGTACTCATACATACATACATACATACATACATACATACATATATTAGTAAATGTAGTAAATGCATGCATGCATACATGCATGCATACCGTATTTACCCGCATAATGATCGTACTCGCGTAATCGCACCCCTGCAGTTTGCCGTCAAAGTTCGATTTTTTTTTTTCATTTCCCGCGCGATGAACGCACCCTGAACTAGCCGCAGCAATATGTCGTATTTGCGCCAAGTCTAGCCGATGATGGTCGTGCGTACCTCTCTCTCCTTCCCTTTCAAAGAGGGACTGGCTACGTTATTGCGGCAATCTCGCCGATATTAGCGATATCGGCAAGCATGCTTGCAAAATTGATGAGGAAAAAACTCTCAATAAATGCACATAACCCTTTAATGCCGGAATTATGAAATAGGCCGCAAAAAAATTTCTTTTTTAGTGTTTCGGCTTTAAACAGACACCGTGATTACATTCCACAGTTGTATTATCTGGGATGCAACTTAATCGCCGACTTTTAGGTTTGTCGCGAATTCGCGACAACAGGCACTTAGGCCAATATCTGGAATGCAACTTTATCGCCTACTTGGTCCTTATCGCCTACTTGGGCCATCCCTTTGTTCGGGTTTTTTTGCGTTGCAAAAGGATTGGTCTGCTGTACGATGTGATGCAGCAAGCTGTCATCAAAAAACTCTTTGAAATATTTAGTAGGTGCTCGCACAGTGTCTCTTTCAGGAAGAGTAGTGGTATTCCACGATGGTATTTCCCGCTGTTCTTGACAGTCTGTTTTTTTTTTTCACTTCACTGTCTGTTTGGCAGAGTGTCACAAACTCCTCCCCCGGGCAATTGCGTCCGCTTGCAAATACCAAAGGAGGGGCGCGAGACAACAGTTATTTATATTTTAGCAGGGTGGTCGGCCCGTGAGTTTTCACGTGTGCCGAGATTGCTGGGGTGAAGGAAATCACAACGGGGATGCTCGGCTACGTTTTGGACTATATAGGTTTACTGTACAAACAAAAAGACTACAGGGCAACGCCCGACACAAGAAGAGAAAAAAACCTTCACAATGCCATCGGCCTGTGCGCGCAGGCACTAATCCGCCGTGGCCTACGACTTAACCTTCTACCTCGAAAACATACTCAGACAGCCGTACGCGACACACTCTAGAGGCAAACACTTGTTTTAACCTCGACAACGCAACTACAACAAAAGTACTAACAAGTACGCAACACGCAAAAACACTCTAGAGGCAAACACTTGTTTAAACCTCAACAACGCAACTACCAAAAAAATACTAACACTTACACAACACGCAAAACCCTCTAGGGGACAAACATTGTTAGTTACGAGTGACGCTAGAAAAAAAAACTGAAGGCGGATACCTTAACCCGATACGACAAACAATTCCGAAGGAGGGGCGCGGGAAGAGGAAGTCTCTACGAGACAAGTAGAACCCGCCGGTTGAACGGCAGAAAGTCACGACGAGGTGGAGACGGCCTCGCCGGGCAGCAGCTCACGTGTTTCGGGGCTCCGGGGTGCAGAAGCTGGTCGGCCATGGGACTCGCGGCGACGGGCGAACTCGAGCGCTGAGCCGAGGCGTGGACCGGTCCGTCGCGAGCCTACCGATGTGCTTCTGCTAAAGCGCGTCACCCCCGGGCCTTTCCCCGCGTAGCACGTTCTGAAATCTTCGCCGACTGCCCCAAGCAATCGCTTGCGTCCGCTTAAATAACCTCCGCCGGCCGTCCCGTAGCCCCACTTCGAAGTATTCCCATTGTTCCTCTTTTCCCCCTCCTGGGGGCCCTTGCTTCCTTCGCTACGATCGCAAACGCGCGTCCACGCCAGCGACCGTGACGTCACCCTCGGACAACAGCGCTGGAATGCGGCAGCTCGCATTGTCCTGGTAGCAGGCAGGACGAAACAAAGGAGGTGCGCACAAAGCTGAAGGGGGTACCCCGAATTCCCTCGCGCGGCGCAAAATGGCCGACTCCGTCCGGGAGGCCGTCCGAAAATAAAAAAATGGAGGGTCTGGCCTGCAGTTTGTGACACAGAGGCAGTTGGCAAAGGCACCACGTCACCGTTTTCATCTTCACTGCTTTGACGGAGGCTCTCCCAAGTGCGCAGCTCGTGCTTGTGCATGAGGATCGTAGTCAACATCGTCGTAATCACTGTCACTAAGTCAGCTATCGTCACTGTTATCCTCAGGTGGCAGGCGTGTGCGAAGCACTTTTCTTCCATACAACGATCTGACATCCATACTCGGCCATAAAATAAAAAAAAAAACCATCATACCTGCAGTCACCGCAAACTGCCTAAATGGCCGAGTGTCGCGAATTCGCGACATACCACGAAAGCAAGAAGCATGCAACAAAAAAAATATTTTTCGACAATGTAACACCTCATGGGCAGTCTCCTGAATGCGTGCAAATAGAAAAAAAAAAAAAATTGGGGGACCTTGTACTCACTATGGTTAGACAGAAAACGACGACGAAGTGAGAGCTGTTGCACGCGGCACGCGCAGTCCGCCAACCGATGGACATACTGAGTTTAATTTTCAACACCTTATACGAGATGGCGCTACAAGTCTGGAGCACAACCACCACCTCTTTGCCGCAAACACATCACAGCCGTCGCTGAAGCCAGCAAAGGTTTCGCGAGTTGGTTGGCCAGCTTCATTCAGTATGTCGCGAATTCGCGACAACTGTACTCACTAGACAAAGAAACAGACGTTCTCAGGGTGCTGCGTCGGCAGCCATGTCTGTTTTAATCTCCCTCACTGTGACAGTGGGCGTTGCTTATTGGTCGAATTGTTGTCACCTCGTGTTTGTAGGATGCGCAGCATCCTACAAACACACACTTTCCCACACAGAACACAATTGATACCCAGTCATCCACACCTCTTTACTGACCCTACCTGTCCAGCCTGCTGGGCACTCGACACTCACTACCATTCCCTCTGCGAATGCCCCGCAGACCCGTACCCCCCGTTCCCTTCCCTCACCACTGGGAGCAGATGTTGCGTGACCCGGAGGAGTCAGGCCAAGTCCTGACCACTTCCCGGGCCCTGGCGGTCGCGGCGGCCCTGTGGGCCTCCTCCACCCCCAACACCTGATGCCGTTGGACGAAAAAACGTATTCCTTCGCAGCAAACTCGTTCCAGCGCGTTCCGCAAGTCCCGACCACACTGCATTTTACGTCACTTTGCAAAGCGACTGGCGGTGGTGTGCAGAGTTTTTATTAAGTTTTTGTATATCATATTTTATGTTCATGAGACCTATCGTAAAAAAAATTTTCCCACAACTTGCTTGCGTTTTCTGTGCTCAGACATGTTTCGCGAAAAATTTACCCCGCGTAAAGAACGCACCCCTAATTTTGCATCGATTTTTTTTTTTTTGAAAAAAGTTGTAACCATTACGCGAGTAAATACGGTACATACGAGCAAACAATTTTGGGTTTAACCAGCCCAAGAAAGATTATCGTCTTTAAAAGTGATCTGACAGCAAATGATTGGGAACAATCGCGTTCGTGCGCCTGAAGCTTACGGTCGCATGCGGCAAATCCAACTTTACAGCGAGCGCTAACTAAAGCATCGCGAACTTAATCGATACACCAGTTTTTGCGGGAAGCGATAGGCCCGCGTGGCAGTAATGTCAATGTGCATGTGGCAAAGCAAACATTATGGTAACAGCCAATCTAACGCTAAGCCAATACAGTCGAACACGGATATATCGAACTCCAAGGGGATCGTGAATGAATTCGATATATCGATAATTCGATATATCAAATACGCCTATCTGAAGATTATCTGACTACTCCGCACATCACTGAGAGTTTTCTGTAGTCATGGAAAGTGATAGTTTACCATTTTGACCCTCAAAGCACGGAAAATCCAAACCGCAGCATGATGACCACCGCACTTTATTTATCACTGAAATGTATTCGAGCTTCGCTTGTTTTTTATTCTGCGTGGTAAAGTTCGCCAAATTGTCTTAAAGATTACAAACACGCACAAATGAGAAAATCAACGCTGTACACTGTACCACAACAGAGGGGAATAACGCTGACAGAACCTCGACTGCAGTAGGCGGTTGGGAACGTTGTCAGGCACTGAGTGGCGTTATCTTCAGTATTCGAACTGAACACCTCCCCCATCTGGAGGCGTGCAATGCAGTCGCTTTGCACCCGGCACGCTACGGAATAGCCGGGGCGGGTTGTGCTGCATTCGCCTTTACGTCAACGTAGATGCGTGCATCGCCCGCAAAACTACTGCGAGGAATTCCGAACGCCTTTTCAACCAACATCTTTTCAGCAGCCTGCACCCAACGAATTCCCGCTTTCGATGCTCCGAAAAAAAGGCCTTGGACAAAACAAACATACAACACCGCATCGGTCCTCTTGCACGAGCCACCAAACAGCTAAATCACAGAAAAAGAGTGCCTCCGGTCAATTTCTTTTGCTTCTTTATGTTCTTTCGCCCCAACCACTATCCGCGTTCTAGCTATCATAGAGCTGCCCCTCGTGCTAGCGTGAAAACAGCTGTTGAAGGCCATCGAAGCAACATAATGCCGCGGACGCCGCCTCTGTCTCACCAAGCCAGGCAGCTCCTGCGATGAGTCAAGATTATCATCAACTCCACCTCATCAGAACAAGCAAACTTTAAGGGGCACCTTCGGCGCTGAATTCGATATATCGAATCTGCCCATGATCAGGAGTTCGATACACGTGCACAACAGCCCTATACTTTTGCATGGGATTTTCAAGGGGATGTTTGCACTGTTCGATATAGACAATAATTCGATATATCCGTGTTCGATATATCCGTGTTCAACTGTATCACCAACAAGTGCTGCTCATGCATCTGAAACAGACATGCCGAGTGGCCTACGTTCGTACCCACATACTGTGTGTCCATACCGGGCTGTAGGTCTCCATTATAATACGCGATTAAAGTTGTTATACTTTTTTTTCAATTCACACCGCGTGTTAATAACGCCACTGCTTCCATCTACATCTTTTTCGGCTTCCTGTTATATGCAGCGCAAATGCTTTGGCATGAGTTCGGTCTGAAAGACGCCGCAGAAGTGGAGAGAGCGGTTAACCATCGGAGGGAGCTGGGGATCCGGCGTACGGTGGAGATAGCCGCTCCACCGAGAAGGAGGAAGGAGCAGCGGGAGGCGGCTGAGCAGCGCGGACATCATTTTTCCTGCGGGAGTCAGTCAGGGATCAATTAGTGATCGACGCGCTGCGGATGGCCCGGCGGCTTCTCGCGCCTGCGGGAAGTCGATGGCCGTGAGAACTCAGCCCTAGCTCGGATGAATGTTTGATAGGCCGCGCGAATGGCGCCGTTCCTTGCCATTAGTTCCGGGCTTTCCTTTTTTGTAAGGTGTAACGCGCTTAGACGTCACAGCAACTTTTGTGTCTCGCGTATGCAGCTGTTCCGTATACACGAGCATTTCCACACTTGCTCCCGGCGTTGGGTGCGCAGCTGAAGTTTCTGTTTTTTTTTCTTTCCCACGAACACCCAATTCGAAATAATTTTATCGTGTAATAAATTGAATTGCACTTACCTCCCCTAAAGCCGTAAAGCCCGCGATATCAACTATACGTGTGGGATGAAAGTAATGAATCTAGTGACACTAAGTCATTATTTCAAAAAGTAATGTTTGAAGATATTTTCGATCCCTTCAAAGACAAGGTGGTGCAATTTCCAAGATCAATGTCCCACGTGAAAGCTGCAAAAAAGTAGCTATCACTTATGGTTATCTACTTATTATGACAATACTATTATTATTGTCTATGAATTATCACACCAGTATTACCACTTTACTCAGAAAGCATGTAGGGGTAATAAGTGCGTGTCTTTTTCATAAACTTATGGAAGTATGTACGGTGAACTGGAACGTGCAGCATGCACTCGACTTGGCGCTATCTAGTATGTCGTACGCACTAGACCACGAAGAGTGAGTCGCCTGTGGAAACGCGTACAGTGTCTCCCTGCACCGAACAATGGGCCTCGCAGCGTCTTCGCATACTGAGAATGCCTTTTGTCAGCAAAACACACTTCACACAGTGCGCGTTCGTGCAGCAGTCTTTTGTGATCTTCTACGATGACGCTACTCGAGCCGCCTTCCGCGACACCCACTTGCTTCTATTCAAACGCAAATGGGCTCATTAAAGGGGTCCAATGACTGCAGCAGCGTGACATCCAGAAAGATCGGTCATCGCTCACAGTGGCGCGTCGTTGAAGGGCTGAAAGGCTTGAATAGAAGCTGTGGAGGCCACGCCAGGCGTGTCTAGAGTTTCTATGGTGCTGCGCGCTGTTTCAAAGCCCCTGAGTAACACTAGAGTACGTTTGGGCAGTGCATTGCAATGGCAAGATGCAAAGCCCGAGGAAGGAAGACCAGTACTTTTTTTTCTTTGCTTTCAGCCGTATCGAAGCTCCCTTTCTTTTCGACAAAGACCCCGGAAATTCAGGGCAACCGCGAATAGAAACGCTAGCTGCTAACAGTCACGATGGAGGCACTACGCAGGGAGTGAGTGACCTGCGCGGGGCCAGCTATACAACTGAGACCTATAGAGAGAGAGCAGATAGTGCCGGTGTCTAACAAAAAAATCAGGGTGAAGACAGGCTGACAGGATAGCGGGGAGTCGGCACCCTGTCTGGTCTCGTGCTCTGTGACGCTTGATTACTGTGCACTTCAGCTGCTGGTACTTTTGTTGTCGCAGTTGCGTGCTGTCAGGAGCCGGCCAGAGCAGGCACCTACGTTGCAATCGTCGCCAGAGGGCGAAAACAAACTGCTGTTCATCTGTCCGATGTTCCCCGAGTCTTACTTTTATGCCGGATTGAGAGAAAGCCTGCGAGATGGCGTCACCTGGTGTCCGTACCATTGTAGTACGTACAGTTTAGCCGCAGCCCCTAATCAGAGGCTGCTTTAAGGTGGTTCTGACGTGAAAGTAGGCAAAATGTGTTTCTACACGTTATACGCTTCACCGACAATGTCGGGAATTGCTGACCACCTAAGTGACAGCCTTACCTCGTCAGTTGGCCTGTGAAGCGCCACAAGTCTGTTCAGCGTCCCTTGAAAGGCCGCTAAACGAGCTACAGCTAACGCTTGAGAAGGGTTTCGCGCATCGCGCACCGAAGCCGTCCCATCTCTACCAGACTCTCTTCCCTGAGAACTCCGCGAAGTCTCGAAGAGAAAAAACGGTTTCCTAACTGCTGCCGTCCACGCATGGCGGCCAGGGCAAACATTTATCGTGCGGCATAAAATTTTCTGCGTGCGTGCGCGCAAATTGAGTGCTGGCGGCCAACCATTCACCAAGAAGCCCACCGAGGGCGCATCTTCATTAAGAAGTCAGGGGCGAGGGCCGGTACACTGGCGGAACGAGCCGGCACGGAAGCACAACAGAGTAGCTTCCCAGCGTGGCCACCTCGGCGCAATAGCAAAACACCCCCCAAATAAGTCGGCTGCGAATTCGAACTCAGCTGGCTGCGGGCATCCATCAGCCGACCGTCTCGCAACTCAAAGAAGCGGCGCCGTGGAGGGGCGGCATAGGACGTTTCATTAAAGGCCGCCAGCGCTGCTTTTTCTCCGATGCGCACGGAGCGGCCGTGAGACAGGCCTCAGCGCGGTCGCTATCTCGGAACTAAGCGGCCGTGACGTCCCCGCCCCCCTTCGGCCGCTGTCTGTAGCACCCACCCACGCGCTTTCCATAAAATGCAAGATGGCACGGAACTGAATGCGGGAACACACAGCGAGAAGAGTAGTGGGAAGCTGCGCAGACATGCGTGTCTACTTCGGGGAAGCAGTTCCGTGCAGACACGCGTACACGTATCGACTGCTGTCAGGCGTACCCTTTAGTCACGTCCCGGATAACGTCCGGCTTATAAGCGGTGCGCAGTCCCAATTCCGTCATATAAGCGGCTGTGACAGACACATTTTCCGCGACGAAACCAGGAGTGTAGTCGCGAAGCAGATGCTATTTAAATCTTCATTTGTTCTACGGCTCCAATTTTTCCAGAACTGACATACGGCGGATTGTGTGGAGTCGTCTAATCTGTACAAATCTCTACCAAATTTATTATTCAAGTGCAACACACCGAGCCCTCAAAACCAGTTGAATAACTGCTCGAATAGCATCATAGGTTAGTTCTTCATTCACGGCGTACATATCTCTTGCCGATTTTTTAGGCATTTACGTTCATGGAACAGCAGTTTCAGCGCACAGATTTATCTGATGTAACGCGTGAGTAAAGGGCATGCTCCGTGGGCACGCGTACAAGTCAGTTTGTCTATAATACTCCGAGTTCGCGTACTGAGAACATAAACGCCGAGCTTACAATGCAGAGAATAACAGTTCCCTTTTAAAGACGTCCGCACAGTTGATGCACGCGCTGCATGGAAGTATGGTGACGCGATGCACCGAAGACCGCTCGCGCGGTTGGCCTCAGCTGATCGGCGGCGGGATAAGGACTGCGGCGTTTCTGCTGCGTAGCGTGATTACGGGCAGAGATCTGCGACCCCACACACGCTCGCATGCCATTTCCATGTGCACGGCGGCCGCACTGATCGCTCACTCCTCCTTGCAGCATGCACCACCGCAAGATCCCTTAGGTTGCAACCTTCTCCCTCTCTTCCTTCCCCCCTCTCTCTCTCTACTCTCCTCTCTCTCTCTGGGGTTCCTATCCGGAGGTCGCGCAAGCTGGAATAATGCGTACCCAGAAAATTCTATCTCTGTCTAGATTCCCGTAATAATTATGAAAAAAAAAGAATCAGATTATTTTGCAGATAATTCGCACATAAGTGCATGAAAAGTGCTTGACTTCTGCTTATAAATGTAGACCTTCCAGGAGTGGCCATTGCCTTTGCCTCTTCCGGGCCTTCTGCCCCCAGAAGGGACTACCATGTCCCTGCGTACCTTTCCAAGCACCACGGGGGCATACAGGACAATGTAGATGCTCTTACCTCCTTTAGCGCTTTCCCTAGCCCTGAAAAGACCTTGAGTCACACTCCTTGTAAGTAAAGAATAATTACAGCAATTATCACCAGTGGACAGAAGTTAGTTGTGGTAGCGCACGCGCTTTATTGTTATTGCGATCTACTTGTGTGAATTGGAAAGATATTCATTGCGTGGTTGAAACTTTGTTTAAAGTTGCAACGTCGCACAGACGCGTTTTAGTAGCGAATTTTGCTGGGCATTCTGTCATTCGCTGAGTTTGCTTATTTGGCGGCTAGGTTGCTTGAGTGCACTGCGGTGAAGCTAAACCACAGGATTGCTTTATAGTGAGTGTTGCGCAATGTTTTTAACGGCGGAAGGGTTAACCCCCAGAGCAATATTCACGCGGCCCTCCTCCAGCGCACCCTCTCGCTCTTACAGATTTCTAATGTCTCCCTCCCTGTACTCTTCCTCCTTCATGAACAAATCTTGCCCCGGAAGCACTCATAAGGTGGTGTACGGGCGGAGGAATACGCTTGATTTTCCCGCCTAATTGTGTCACTTGAGAGAAGTATAGCTCGCAACGCTAACCTCATGAACGAACTATTTTAGCCACAGGGAGGACGTGGCAAGTTGCATTTCTGACAATCTGCAGTGGAGTTTCCGGTTAGCGCGAATCCGGAAGCATTGATCCACGTAACACGTGGCGCCGTATAACTGGCGCGTCAACGCTTCCCCGAACGTCGAGTCGCTGAGCTTTAGTTCGCACACCTTCCTTCTGGTTGCGCAGCTAGCTTTTGACACTGGTGGTTTCAGGCCGCAGCGGCTTCGCCAAGTCAGCCGGCAGCGTGTGTGTTCTCTTCGAGTGCGACGAGATGTGTCTGCGGCACGACAGTTCGCGTGGAAGCGGCCCGTTGATTGCCCCTCTTGGACTACAGCCCCCACCACTTCCCACACGGGACTTGGTTTTTTGCGTCTTCGGCTTATTACACTGGCGCGTGCTACACTTGGTCCTTCTTAGCCCGGATCTTACTCATCTTTGTTTCATTGCGTACAAGCCGTGCTCAAAACAGTGTTCTTTCTTATTCCGCCGCTGCTCCTCTTACTTTTTTCGTATTTCCAAGCTTTAGCTTTTGTGGGCATTCTTTTGGATCGTCCCAGGCCCAGCATTACGCCTTAAAACCAGGCGATTCCGTTTTCTGACGGAACGAGCAGCAAAGTCAACTTATTTGTTTAATACGCCTTCTTCAAATTTGAAGCTTGGCTATATTAGGAATAAGCGTATATGGCTAGGGATTTATGTATTTGCCGTGCCTGCGAACGAAACGTCTCGTGCCTCCGTAGCGCGAGGCTTTCTAAAATGAAAGTCCGGGTGTGCGTGCTACTAGCACGCGGTCAATACCAAAGTTGCACGATGTTCAAAACATCACTTAGATCACTTGGATATGTATCTAGAGTAGATTAGTTAATAATAGGCACAGTACCAAAATTAGTAGCGTCAAGACAAAAGTGTGCGTGTCTATGCATATATGGTGTCTTTCTTAGGGTGTCTTTAACGCCTGCTAAAGCGAGAGCGTTTAACGACCTACATTTTCACAAAAATTCATATTTGGCCGAAGTTCCACCTTTGATTGTTATAATATCGTAAATGAAGATAATGGCCGGATGAAATTTTCAAAAACAACAAAATAAAAATAAAAAATAAATTGTTACCAAAAAAGAATGACAGAATACAAAATATGCACCTTATACGTCATTCCCAACAACCGAAGAATAAACAAAAACACATAAGCGTAAGACTTGAAGGTAGCGGAGCTGTACGCAATCTTCAGGACCATCACGACCGTTTGTGTTCACGATTGCAGCCGATTTGCTCCTTCTTTGCTTCTGCAACGACCTTTGTTGCTCTGTTGCTCCATCATTGTTGCTGTACGTGTGAGCTTCCTTATTTTTTGGAAGTGATAATCATTGGAAATCACCTTGGAGTGGTGTACGCTATGCCGTGTGTTTCTCCCTCCGAGCAAGTGTTAACACGATTGCGGTGAATGCCGGAGTCTTTTTCGTTCCGACAAGTGTTGTCACGATTAAAGCGAACGCTAACTAGAGTTTTTTTTTTTTTCAATCTTTCAAAGCAGTGACTGTTTTCACCAACTCCATCGAAACAGCTGAAGAGGTTGCCATCGCCGTTGCCGCCACAACAGGCGAAGAATTTTTAACATTATTATTGACTGCCAAGCCGCTTTGCAGGAACTACTTAAAAATACGCATATCGCAACCCGCCTTGAAAGTTATACAACAAGCGAAACCACTCCAAGGACTGCAAATAGGTCACGAATCCCTCGGGGGTAAAGAGGCGGCACACGCCACTGCCCGCGCTCATTTACACAGGGCCGTTTCCCACGAGGGCCACGAACCCCCATCTGAAGCAACAGTTGACCTCACCCCGCTGCAAACATAGCCGAAATACTCGCCCACTGCAGGAACGAGCGTCGCAAATACCCCCCCCCCCCCCAACCTCTCTCTTGACGAAGCTACTACCTTCGGCGACTACAGACTGACTCCTACCCACATAACACCCTGCTACATGCCATGTATCCCACCCTATACCCTGCCACATGCAAATCCTGCCCCATTCAGGCACCCTGTGCCAGTATGGGAGTGCCAGCAACCCCTACCCTCACAACTAACCCCAACCCTACCTATGAAAAGTGGGCAGAGCTGCTGACCAGCTACTACGACCTCTCACACCAGCGACAATTGGTGGAGAGGGCACGGATGGCCAGCATAATCCAAGGCATCCCGGACTAAAGAAGCCTCCCACCGGGCGGGTGCCCTGACATCAGCACCTCGACTCCAATAAAGTTTATTCATAATTATTCATCATTGTCCAATCTCCAACCTCCAATCTCCAACCTCCTCAAGAGGGTATGCTTCGCTTGAAAAACGTGTGCCGGGGACGCTGGGCGGCCGCCGCGAGGCACGCACACACGAGCGTTCGACGTTTTCTTGGTTTTTTTAACTGATGGGCGGTCGCGCATGTGCTCACGTGTGCTTGGCATTGTCTTGCTAATTCTAAATGCGGAAAACACCCCCCAAAAATGATTTGCTAAATAGCTTCGCTGATAAAAATGCGAAATTGCCTTCCGTGTAACGCCCTGCATTTCCACAAAAATGCAGATTTGCCAGAAGTTCCGCCTTGACCGTTGTAATAGCGTAAACGGAGATAATTGTTCGGACGGAATTTCGAAAAACCAGAAAACAAAAGTTTAGCAAAAATGATCTGACGAAGTCAAAAATATTAATCTTACACATGTCCCTCAACACCGAAGAATAAACGAAAAAAATCTGGAAAGATACGTTCAAAATACGAAATAAAAGATAGCGTAAGTGGGCTGACCCTGCAGCATAAAACAAAATAATACGTCTTTCGCTACTTGTAGCCCTATTTGGCTAGAAAGAATTCACACTCTAGACGAGCAGCATAATCGTGATTTATATAACAGCGCAGGGAACGAGACAAGGCGCAGAAATACACGGGACGAGCGCTGTCCATCAGGGCTAGTTAAATCAAGGTTAGCACACATAAAAGAGGGATTGATTTGATTGATTGCAGGGTTTAACGCGCCGACGCAACGCAGGCGATGAGGCGCGCCGTAGTGGAGGGCTCCGGATTAATTTTGACCACCTGTGGATCTTTAACGTGCGCCGAAATCTCGTACACACGGGCGTTTTTTCTTTTCGTCTCCATCAGAAAAGCGGCCGCCGCGACCGGGAATCGAGCCCACGACCTCGTGCTCAGCAGCGCAACGCCTTAGCCACTGAGCCACCGCGGCGGGTCATAAAAGAGTCCGTTGAACAAGTAATTAACTGCAGCAAAAGGGAAACTTGGGCCAGTTGATTTGGAATCATGATATAACAGCGCAGGGAACGAGACGAGGAGCGCTCGTCCCGTGTCTTTCTGCTCCTCGTCTCGTTCCCTGCGTTGCTATATCATGCTTACAAAGCAACTGGCTCAAATTTCCCTTTTGCGGCATAAGAATGTTATGCATTAGTAGAGAATTCTTCTCACTCTTCTTCGTTGGCGTTGATACATGCAGAAGAGAATAATTCTTTTCTGCATGTATCTACGCCAAAGCGAAATGCAGTTTGCTCATACGTTTTCTGTGTCACCTCTAATATACGTGCCGACAAGTTTCGCTGGTAGTTCACCTTTACAGAGGAAATGGCTGATGATTTTTTAACACAAAAGTGTTAAAAAATTCCCGGATACACAACGATATCACCGACGTCATATCCGTCACGGAAATAACGTCAGTACAACGGAGCAAGCGGCCTGTAAAGGGTGCACCCCTGCACACAGCGTCTTCTTGCGGGGAAGCAACCTTTAATACTAAAGAGTACGTTATAACTGGGGTTGTTCGTTTTCGGGTTTTATATTTTAACACGGAAGTGTTTTATGCCGGTATACACATTGATTTCGCTGACGTCATATCCGTCGCCGAAATGACGCCAGTACACCTTTGCCGAAGCGATCCGCCACCAGGACATCGCTCGCCAAGCACACCCACAAGACAGCCACCGGCCCGCAAATCATGCTCAGCTTCAGATTTAGCTGCACATTTCACTTTCGTGTTTTACCGATTCCTATGACAGAGTAATCAACCACAGTTTTTAGGGGCGAAGCTCCTTAAGTCATGGGTCTGTCCATCCCTTGTGTCTCGTGGTACGTGACCGCCGCATGCTTTCGGAGATGTCGCAAAGTGGGCCGCGTTGCACGTGCAAGAACCGGCTGCAACCGGCAGCGCAAACTCGGCACCGGGAGCGCGAGCTTGTCTGTGTTCGCCAACGGAGGCGCGAGCGCACGTGCACTGCGAGGAGGAGATCACGCAAGAGATCACGCCACGAACGCAGGCAGTCGTTCTCGGAGATCGAACGAGACGCAAGGACCTTTGGTTGTTTCCTCTCGTCTTGTTCGGGCACAAGTTCGCCCTAAATAAAAGTTCTTTCTTTACCGTTGTGTCCCATCCTACGTGACAAATTGTGGTGGAGGTGCGGGGTAGTCCTCGATGGCGCGGGGTCTTTCACCAGGTCGGGGCCTGGGAGCATTGACTCCGAAAATAAAAGTTGATTTGTACAATGTACGCACACAGTCTTACGTCTTTCTTAATGATGTAATGGGCGAACTTTCACGGGAGAGTTACGGTTACCGATGATCTCCCCCTCTCGAGCTTCGCCCCACTTATCATCATTCATTCCGTGGATATGGCGTGATTTTTTTTTATTCCACTTCTTTCGCGGCGTCGAGTGCAGGATCCGCGCGCAATTGCCTTAGACTGGCCAGTTAAGTTTACCGCGGTCGCAAGTTTTTTCACTTCACTGAGAAGAGGGCTTTACTTTCTTGGAAGATTGTGCAGTGAGCAGCTCTGAACAGAAACAGCTAGGTCTCACGACAGGCGCTGCAGTCATCCATTTAAGCACACACGAACATGGGTGCGTACATGTCGGAAAACCAACGACAAAAAAGAAAAAAACTATCGTTGCAGTTCTATAGTTGCTAAATCATACTTCACAGTTCGTCACTGCTAGCGTTAGCTTATGGTCGTTGCAGGCCGAATGCGTCGATTTGATGATGATAAAGTGACCTCCGTTGCACTCGGTCATACGTACGTCGCCTCTTTCATGCAACAGGTATTCAGTCCCTCCTCCAGGGCTCTTGTCAAGTGGCAGTTTTATTCGGGAATATCAACGCATCGATTTGCGAAGTATATAGGTTGCCTTGTTTCTGCATTGCTCCTCCTTTGTGTTTTTTTAGTTCGATGGGGTGCAACTTTTCCCGCGAGATGTTTCTTATTGTATACATGATGCAACTATATAGTTCGTATCCCAAGATTACCGATATTGTTACTGTACTATAATTTTCAGTTTTCTTGTTTTTACCGCGAAACATTAATTGTGTACCGACTATTCGCTATTTCAAAAACCTTTTTGTTTTCTTTGCCACATTTCACAAATGCGCTCTGATGCATCATGTTCAGTGCTTTCATGACCTATAACGTACATACATACGCACATGTACAACACAGAAATGCACCACAGCCCACACATGCACTACAGCACACGCATGAAGACTAGCATACGCACTGCACACTCACGCACGCACGCACGCACGCATGCACGCACGCACACACACACACACACGCACGCGCACACACACATTGCTTTTCTTTTTGTCATAATTTTACCAATACCAATAAATAACATGATAACAATGTTATTATCGTTATTGCATAACACCAACACAAGGCCATCGTTCCGACTTCGTAGTGCGCCCCGTACTTCCTGCACAGAGCCGTACGACGAACAGCAGCACGGCCCGAGACTCTCTCCCCACCAATCCGAGGAGTCATGCGGCGTTCTTCGCCGAGATTTCCTCGCCGTTTATTTGAACCAACGCCACGGTGCGCCTCCGTGTGGTTCGCGAACGGCGCCCATACAAGCCGCGGGCGCGCCTAAACGTCCCGCTGACGCACGGCGCCATTGCTTAGCGCTCAGCCACTCCCCGCGCCGCGATTCAATAAAAAACGTGGAGCCCAAATCGGTTCCACACAACTGTCGCCGCCGACGGCGGGAAACGGCGGGAAACGCACAGTGGAGAAAACTTCATTCGGGGTTCGAAGAGCAGTAAAAGGGCCAGGCGAAAGGCGGCAGGGGGGCGCTTGATCGTTCCGTGTTAGTTTGTAGTGTGTTTGTGCGGCAAGATCGTGCGGTAAGAAGGCTGTGGCCATGAAACAAACAGGCTGTCGACGAGAGAGCGACTAACGACACACAGTGGCCCATTGCCACTACTTTATATAAAGAAAAGCGAAGCATTTCCCACTCCGACTCCCTTCGCTACGGGCCCGCTCTTTTTCTAACCCGTGGTTGTAAAATATCGCTCCGTGGGGACCGGTTTTATCGCCCGCTGCCATCGTGTTTCGGGCGCCGGAATTGTTTTCTTGTAGCTCGTACCAGACTCGGCGCACAAATGAAACGCCCGTTACCCGGAGATTTGTGTACAATGAGCGGAACACGCGTACGAGCTGCCTTACTTTTTCTTCCCTTTACTTTTGTCTGTCAACGCTGTTCGGCGCGAATTTCTCTTTCTCTCCGCTTCCCTTGTCGCGTTTTATCGCGGATGGAAAGCACAAACAAATTATCATTTTTTAATTCTTTTACGCGTCCATTCTTACTTGTATTTGTTCCCGCGCGAGGTTTTCGCCGTAAATGGTGCATTATTTCGAGCTACCTAGTCTTCCCGACGTCGGTTGAGCTTTTTTAAGAATAATGACCTCAATACATACTCTGGAAACTGCAGCGCTCACCTGCAATATACCTTACCCGGGAAACAATTTCTGGCATAAAATCCGTGGTTTGCTTTCTCTTACCGGCTGCTTTTGTAGCGCAAGCTACACTGGCCGAGGTTAAGCAGTTTCGCGGGGACCCTTAAGGGCCGTGCTGCGCAAGCGCTAGGAGCAATGCATTGCATTGCATTGCAGTGCATTGGATTGGATTAGATTGGATTTCGATTGGATTGGATTAAACTGGATTGTATTGAGTGGACTGGATTGGAAATTTAATCCAATTGGAGTACGGGTGTGTAGAGTTCGGTCTGCACATTCGCCGGTCTGCGCAATCCAGAGTGACGTCATAGCTGCGGCAGACGCACTGGCGCCGGCGCGTGCCCAGCTGTGCGCCTCTGTTGCGCAGTAGCCAAGTCTGACGCTGCACCGAAGCCGCTTGATAGCCGTTTCGCGGGGCTCCTGGAGAGCCGTGCTGCGCATGCGCGAGGAGCAGTGACTAGATTGGACTGGACCGGACTGGACTGGACTGGACTGGACTGGACTGGATTGGATTGGATTGGATTGGATTGGATTGGATTGGATTGAACTGGACTGGACTGGACTGGACTGGACTGGACTGGACTGGACTGGACTGGACTGGATCGGATTGGATTGGATTGGATTGGATTAGATTGCTGAACCTTAGTTCACGCTACGTATATCCTGGTATAAACCAGCTAAGCCATTGCTAATTTTTTTCTTACCTTATATACGCGTTCCCATGTGAAGCACATCGGCCTCAGCTGCCATGAACATTGAGGAAGGGCTGAATAATTACTGTACATAGCTAAGCGCGCTGCTTGGCCTTTAACACAAAGATTTTAGGCAAGCAGGTATAAAAGTGTCACCGCCGGTTGAGATACGCAGGCATTTGCGACAGCGTCAGCAGAGATGGCCATACCGTGACCCATACTGACAAGCTGCCGCTGGTACAGGTCCGAGCAAGGACGACTAAATCACATTGTCTCTTTTAACATTACCGTTTCTTTAAGAAGGAGGTCGGCGGTTGTGGAGTAAAACACCAAGCGACCACTCCAAAGTTTTGAAATGCCTTTCGTAAGATCGTAAGGGAGTTCTAGGAGTGGTGTTTAACACGCGATTGACACCTGGGCTTGAACGACTGTCAGCGCTGACCTCACCCAGCGGCGTGGCAGTCAACAGTGAACCACTGCCGCACTCACTATTGGAGTTGCGCCCGCATCTGGGAATCTGGTCCTCTCGGCACCGAGGAACACGGTGGCGCCCCCATTACCGGCGTATCCGTTTGCTACGGCGCCATCAGCAAGGAGTCCAATATTCGTAAGAAGTGCTTAGGCGTCCTCAAATTTACTTTTCTTCTGCCGCCAAGTCCACGTCGCTCGTTCGAACCCTGAAGTCTTACTCGTTCTCGTTTTTCAATTCAATGTGGCTCATGCCATTGAAGCTCTCTGTATGGAAAACTCAGTAACATTACCTGTGTTTAGGTTTTATTCCAGCAGCTGGCCCGTCCTTTCTTGATCTGCAGGCACAATTTATATCAAGGAAAAAAGGGAGAACTACAAGCATGGTCGATAGGAAACATTTATTGAGCGAAAATAGGTTAAAGGAGCGACCGTTTGAGGAGAAAACGCATATTTTGAGTGATAGGCCAGTATGGCGACGCCGGCAGCGGCATCAATTTAAGCAACTCGAGAAGAAAGTTATTTCAAAGAAATGCGTTGGCGGTAAGTGGAGAGGGGACTTTACACTTTAGAGCCTTCTCGTGTGCCGCTATCGCTCCCTTTCAGGTTCCAAGTTTCAAGTTTATTTTCCAACATTCCCTTCTTAACCTGTGTCTGCGCCCAAATAAGAAGGGACAATAGAGAGTATACATGTTTTCCACATTCCGGCTGAATTGTATGTCGCAGCACTAGAGGCTCACACAGGCTCGCACGCTCACGCGCTCACGCAGGCTCACGAGCGCCGCGGTTGATGGAAAGTCGAAAGCGGGTACTCTCGCGGTACACAAGGCAAAGGCGCCTATCTTCTACCTCCTATTCTCCACAAAAGGCGTCCTCTTTATCTTCCTAATTGTCTATATTCACTTGCCGCCGCCATTTACTCCCGCAACATTTTTTTTTCATGGTCTGGTTTTTGACAGAGAGAGAGAGAGAATCAACTTTTATAGAGCCCTATAAAGTATTGGCTAGTGCACGCCGGAACCGGATGGGGTGGAACCCTCTTCTCGGGTCCCATTTGCGTCTAGCAGCTCCTGGCCCCTGGCTGCCAGCGCGAGCTGGATCGTCAGGTCGGGGCTAGACAACAAGGTCTCCCAACGCTCTCGGGGGTCGGGTGTGGGAATAGGTGTGGGGGGCGGGCGGATCTCAAGAGACTCGCACTCGGCCAGGACGTGTGCCAGAGTGCCTTGTCTGTCCTTGAAGAACGGGCAAGTACTCTCGTACCTGCCCGGGTACATCTTGTTTAGAAGTGTGGGATGCGCTAGCGACCCCGCCTGTATTCTTCGGATAACGGTCTGCTGTTTTCGGCTCAATTGCGGGTGAGGCGTGGGAAATATGCATCTGCGCTCTCTGTACATTTCAGTAATTTCTCTGTAGCTCAAGACGGGGCGCAGCTGCGCCGGCTCGTCCTCGGCCCGGACGGACAACTCTAGGGCGTGGTGGTCGGAGAGTTCGTTTTCTTCCACCTTGGAGTTAGCCGGGACCCACACGAGCTCTAAGGCTCGTCTCGGGGGCCTTCGCTTGGACAATATCGCATGTGCCGCGGGGGACCCCGTCCATTTTCGGAAGCTGGCATACGCCTTCTCAGAGTCCGTGGCTACAGAGCTGTTTAGGCCGACAGAACTCCATCCGGCGGAGACAGAAAACCTCGAGCGCACGTGACCGAGTGCATCGCGGTGACCCCCCAGCGTCGTCCAGGCTTGCGCGTGGGCTTACGCCACATGAGGAGCTCCCGCCTTTGTCATCGTCGTAGCGTATCTTGGCGAGTTTCTTGGCTGCTTAACTGAGAGTTGTTTCTTTTGGTTTATGTTTTTTATCTTCCCTTGGTTTGTCTTTCTTCACCTTGTGGCTAACGTAGGCGAGGCAGTGATCACGGCGAAGGGACGAATTTCAACTCTCCCGGCCGAGACTCATTGCCTTGGTCGGCACCTCTTCCTGCTAAGGAACTCCCGCTGGAGGAGTTTATGAGTGGTAAGCGACGGGCATACCTGTGGCCTTGGTACATTCGAACGGTGGATTCATTCGCCGAAACAACCCGAAGGCCTTCCGAAACGATCTGAGGGAAGCCACCGTTCATTTAAAAAGAAAAAATCACGAAGGTGAGGCCATTCGGAAGGGGAGCAACCTTGCGTCATCTGGCGGGTTGGTTGCCCTGAATATTTCCAAAGCGTACTATTGTGTTGAATACCAAATTTTTTTTAACACGGCAAAGCGTTACTCTTTCTCAGACTATACTGTTTCGTGGAGTGGTATTTTTTTTTTTTTTGACGGATAGAGAATTCTTTTGTTCACACCAAGGCCTGTCCTCTCCTATATACAGCCAAACCCGAGGTGTTCCTCAGGGCTCTGTTGTCTTCCGTGCTGTTTAGTATTTTAACGAATTCTTTTCCGGTAAATCTAGACATTCAAGCGTACGTTTACGCGAATGATTGTGCTTTTTTCGCCTCAGCCAGGCATTCGCATGTGGTTTCTTTGTTTACAGTCCTATTTAACCGCCTTAGAGGCCATGCTGGATAGTCTCCGCTTGAACCTAAATGTAAGTAAATTTGCTCTACTTCCACTAAAGTGAAACGGCCAGTCTTCACCTCTCTTGTTTACTGTCAACAGGCCATTCCTCGGGTCAATTCCTTAAAATATCTGGGAATGTCATACGAATATACTGTAAATTGGCGTCCACACATAGATTATATTACGACTAAATGGGCTCGGGCTGTGTCATTCTTAAGACGGCAAAGTCCCAAGAGATCGGGCATGCGTCATGATACACTACTAATGTTTTACAAAATGTATGTCCGGCCAATTCTTGAATTTGGATGTGTGCTGTTCTCCGGAAGTCCCCACTACAAAGACAAGCTCCGAGGTTATGTCTGGTTCTTCCCCGTAATATGCCAGTTAACGTTTTATACATGGAAGCCCGAATTCCTCAATTAGTCGCCCGCATGCATAATGCATTTTTACAAATCGCCCATATCCAGGCCGCAAACAGCCTTCGTTACGTCTCCTTCGGTAGTCTATGGCCGCGGTTCAAACAACCACAGGCCGACTTCGTGCAGTCATGCGGTCGTGCGGTCTTCCGTTGTGCGGTCGTGCGGTTCATGCGGTCTTCGTGACCCAATAAAGGTGGCCCTCTTGTCGGCTTCCGTAGTTAGCAGACCCTCATTATTATAAATTGCTTTTGATGACAGTTTTCCCTGAAATGCTAAGTTACTCCCGCTGAATCTTTTGACAGGCCTCTTACAGGCCTACAGGCCTATATTGCAACCGATGCCTCTGTCCGCAAGTAGAAGGCAGGTGGGCAATTTGTTTCTCCCGGTCCAGATTGGGTCTTTTCCCTGCGGTTGCTGAACTTTATTACTTCCTTCCACGCAAAAGTTCTTGAAATAGTCTTGACCCTTCGTGAGCTTGGTTCTCCTAGGAAACACATAATAATTCTTACGGATTTGTTTTGTGTTAATTCTGCACTTACTTCCACAACCTCATCTCCCCTACGTCGAGCTCTTGCTTCTTTATCGCCTCCCTCGCCCCGAGAAATTCGGTTGGATTGGGCGCCTGGACACGCAGGTATGTGGCTTAAAGGGACACTGAAGTGAATTTGTCAAGCTCCCGTTTTTGCTTGCACTGTGTAGACTGGCTCAAATTAACACACTATTCATCGTTTATCCGGTTGACAAATCGGTAATTATTTTACAAAGCGTGAAAGAAGAAAAACTACTATGCGCGGTTTGCGGCGGCCGCACCAACTAAAGGCTGTGACGTCAGGAGGGGGGGGCACCGTGATTGGACGATGCCCAAGGTTAGCAATCAAAAGTTTCGGTTTCGGCTTCGGTTCTGTAAAACAACATGCTTGACATCTGATGGCGTTGTTGGATGGGCATTCTCGATTTCTCAATTATCGCCGTACCGCGCTTCTGCCATGTTGTCGGCTGTCAAATGTCTAAGATAAACCTCCCAGGGCGGCTTGGAATCGTAGAAATCACTAGACGAGGCCTACGAAGTGGATGAACGCCCTCCGCGTCACCGCAGACTCTCAAATGCCATGCGCTTTTCCCGCATATTCGGAGCTTGCCTCAATTATGTCTGTTCGTAAAAAGCTAGTTCGCACCAGGCCAAGGGTGTGCTGATTCAGGCCTGGGCCCACCGCCCGCAAGCAGTGGGTGCTTGTGGCAACAGCACGCCAACGAGAACTCGCTAGCGCGTCATTGTCAGTATGCGCGCGTTCTGCGATCTCGCTCGTGGAGCAGTGAACGTTGCGGCCCAAAAATGGTGAACTCAGTTCAGAAAACATCGACCGCACACGAAAAAATCAACTTACAAAAAAAAAAATACATGTACCCTCGGGGATTTGAACTTGCGACTTTCAAAACAAAATCCAGCGCCTCAGACCGCTAGGCCACGAGCCGGCGCCGGCCGGCTTGGAAATATAAGGTTCATAATGTATGACCAGTGGACACTTTTATTTATTTTAAGCATTTTAAGTACTTTATGCGACTATTTGTTGTATATCACTCCCGCAGTAAGTGTCCCCAAACTTCCACAATATCTCACGTCTAGCAATTGCATTTCTTTGACGGAAAAGCGTTCGCAGATGTGCGGTCGTGCTGCTGACCGCTGTGCTTGTTTACCCAGCGCAAAAAGTGCTTCCTGCTCCCTAGTTTTGCGCTGTACGGTAAAAGTTTCAGGTGATTTTATTTTCTTAGTACCTATATTGACTTCGCTGACTCTTCTCCCGCCTTCAATTGGCCTTAGATTTTCCTACTAGCGTAAAGTCAGCGAAGCGTCGCATGTGCACTTGTGCACCGCTTTTGTAGAGCGACCCGGACTCAGTGTACAAACCACGACCGGCTTTATATGGTAAAAACTAACAAAGTAAGGAAAGGCACATTCTTTCATTCACAAAGGTGTTGTGTCTTAGTTTCAATTGAGCGAGCGAATAGCGACGACCCGTCGGCGGCCGGCGGACGAAACGCTGGGCCGACTGACTCGATCGGTAGGTCGGCTGGTCGGCGAACCGTGCAGTAGCGCAGCCATTTTCCAGCGCATCTCCTGCTGACGTCACACGAAAACGCCACAAAAAATGGGCGAGCGTAAAGAGAGGAGGACAGCATTTTCGAATTGATTTTTCTACTAAATAAATTCGCGTAAACGCGGCCAGAGTGGTCGAAACAATGCCTACGGACTCCGAACTACAATTTGCGCTAGTAATCCCGCAATGTTTACAAATCACTTCAGTGTCCCTTTAATGAATCGGCGAATGCTCTGGTGAGAATGGCTTTGGGCGGTCTTGTAGTGGGGATTCTCCTGCGCATTAACCTCATCACTTCGGCTCGCTTTCGTAGGATGTGCGTACATCGAAGTATGCCTGATTCTGTTCACGAAGACTCGGAGTCGAGCACCTCTGGTACTCAATGAAGGGCAACATAAGCCAGTCGCGAACTTGCGAAGTCACCCTCACTAGTTTTTTTTGGTCTTGGGCCAAATTTACACTTTTACTTGCACCGCAGTAATCTGGCCGTTTCGCCGCTATGTGCAATCTGCAACGAACCAGAAACATTTAAACCTTTTTTTCTTCTCCTGCCAACGGTTCTCCTCTATAGGCAATGTTGCTTAAAAGACACATGTAACCGGCTAAACCTCCCAGTGTCTGCTACACTAAGCTCATCGTTCGGGGCGAAAGTGCTGGGATTCTGCCTCGGGGATTTTTAAATCTCCGTGCGTTACACTCATACATTCTAGAATCATATCATCTGCCGTGTTGGCTGACATTTGGCCCTGCTGGATTCTCTTGTAAAGCTTACGCGCGCCTTGCCCACTGCTTCGTCTGTACCATATTCTCTCTTCGTTATACTTACTTCCTATTTTTCATGCAATTGTGTGTTTTTAATTCTTTTTTTTACTTCTCTTTATGTTCTCCTCACTTTTATATCTCTAGTCATCTACTGCCAATTCATACTAATATGTAAATATTTTTCGTTTCCCCCAAAACCTAAATAGTTTCTTTCTGTAAGGCGCCCATTCCGTGGCCTGTTCCCCTGAGCGGATAAGAGCACTTAACTGGTGCCTCTACCACCACCCTTCACAATCCACACGGCCACCGGAGCAGCTGACAAAGTGGAGGTCTAATTAGGCGAGGACGTGCTACGAAACTATTTGCCCCACGCCACTGTGCCTTCGGAAGACGACGACGAAAGCGGTGACGACGATTGCAACTCAATAAAACCCTGTACATACTTTGATTGTCTTTTCTTTGCCGTGCCGTCCAAAACGGTTATGCACTGCTGGGGTCCGGCGGCTCCCTCTCTCCTGGTATCCGCTGTCAGTGGGGGCAGAATCTAGGTCCACCCCCAGCTGTGCTGTTTCTCCGGCCTTGTACCCCTAGCGGAAGCTGCGCCAATTTCTTTAAGGGTCGAAGCCTCTTGGGGGCTCGGGCTGTTGGCATCCCCTGTCGTCGTCGTCGTTTCATGTGGTCGCAGTAGTAAAACACCGGCGCACTCCTTCTCCAGTGCCTCGTGCTAGACCGCGCACTAAAAGAACACACCGGCGTTTTCCAACGCCTCGTGCTAGAACGCTTCGTTATTCAAAGATACAAGACTTTTACAGCAAAGCTGTATACCTCTACCTCCAACGATTTCGTCTGCTTGAGAAAAAATGCCAAGGCGCCAAGAAAACATTTGTACACTGCTTGCTTCACTCCTCCGCGGGTTTCACGTTAGGGGAGGTGGCCCATGACGTTTGATTTACGCCACCGTCAAGAAACACGTTCACTCTTTTGTAACTCTACAAGTAAACGAATGCTTTATATGTAAAGCGGGACACAGGACTCGGTCTGTATCACGAATTGTGTGAACACCCTTAATTACTGCACACGACTAGCTAAAGAAGCCCTAATGAGATACAAAGTTCGGATGAAATCATGGTTGCCTGGACTTCCCAACCTTATATAAAGCAGAAATCTTTATTTAAAACTTTCTTCGTCCTCCTTCTTTTATGATTTACTGTTACTCATTTTCCATGTTTGTGCACTTTGTTAAACCTCTGCTTTTTCGTCCTTCTAAAGCGCGAATGAGTTTCCCCAAGAATTTCTGAACTTTCCATTCATATATTTTCCTGCCTTTAAATGTATTGCTATTTGGATTTTGAAGAAGGCAAACAATTCTTTTGTGTCTGGCTTACTTGAAAATAGAAATGGGGCGGTACTCTATCTCTTTGTCAACGAAATTATTTAGGACCGACGTACCGGAATGTTTAGGGGTCCCTCACAACTTTCATGGGACAAAACCACCGCCTTGCAACTGCTGCGGAAGCTATCCCAATGGCACCCACGTACAGTGGGAATGTCCCCTTCTGCACTCCACCCAGTAACAAAACAGCGCATCCTTCTGACTCCCACCTGGCTGACTCAGGCTGCCTCATTTCCTGACTGGCTCCTTGTGGTGACCCACACCAAGAAGGCAACGGATCTGTACATTTCAGAAGGCAGCTAGGACTAGGAGAGAGAGAGAGAGAGAGAGAGAGAGAGAGAGAGAGAGAGAGAGAGAGAGAGAGAGAGAGAGAGAGAGAGAGAGAGAGAGAGAGAGGAGAGAGAGAGAGAGAGAGAGAGAGAGAGAGAGAGAGAGAGAGAGAGAGAGCGTTTAATGGGAAAAATTTACACCCATCTCCCCGAAGGGAACCATGAGTAGGATGCGGAGCGTCATGGGGGTTCCGTTTGCGTTTCCGTTATGTTTGTTAGCCAAATTTGGTGGAAATGTAGTGAACCCCGTAATGCTCATATATCTACTCATGGTTCCCTTCGGGGAGATGTGTGTAATTTTCGTTATTGTATGCGTATATACGCGAGTGCGAGACGAGATTGAAGTGGCATCTAAAGGTCTTTATTTAGGTTTGCACGTCTTCTTACTTTGAGTATAACGGCCTTATGGTCGCTGAAGTGCACAGTCAGTGGATCTCGTAGCAGCGGTTGTATGCAGTCGTCGCCGTTGCAGTTGGTAAAGACGAGATTGATAAACGTTCCGTGGATTGTAGTTGGGTGTAATTGCTGTTAGTGTTTGCGCTGATGCTCTCACTTAATTGCGTCAGCACATTCACTGACGGGGCTGTTGCTTCCATCCTACTTCATCTGAAGAATCACGGAGTCAAGCGCAAGCACAACCGGAGTTGTTGTTGTTGTTGTTGTTGTTCCTTTTCTATGGCACGTACCCACGTGGGGGATTGGCCAAGAAATGGTGGTGTGTGGACGCCGGACCAACGCCGACACCGCGGGACAGATCCCCTAGTATAAGACGTGGAGGATTGGCCAAGAAACGGTGGTGTGCGGACGCCGGACCACCGCCGACGCCGCGGGACATACTCCCGAGCATAAGACGCTCCGCATCTAAAAAAAGTTAGCCGAGCCATTTTGCTTAGCTTGGTCTGTCCGGACCATCTGATCCTGAATAAAGTTTACCATCTCTCGCTCTCTCAACCTCGCTAGCCTAGTACTTTTTCTTTTCCGTACCTTTTCGTATTGCTTCCACCTCCGAACTCATTCATGCTTGGTGGAGAACATGGTAATACGTGTAATGTAGTAAGCAACTGTTCTAGAGTCTGGTCATTGAACGACGTTTTTTGTTATTAAATTATACAATGTCTTTCAATATACCGTCAAAAACACGGCTAATCCAGGATATTTGCACACTTACTTGTACAAAAAAAAAACATAAGATAAAGAAGTTACACACTGAGATAATGTGCGAAAAAATATGTCAATCTGGCAGTTCTATTGACTTACATTGCCCGTCGCGTGAGTTAAAAATTAATGCAGAAACTACTGCGCATGTTATGGTTTCTACACAAATAGCTGGCAATAGGAGGGCAAATCTTGGCGTTTAGAATTGGTTCTTACTCCGTAGAGCGGCGAAGATATTTTTAGTGTGCAGCACTTTGGCGGTCGCTACTTTGATTTGACATCGGCGTTGTAACCGAGCGAACGACGAGAGAAAAGAAAACAGCGGTGGAGATTGTGGCGAAAATGTGCGGAGGAGGGCAGGGTGCTGAGCCCGCACTAGAGGCTCCTCGCCGGCGACACATGGAGAAATTCTGAGGTGGAGCAACGAAACATGCTAGGCGGGGGCGACGCGCTGAGAGATCGGCATCTCGGGCTGCCCAGCCACACCCTGATGGACCTGCTTTTCCCGACGGGCCCCAACTACATCTGGCGGGAAGAATTCCGACTTGTCCTCGCCTTCCCTGAGGAGAACCTCATACAACGGCTGTAGCCCAATGGCGGCCGGCCAGGCTTACGCACTCCTCATCTCTGTCCCTCGCCCCCTCTTTCTCTGTCCCCGTTTGTTCTCACCTATCCCCTTTCATTCCCCCTCTCCCCTTCCCCCGGACTGGGTTGTATGCTGGTAAACTCCCAAATGAGTTCAAAATATCCCCAGTCCCCTTCTTTTCCACTTTCTGCATCAATAAAGTACTCACACTCACTCACGCGCTTAGAGATGACACCATAGCAGCGCGTGCCGTCGTGCGCTCGACGATGACGCGTTCACTTCCAGTTCGCGCCGCCGACGTAGAGGCTTACAAATCGCTGATATTTGCGCGGGAGGTTCAAACACAATTTACAACAACGTGCTCGGCGGCGTCGACGCGCTGCGGGAAAACACCACAAAGTAGCACGCGCCGACGTGCGTTCGCTCATCACGCGATCACTTCCTGAGACGCAGAAGCTATGCGCCGTGACCGAGAAGACTGCAGCTCGCGCTGCGTAGAAAATTCGCGTTTGTGAGTATAGTAATCGCCACCCATTCATTCCCTGGGGCTTTGAGTACATCGGTGAATCTTATACGCATTTATCTGATTGGCTTTAACCCCGTAAGCCTGCAAGCTCTAATTATGGCTAAATAACGGATTACAAAAACGGGATGAGAGCGAAACACTTGCGGGCTTTGTCAAGTTTGAAGCTTCTTTAATTGTCGGAAAGAGGCCGTTTCCAGCTTGGCTTCCCATGCCTCACCGCTTTGTTTGCAGCGGTGACGCATGGGAATTGATTTAACGTTCATTTAACGGAATTGATTTAGCGTTCACGCAATCAATGGGCACCCAGCCAGCTTCTAGAAATATTGGTCAACCAAAACATCAGCGCTTCTTTCGTTCCTCATCGGTATTTTTGTTTGCTTCCGCCTATTTTAACACTGTTCATATCCGGAATTAAGTCTTGAATTTACAGGGCGGTCTGGCCATCAACAAAAGCCAAAAAAAAAGAAGAATGCTCTTTCCTAATTGTCTACATGAAATAGCATATTACCGGTCTTGTTTTACGGTATAAGAGGGACGCTCATTGCGGCATTATATATTCAAGACTTCTCTACCTATAGCACTCCAGCCGTAAGTGCGAAGCACTAGACGAAAATAGAGCCACGATATCGAAGCTGGAGCCCAATTCTCCCTCCACGCTCCCGTAAAATCTACGCGCACCAATAGAGATAAGCATAGAAGAGGGATGGGGGAGGGAAATATATAAAGATATGAATAGAGGGGAGTAAAGGGGAGGGAAGGGAAAGGGAGATGCTGAAAGAAAGGAAATTCGAGGAAAAGACTGCGCGTGCAATCAGCGAGCAATCGATCAAAGCCAGAACCCTCTAGCGTATAGCGGAGCACGTGCCTGTCTAGACACGGTCTGCGTTTTACCAGACTGCGGCGGATGGTGCGACTAAATAAACAAGCGGTGAGCACAAAACAAGAGCGACGGAATTTTGCGGCGGGCAGCGGAGAAAACGAAGTGAACGAGAACAGGACGTGCCTAATAGAGCGGAATGCCGGTGCTTGGGCGCCGCGCGTCTGGCTCATTTCATTCGTCGTCGCGGTCGTCGTTGCTGTTCTTTTCGTCGCCCTCTCGGGTGCAATAAGGACTGGGCGAGAGTAATGTCGCGACTGCAGCTCCGCGCGTGCCGGTGGCATCAAATGACGGAGCGCGCTGGGGCTAACGACAATGAAGTATACGCGGCGGCTGTGGTAGCTCCACTGCACGGTGGACTCGACGTCCTTATTGCCCGAGGCAGTGCACTACGCCGACCGTTTTGCGAACGGGCGGGGCCTGCCTTGTGCAAACCAGCGGATATGCGACAAATATAACGGTGGCTGCGAACACTTATTTGCGGAACAGTTTTATTGTTTTAGCAGTGAAGGTGTTGTACAAGCCGTAAGTTCGCCTTCGCAGAATAAAATACCAAGAAAATGCGGAGCACGCGTGAGCCTCGCGCAGACCGCCGAGCATTCCCGGCACACGCAGTGGCTTTAGCAAGAAAAAAAGCTTGGAAAGACCACGATGAGCAAGAAAATGCCGAGCTCACGTGAGCGCGTGCACCAAGACGATTGCCGAGTCCCCGGCTCGCGTAGTGGATTTAGCAAAAATAATAAGAAGAACTCCAGCGCTGTCGTCAAGCGCGGCCGCCCATGTAATGCTTGACATGAACACGACGATATCGATACATATGACGATGACTACTACTAGCACAGTGCAAATCAACGAAGAAACATATAAATAAACAATTTCGAACTTGAACAAATGCGTGGTGATGTGCCCTTCAGTGCTCACGTACAAAGAAATCCTGCAGCGTCGCCATGGTTCAAGCCGTGCGCGACTTAGTGCAGGCGTTGCCAGTTGAGCTGGTGGAAGTGCACAATGCTGAGGATTACTTTGCATCCACCACTCGTTACGAAGACGATGACAACCACTTCAATGCATATGACGACGATTACTAGCACCGCAACTATGCAAATAAACAATGATACTGAAACTTCACCATGTGTCCGGCAATGCTCAGCTACAACAGCTTCGCCATTCAAATCTTGTACGTAAGTGCAAGCTTCCCTGAATTTCAATACGCCGCAGCACACGAGTGGTTGGACATGTATGGAAGAGGTATTCGCCAGGCAGTGGACATACAGTGTGTTGCGACGATAACTGGAACACTTTAAAAATTTTTCCTGAGCGATCCGCCGCTCTGTTCACGCTCAAACTTCACACAAAGGTCGCATTTTGTGGTCTATTTTGTTTGACACCGGGAACAACAACGGTACTTACCTGTTTATTCTGAAAATAAATAGAAACGATTTTCGTCTATGGGAAAATGGCGGCGATTTGGACGTGCGAGCCCGAAAACCGGGTTTTCTGATCGTCTGTTAGCTCATTTCTAGGTGCATTTTCTGATCGTCTGCTGCACCATTTGGCTCCGTACGTGAATCCCAAACATGCGTTTCACTCTGCAGGTGGTTCCGCCGTTCCAACATCAACTTGCGCTGGCTCGCACGTCCAAATCAGCGGCCATTTTCCCATAGGCGAAAATCGTTTCTATTTATTTTCAGAATAAACAGGTAAGTACCGTTGTTGTTCCCGGTGTCAAACAAAATAGACCACAAAATGCGACCTTTGTGTGAAGTTTGAGCGCGAACAGAGCGGCGGATCGCTCAGGAAAAATTTTTAAAGTGTTCCAGTTATCGTCGCAACACCCTGTATACAAGTTGTTATTGTGGTTGTGTTCGAATTTGTACTTATAACTTTGATTGTTGACACTGTGAAGCGGGGGTGGTGGAGGGGGGGAGGGGGGGGGGGTTCTGAGGCCTCTGTCAAGCCATTTACGTCTTTTGTTTGGGCCTCCATTTGGTTGATTGATTGATTGGAGGTTTTAACGCCACGACGCAACGCAGGCAATAAGGCGCGCCGTAGTGGAGGTCTCCGGATTAATTTTGATCACCTGAGGATCTTTAACGTGCGCCAAAATCTCATACACACGGGCGTTTTTGCTTTTCGCCTCCATCAGAAAAGCGGCCACCACGGCCGGAAAACGAACCCGCGACCTCGCGCTCAGCAGCGCAACGCCTTAGCCACTGCGCCACCGCGGCGTGTCAGCTTCCCTTTGGTTTCACCGAGAAGATAAGGTCATATTAGATCAAATCAAATGATGGTGCCGCAGTAACACTTTTTTGCCTCATACGCACATCTTTGCTGCCTTGTAACAGTTTCTGATTGAAATACGAGCGCACTAGCAAGCGTTCATGTAGGGACGATAACTCGGGTAAAAGAAATGATAAAACATCGAACTTCATAATTCTGCATAAGGTTAATGGGAGAGGTTCTCTAAAATAAACTGGGGCGGTATTCTCGTAACTGTCCCTTTTGAGTTCCTTTCATCGTGACGTACTTCCGGTTAAGCAGTGGGCGTTGGCAGTAGGTTTGTTGCGCTTGAGTTACGTCACTTCCGGTTGTTTGCTTTTAGCCAATCAGGGCTCGCCAAAAGGGACACTTTTGAAAGGGAAGCAAATAGGACAAAACTCGAGAGTACCGCCCCTGGTCTCAGCAACCAATTCTTGCAACTCAGCTGTCTTTTAAAGGCGGTAATAATACCATGTAAAGTGTGTAATAACTGGAGACCGGAACTTTAGGCACGAAAAATTACGGTTTCAGGCGTCTATAATAGGCACTGAAAAGAGCCATTTAGGCATTTATAGGCACCAAATATTGTCGTTTAGGCACATATAGGCTCAATTCATATTTACTTAAGCAGCATATTTTGCTCCAAACTGATGACTTACAGTAAAAACTGCGGACAAGTATTGTAGTGTGGGAAAATAATTTTATTTTATTCGTGAAAATAAGTCACACAAGAGTTGCTATTTTAACAGATTTACATGAAATCGATGGTGATTCGACAACAAAAGAAAAGCTTAAAAGCAGTGGTAAGCCACACCCATCGCAATTATTTGCGGCTTGAAGTTGTACCTCATTTCGGTCGAAAAAAAAAAAGAACACTCAACGTTCACTGAAATTGGAGTAGCGTGCTTGTTCTTAGGGACGCTTCATGACCTTATTCCATCTGAAATATCATTATGTTTGGTGCTCAGAACATTCGGCAGCTTTTTTAGCACAGGGAATGCAGGAATTTTATGTCAGACAGAATGGCAGATTGTCAGACAGGAATGGCTCTATCAGGAACCGGACCTTTGGGGATTTCGGCGGGTAAGTCCTGGACCTTCGAAATCAGCTCAGCATTCTCAGTCAGAGTGGCGCCCAAGCTCTCAGCTGTGAAAATGCTTTTTGCTAAGAGTGTGAAATAAGCACGCAAACGTGTCAAGTCACATTCAAGTGCACCGTGGTGTAAACAATTTCGGCTCCGATGCTTTTGTCGTCTGCAATGGTGTTAGTAGCACCGGCGAGTGTATTTGTAGTAAATTTCCGCCCTTAGCTGATGTTTTAAGTCGTAGCAATGGGGTGTGGTGGAAGAGGGACAATCGGTAACTGCTGCATCAAGACAAAACTGCAAACCGAAAAAAGATCTTAACTGCAGGTATTTATTCGTTGACAGAGCAGAAAGACCTGCTCAGGTCATCACAGCACCGTTAAATCCCATAGATTCATCGGTGCCGTGGTTTTTATTGCGTTAGCAATGGATGGGGAACATGGGCAAAAGTTCTCGCCGTTGGTCTGCGTACACATCGCGTCAGAAGGACATAGAACAAAACAGCTCGTGTGTACAACGGTGACGTCGGCGAGGTTGGCTGCGGTTCGCTGCGTACAGGCCTCTGGCGGCTCGGCCGATGTGAGGAGGTCTAGGTGGCGGTGGCTTGTGCACGGTTTGCGCTTCTGGGCTTATTTGGCACGGCTCGCGGAATTTCTTTTCTTTTTTACAAATGGGGCGCGACAAACACTTTGTTGCGGGCCTATCACGCGAGAACAGTCCGTGCAGTCCACCGACTCGAAAAACAAAAAAAAAAGCATATATAACACAAAAAAGGCATTTTTAGGGGCTAAAAAGCCCACTAGGCTTATGCATAGTCAAAATAGGCGCTAAAAAGCCCATATAGTCAAAATAGGCATTACAGGCACAATAAAGTATTGCTTAAAATGCTCCCCTTCCCTTAGTTCATCCTTATATGTTAAATAGGCTTAATACGGACTCAAGGAAAAAATAGGCATTTTGCCTAAAGTTCCGGTCTCTAGTAATAACTCTGCGCGGTTACGTTGGCCGTTACCCACGATTTTGAGCCGCGGCTTTAACAGATAGGAGTAATCGCAGTGACATTGTGTAGCGATGCTCTACTTTCCCTTGAAAACTCCGCATTGTCACCCGAAGATGGAGCCGCGGTTGCGAAAGAAAGCGTCACGACGCGCGAAACGCCTGTGCTGGAGCGCAGTTTCCAGCGAACACGGATATTGAGTAGACATGGGTGAACCCTCACCTTGCCAACGCCAGAGTATCCGGTACTATCATCTCAGGTAAGGGCCGTCTCATGGGTCGTTCAGTACAAAAACCAAATAATACTTCCGGAGACACTGTGAGTGTTCACGCGCATGCCGATTGGAATACATCGGTAGCGTACCGATTGCCTCATACGCACATTTTTGCTGTCGTAACAGTTTCTGAATTGAAATGCAAGCGCAGTAGCAAGCGCTCATCTATGAACGTTAACTTCGATAAGAGAAATTATGAAATATCCAACTTGATAATTCTGCATAAGGTTACCGGGAGAGGTTCCGTAAAATTTGCTGGTAGCATCGGTATATCGGCAGCTTGATCTTACGATACCGCAATGAGCGAGCATCCCTTCCCATTGAGTTGTGTAAGCATGCGTGCGGATAACTGCGTTGACGTTGCTGCCAGAAGGAATTGGAGGACCGACCATTTAACTTCTGACGGCTGCTGTCATTTTCACTCGCAAATAACTTCGAGTGCGTATGTGAACTTTGTGGGTTCGTATGTTAACGTTGTAATCCAATCGGGCCTTGTGAATCCTCCCTGTGACCAGTCTCGTTGTATTTGCGGCAATAGGGTACCGTTCTCTTGTAGAGGTAGCACCGAACCGGGATGCCACTGTAGTTGACATAATCGCAACACCCGGCGGCCCGCAGGATCTCCTTCCAGCGGCTTATGCTAGCGTTCAAGATGTAAAAGATATGAAAACCAGGACTATCCAAGCCCTACAGGCTACTATAGAGCAGGCCATACAGCGATCGATGCAGCAGCACTTGCCAGTTATGCAACGAGACATCGCAACTCAGCAGCAGAACTTTGCTGATTACATTCAAGAAAGGTTTGCAAGGCTAGAGGAACGCTTGTTTGCTCTCGAGGCCAGGCACCTTCGCCGGCTGCAGAAAGCAACCACAGCAGAGCCTACCGACCTCCACATAGACCAAGAGCTACCTCCAGATTATGGCGACGAGGATGACTGCTCCCCTACAGTCGCCTAACCCTCGCCAAGGCTCTACAGAGAAGACCACCGTATGGCATTATAACTGCCGAAGCTTTAAAAACAAATACGGCTCTCTTCTTCAAAGCATTTCTTATTCGACATCCCCTCCAGACATTGTTGCGCTTCAGGAAACGAACACACGCGCTCGCCTACCCGGATACGTTACGTACAGCCCTGAAGTAGAGGGAAGCCTTCACACCTTCGTGAGTAAAAGACTAGTGGCTATACAGCACCACCTACAGCAATCCGAACCGGTCGCTATCCTGCTAGAGCTGATACCGTGACAAATGAAAAGAAAGAAAAATCCCTTGTTTCTCCTAAACGTTTACTGCCGTCCGAGATGCCCGCCGGACATCCTCAAATATGTCATAGAGCAGGCCACCTCCAAAGCAGCGAGCAACCCGCTGCTTATAATAGGAGACTTCAACACGGCCCACCACTTATAGGGCTATAAATACGCAAACCTCATAGGCGACCTGCTCTACAGACTTTTTGAAGACATGGACTTCACACTTATAATCGATCCCACGAAGTGTACAAAAATCGGCACGAGCTCGACAAGGGACACCCATTCCCGATCTCACTTTCATAAAAAACATCCCCCATGCTACCCATTTGGACGAATACCATGGCAGCGATCATGCTCTACTGGCCACCACTCTGCATGGGTTGGAGTACAAGGTCAGTACTGGCTTCGCCCGTCTAACGGACTGGACGAAGCTAAGAGAAACACGAGCAGAGAGACACCAAAGCGAGGAAGACACTTCCTTGACCGTCCATGAATGGATCGCACAGTTATCCCGGGATGTGAAGGCCCATACAAAAACATTACAGACTTCCACCGCCACTCCTTGCATCGACGCCTTTCTCCTTCACATATGGGAAGCCCGACGAAGCCTGTTGAACAGGTGGAAAAAGCAGCGCATGAATCGGAAACTCAAAACGCGCATTGCTCTACTCACTGCCAAGGCGGTAGAGTATGCGAACAAGCTATCGAGAGAAAATTGGCTGACCCTTTGCGATGGGCTTTGAGGCACACTAAGCACCTCCAAAACTTGGAGACTGCTCCGGTATTTGATCAGTCCGACAGGCAGTAGGACGGATGCCCACCACAACATGACCAGAGTCATTCACCAATTCCTAGGCAGTGAAGCGGATCTCCTTTTGGCTCTCAAAGCCCGGTACTTCCCTGCGCAACCGACGGAGGCATTGCCGCCATACACTGGCATGCAGCCAAAACGAGCTTCTCGACGAGGATCTCCATCTTCACGAAGTTTCCGCGGCCATTCAAAATCTGAGGCGCCACACGGCTCCAGGAATTGACCAAATTACTAACAAAGCAATCATCAATCTCGACGACAGTTCGCTGCTAGAACTTACCGTCCACATCAACAAAATTTGTTGCTGCCTTTTTCTGCTGCCTCTAATGCCAACCACCTAGTGCCATTGCTATTGTGTGCCCTTGTGTATGGTCCGCATTGCTTGGGTCATGGAAACTGACATTGCTGACCTAAGACGCGAGATCTCTGATCTTAAACGTGAATTTCGAAAAGAAGTAAGGGAAATGCAGAAAAGCTACGAATTCTTCAACAAAAGCTCTCAAAACTGCCCAGGAATCACTGACTCAGGAGGTCCAAGGCCTCAAGAGGCAACTGCATGACACTTCTTTGAGGGTAACGGCCCAAGATCAGTATTCCCGGAATAAAAACTTGGAAATCAAACGAGTGCCGGTTACAGAGGATGAAAACCTAGTGAATGTGCTTGGCAAGGTTGTGGATGTCCTGGGTGCAAAAATTGCAGAGCAAGACATTGAAACTTGCCACCGCGTTCCAACGCACAAAAATGGCTCAAGCCAAAACATTGCAGTGGTACTAAACCGCCGAGCACACCGTGACAAAATCGTTGAGAAAGCTATAGGAAAAAAAGAATCACTACTGAGGATCTCGGGTTCTGCGGGACAACTCCAGTTTACGTGAACGAGCATTTGCTCCAGCGCTGAAAAGATTGCTTGGGATGAATATCGCAAGAAAGAAGGAAATGAACTGGCGATTTCCTTGGGCAAAGGAAGGCAAGGTGTTCGCCAGGAAAGCGGAAGCATCCCCCATCGTCTGTATAGTGGGCGAGAGGGACTTAGAAAAGATTAAATAAACAGATGCTCGTACACGGTTACATCTGACAGTGAGTCTTTTATCAATGACCGCCCCAAAAGATACCAGTTGTCCGAAGGAAAACGGCTATCTAACCTAGCTTTTTTCACTGCAATGCATAATCCATGAAAAACAAACATGATTTATTGACAGTGCTTTTTGATCAATTTTGTTTCAAGTTCGACGTTGTCATGATAACGGAACCCTGGTATACGAGTGACACAGAAGTGCTGCACCTTTCAGGCTTTAACACGTTCTTTCTAAATAGGTCCCACCGACGAGGTGGGGTTGTGTTACAGCTCGTGTCTACACAGCTTTCTTGTAGTATAATGAACGAATTTTCGACATTTACATCAGATTATTAACCTTTAAAGATACAATGTAAAAATTCAATTTTTGTTGTTGTTTACCGCCCCCCCCCCCTTGCCCCCGATGGAAAACTCAAAAATTTCTTCGCATTTTTAGAAGACATTCTCAATTTTGTTTCGTCGTATGGTTTACAAATAACTATTGGTGGGGACTTTACATTAATCTATTCTTTCGGCTGCATGAACGTGATTAAAAAAGAACCGACTCATATTGGCCGTCTTTCCCAAAGTCTTATTGATGTATTTAGTGACACAAGTAGCAGTACCGTGTCCGGTGTGATTGGTGTACATATAGGTGATCATTTACCTTATGAATTATGAAAAATTACATTATGAATTCCGGGCGCTTCCCTTTACTCTTTTGCAATCGTATTTAAGTAACCGGCAACAGGCCGTAGCAATAAAGGAACACCACTCTGCTTCACAAGAAGTAAGAGCTGAAGTTCCGCAAGGCAGTCTTCTAGGGCCAATCCTGTTCAATATTTATATCAATGATGTCGTAGAAATTACTGACATGCACACTTTATTATTTACGCAGATGATGCCAGCATTTTCTTTCAATCATGTGATACTACTCCGTTTTTGCAATTAGCAAATATAACCCTCCAAAATCTTCACAAATGGACTAAAGCAAACTCGTTAGAAATAAATACTAAGAACACTAAAGCAGTGTTATTTTCACCAGCTCAAAGATCTGTAGACACAAACCTTAGTTTGCATATGGGATCTGAAAAGATTTGTATCGTTAGTGAAATAAAAACATTAGGCATTGTTCTTAATGAACATTTCAAATGGGATGCTCATGTCGATCCCGTCTGCACTATTTTATCTCGAGCGTGTGGGGTGCTTTGTAGGTTACGGCATGTGGTTCCATCAAATATTAAACTTATTCTTTATCATGCTATATTTACAGCTCACATCAATTACTGCAGCCTCGTATGGTTAACCACTTCCGCAAAAAGTATTAATAAGCTGCATTTATTTCAGAAAAAGGCCATTCGACATATCGCAACTGTACCGCATGACTCTCACACCAACGAACTATTTCTTCAGTATAATCTGCTTCCTGTCCAATGTATCTACAACTTTATTCTTCCAAAAAGTATAAAAATAGCTTTCCACACAACTGCGAAGCTTATATAAGTCTATGTAGTTTAAGAAAACCGTTGGGCGTACCGTACGAAATAAGGGGAAGAAGTACATGGTTCGTGCCCTTTTCAAGAACGAATTATGGTGATGATAGTTTGCAATTTCGAATTGCCCGCCTTTTAAATAACCTAGCCGAAAGTGGCATAGCTGTAAATACAATTTATAAGCGAGATTTAAAGAAACGTTTACTGCTGAACATGGAACATTTTTAACTGAAAATATATCAAGCGTTGTCTCTCGTGGCAACCTGGGTTTGGCCAAAATTACTTAAATATTTTTCAAGGGTTTTATTGGCATTGCCTTCATTCCCTGCGCACTGGAGTATATAAAAAGTACCGTACACTGCTTTTGCCAATATTGTGTGTATTAATTTATGTGGATACTTCTGTAGTGCAGATATTGATCAGTGTATGCATACCTGTATATAACATTGCTTTTTCTTCAAGTTTTGTCTTTTTTCTTTTTTTCTGTGAGTACACAGGTTTCGTGCATATCCAATATTTCTCTTTTTATGTACCTGTGTATCCCGTTTCGTTTTGTAACCTTTATATGTATGTATGTATCTATGAGTGTCTATATGCGTGTATGTATATCATTTATTAAGTTTCTTTTACAAAATGTGAGCTATAGTGCGTTTTAATGCTTTCTTTTATGTTTGTACGTAATATCGACATGTTAAGGCGAGATTTATTTTTTTAGGACTGTTTCCTGTGCGTATGCTTTAAACTGCTGTTCCTACTCTGCCAAGCCAACCGTAAGGGTGCAAACACCTCGTCAAGCTGCAGTTTTGCAGCTTTTTGTGTTTGTTCTCGCATTTCTATGTACGAAATGCTCAATAAAGTTGAAGAAGGCTGGCGCCCTACCCGAGGATTGGAAAACAGCGGTGGTCCGCCTCATACCAAAACCAGGCAAACTACCAGCCTTTGAAAACTTGAGACGTATCTCTCTTACTTCACGTGTCGGAAAACTCCTAGAGCACGTGGTTCTCAACAGACTACAACCGTATCTGGAAGACTCAGGTAAAATCCCGCCAACGATGGTGAGATTTCGTCCGCAACTGTCAACGCAGGATATCTTACTTCAGCTTAAAGACGAAGTGATGGCCCCGGCGACTCGTGCCTCCCCCACTGCCATCCTCGCATTAGACCTCAAAGGGGCGTTTGATAACGTCAAGCACACAGCAATTTTGCACAGGGTGAACACACTGGGATGTGGAGCCAGGGTATACAACTACATCAGAGATTTTCTCTCTAGAAGGAAAGCTGTGTTAAAAGTCGGGGAAAAAGCTACGAACCCCTTCTTATTGGGTGGGCGGGGAACACCACAAGGGGCTGTATTGTCTCCTATCCTTTTCAATATTGCCCTGCTAGGCCTTCCGCCACTCCTCGACATCCAGGGGATCCGCCATGGCCTATACGCTGACGACATAACCATCTGGTCGTCCACAGGGTCGATCAGAGAGTTAGAGAGCCGCCTACAAGAGGCAGCGGATGTGGTGGCTGCCTATGCCAAGTCATGTGGTCTCAGATGCGCCCCCCCCCTCCCCCAGAAGGTTGAGCTACTCCTGGTTTCACCGCGCAAAACACACCCTCCAGGTTCGCCCACTATCCCCCTACGCCTAGAGGGCCATATCGTTGTGCCATCTACAAGCTTGAAGATCCTGGGCATGATATTCCAAGCGTACCGCTCCAACACCCTTCTGATCAACAAGCTTAAAACCACAACAGACCAGATTACTTATATGATACGACGAGTCACGACCAAAACCAGGGGCATGGGGGAAGCGGACACGCTTCGCCTTGTCCAGGCCTTCGTCGTGTCTAGGATTACGTACGCTATACCTTACGCCCTGCTTAAAGCCACAGAGCTTGAGAAAGTAAACATCCTGATCAGGAAGGCGTACAAGCAAGCCATGGGTCTCCCGGAAAGCACCTCAACCGAACGACTTGGCATCCACAACTCGGCCGAAGAGTTAATAGAGGCGCACCTGTCTAGCCAGAGATTAAGGTTAGGAGCAACCGAAACGGGGAGGTTCATCCTCTCACGCCTGGCGCTGTCGGTCCCACTCAGCCACCCACCTCTCCTTACTAAAAACGTACCCCACTCCATTAGAAAACACTTAATAGTGCCCGTCTTACCACGCAATATGCACCCTGTGCATAACGAGGATCGCAGAGAAGCCTGAGCCCGGACAATATTTAGGTTGTACGGAGATTCACCATCTACCACCTACACAGACGCAGCCTGTTACCCGGAAGAGCAGCCATCGCAGCCACCGTCATTTTAAATAAGCAGCACAGGTGCAGCATCTCAATCCCCAGACACAGCCCTCTCCAAGCCGAGGAAGCGGCGATAGCACTTGCGCTAAGCCAAAGCGACGCCAAAGTTATAATCTCAGACTCCCAGCAGGCGTGCCGCAACTTTGCCAACGGTCGCTTGCACGTCACAACACTTCAACTAATCAACCAGAGACCCCCAACGAGACAAGTCAGGATTGTATGGGCACCAGCTCACAACGGAATCCTCGGCAACGAGATCGCCAACCTCGTGGCTCGAGATTTGACACTGGTGAAGCCGAAGCCGAGCCCCAGCGCGTGCAACCTCTTATAACCTGCCAGGAAATCACGCAGCACTATAGGCTGTTCCGTAAAACCTACTCTTCACCCCACAAATCGCTACCGAGGGATCAGGAAAGATTACTGCGTGCACTGCAGGTCAACACCTTCCCACATCCTACCAGACTTCACCTCTTTGACCGGACATACTTTTCTCCACTTTGTCGCTTCTGTGGAAAGCCTGGGATCTCAGACACATAGTGGGTGGCTGCGATAAGTCTACCCTAGACCCCCCTAACATCCACCTTTCCACGGAGCTTTGGGAGAGAGCCTTGGCCAGCTCCGGCCTCGAAGATCTGCTGCACCTGATCGAAAGGGCTGTCGACGCGGCCCGAGCTCAATGCATCCTGGAATGAGGACGCCTCTCTGAAGCATTTTCTGGATTTAATTAAAGTTTGTTCTGTCTCTCTCTCTCGGCAGTGAGCCCCTTACGACATCTTGCATCTTTGTCGGGTGTTGCGACAGTGCAGTCAAATGGAATTAGTTAATCAGACAGACGTGAGCTTTATAATGGCTGGTTTCATCATTGCCGACCTGAGCGGATATTGGGCTTGGTGTAATGAAGATTAACAACATTAAATGTAACAGGCAGGAATACCACACAGCTATGGAAAAAGGTAATACCAGTATTGCGTCCGGAATTGCCGCGAAGGACAAGAGAGGTGCACGATGACGTGGTGGTGTCGCACTAAGCACCGACGGCTCGTCTGCTCCTACTGCGGCTACTCCTTTGTGGACACATAGGTATCGCTGAATCGGCTGTTGGTTTCTGCTGGCTGCTGCCATCATCACAGGACAATCCGCCTGACCGGCTGTTGCGAGGCTCGGGCAGCAAGCGAAATTTCACTGACAGGGCCCGTCTATGCGGATGTGAGAACGCCGCTTTTTTTAACCAAGCAGTGCGCGAGGAATACTCATGCACTTATAACAAAGGACCTAAAGAAGAATGTGGCTTTGCAGTAACGATGCAACCTCGACACTGATGGCTAAGACAACGTGAGCGGCGAAAAATCTCGTACTGTTTTTGTAGCATGTAATAAAATGTTTTCAGAAATACGTGTGTCTACATTGTGCTATTTTAGTCATGTCTACGAGATTCACAAATGGTGTGCAATGTTACCTTTTGCTCATGAATACGTAACACAAGTTTATACGTGCCCGGTTCCCCTAAACATTTGTGCTATGCTTTAGGGGTAGTGTGCTGAGTACCAGGTCATAGTAGACGAATTAGCCAAAATTACAAAGAAATTAGTGAGGCCGAATATGCCAGAAATAATTATTCTGCTTTTGAGCAGAGAATGCTGATACATGCCTTTCCCATCAAAGCACTGTTTTAGAGCAACAGTATGACGAAAGTGCGACTCTGTATTTTCAACACCAGCATTGTAAATGCTTTGCTAATGCTGCTTCAAGCAACTTAATTGAAAGAAACGGCACTAGTCAAACTTGCCAACATCTCTGTTTATTTTTGCAGATCAGTTTTAAAGTGCGTCTGTAAACACCCATGTCAATATAGCACCATGCTGCTTCCGTTTTCCGCCGTAGAAGATGCATGCTTCATAGACTTCCTTCTCCAGTACACAAATCACCCCCAGACGATGCCATATGTTTTGTTTCCTCGCAGCTGAACATGCCTGCGTTTAAAAAGCGCGCCAATGTGTATGACGAAGCAAGGAGGTTCATGGAATTTCAAAGAAAACAAGCAGCAGTGCAAGTTGCTTGCGGCTGTTGAAACGGCTGTTACTCTGGGCGTACATTTATCAAATCACTAGGCCAGCACTTCATGCCCAAAATAATAACGTGGCGGGGCGTTTCACTTTCCAAAATTATGTGAACCAACAGCGCTTTCCCTCAGAGAAAGCATACGCAAAAATGCGCAGGGAGAGACGTCGGAAATGACTTGCGACCCGCCGCGCTAGCTCAGTGGCTAAGGCGTTGCGCTGCTGAGCACGAGGTCACGGGTTCGATTCCCGGCCGTGGCGGCCGCTTTTCTGGTGGAGGCGAAAAGCATAAACGCCCGTGTGTACGAGATTTCGGCGCACGTTAAAGATCCCCAGGTGGTGGTGAAAAACGTTCTTTACTGAGCTCAAGGGGCAGGGAAAGGGGTGTGGTCAGCCTCCTTCGTCCAGGAGGCCGCGGGCCTGCGCTGCATCCGTGCCTCGTTGCACCAGCGCGAGTTGACGCTCCGGCGCCGAGCTGGTCAGCGCAGACTCCCACTGCTCAGGGGATGGGGATGGGATGGGGTGAGGGTGGTGGGGACAGGAGTATACTAGGTGGTAAGTTGAGAGTGGGATGTCACACTGTGGGCAATTGTAGGGGAACAGAGATGGGGAGATGTGGGACAGGGTGGTGTGGTTGTAGTATGTCTCGGTTTGCAGTCGCCGGTAGATATACGCTTGATGGTTGGAAAGAGTGTGATGAGGAGGTGGGTATATCCTTCTTGTGTTTGTGTAATGAGAGAGAATGGAGCTGTATGTGAGGTCGAGTGGGGTCAGTGCCTGTGGGACAGGTGGGGCTTGTCCGGTTCTTCCTGGCCTTGCTGTGGTAAAAATTAATCCGGGGTCCTCCACGACGGCGCGCCTGATCGCCTGCGTTGCGTCGGCGCGTTAAACCCTACAATCGATCGATTGATCGCAACTGAGTTGTATGCTGATGATGCCGAAACCTGCGATTGCAAACGTGGATGTTAGCCGGCTCACTCACTCGACTATCCTGAAAAATAGCTTCAAGATATTCCGTGAACGTGCTATGAAGTTTATTTATCGGTGCATGCGATCCCGCCCAACTCTAAACCATAAATAGATGGAAAGAAGCTACACATTCCTCGGCGCTTTTCAAGCCCCGTTTGTGGGCAGAGCAGGCCAATGAGCTAAGAAGGCAAGGGCGACACAAGAGCGACACTGGTTCGCTCTCGTGTGCTAAACGTTGACAACAAGGGAAAAGAAACTCGCCTTTTGCCATACACCAAAACCGTTGACGATATCAGAGAGTAGCAGCTGGCAGTCAGCTGATCTGTAACCAATTACGGAACGGGGTGGCTGGCTGGCTACGCGGGAACAGCTTGGGGCACTATATCGCTCTCTTGCTGCCAGGATAAACGCTGCCGCATAACAGGAGTGCTACCGGGCTCCGGTTGCAGTCTTTGGGATACGGCCAAGTCGTCGTCGTCGTCGTCGTCGTCATCATCATCATCATCATCATCATCATCATCATCATCATCATCTCTACGCATACTGCCAGGGCAAAGGCTCTCCTCCCATTGATCTCCGGTTATCCCGGTCCTGTGGTAACTGCGACCAACTTATCCCCGCAAACTTCTTGATCTCCTCTGCCCATCTAATTTTCTGCCGCCCCCTGCCGCGCTTGCCTTCTCTAGGGATCCACTCTGTTACCCTTAATGACCAACGGTCATCGTGCCTTCGCATTACATGCCCTGCCCACGTCAATTTCTTCTTAATTTCTACTAATATGTCCTCAACACGCACTTGTTCCTAAGTTGTATCCGCTCGCAAATACATGCGGAGGTTGCGGTTGAACTGTGGATAAGGTTGTCCCAAGCAGCCGCTCTTTTCGCGAAACCAGCGTTATCGCCCCACACTCGACGTTATGGAGCCACGTGCACACACCTTGCATGTCCAAACGCAATCTACGCCGCGGCGGGCATGGAGAAGTGGAGTTCTTCCTCCGCGGGCCGTCGACGTGGCCACGGCAACGTAGACGCTCGCACCCCAGCATGGCCGCGCCCGTCGGCGCTCACGTATGGTTGCCCGCATGCATGCCACGCCAGTGAATACAACCTATGGGAACACGCTGAGAGGAAGCGAGTGGCGGTGCGGCTTTCAAAGCTAATCCCACCGGAAGATACTAGGTTACTACAACAGCAGCAGCCACGGCAACATCGTCTTGTCCCGCAATGGATGAAATGTACAGTGCACGAAATAAACATCAAAATAAACACACGATGAATGCAATATTGCAACCACGTGTGCACTGCACACAAGATATGTCCCTCTACCGCTAAGCAGACGCTTGTAAATAACCTCTCACGCAAAAAGGAAAATACAATGAGCAAGGCCCGACATATTAGTTCAGCCAGCAAAACGGTTTGCCCGTCCTGCGTCTCGTCAGTTTTCGTTAGGACGAAAACATGTCGCCCTCGTATCAAAACTGTTAGCGAACTTAAATATGCGTCGATTAACGTACGGCATACATTCATACTTTGCTGGTATTTACTAAACACTTTGCAATCAAACCATATGCGACCTAAACAGCAACACTCTGTTGACTGCAAGGGAAGCAAATGGTTCAATTGCTTCCTTTACATAAGCGATCCAGTTTGTTCGCTCTCCTGAGCGAAAACTCTCCGGCCGTGGCCTGACATTCACTGGCCGCGTGATACCCCGAAGGAAGCAGTTAGTTCCATAGCCTGCGGCGCTTCCTGGAGGAGGCTCCCGTAGATTTAAAAGATTTATGGCGAAAGTAGCTTCTCGCCAGTTGCCGGAACAAAGTCCCGGCTTAAATCGGTCATTCGTATGCGAGCCGGCGGGCTCCTATGCAAACAAGGTGTGCCCGGCGGTGAATCTCCGGCACCGTGCCGGCGCTGCTGCAGGGAAGCTGACGAAACGAGGGGTCCCCGCCTCGCGGATGAAGCACTCGCAGTAGAGCTCCTCAGGAATCTGCCCGACGCTCTATGTACGCGCACTGGGATCTTCGTAAAGCACCGCCCAATCAAAGCTGCGTCTAAGGGCAGGGATCCCGCCTCCTTGCTCTCGTGAACTGGGGCGGGCAATCCACAGTTCTCTCCCGGTAACAGATAACCCCAACTCAGCTCACCCGTATGGTCGCTCTGGACCCGGCAGCAATATTATTTTCCCAGATACGTGCAAGCCAAGCACTTGAGCCAAGCCAAGTTAACCGACTATAGGATATACCACACCCTGAATGCGTAGAGTGGCGCAGAGAGAACATTTTACACTTAAAAATCCCGGTATTTCTTTTTGCAAGGAACTGTGATATAGTTTGAAATTGGCGCCAGCGTGCGGGGGCCAGCGCGTGGAAAAATAGCTGGAAAATCTTAGTGACAGCACGCGGAGGAGACAGACGAATACGAGAAAGAAGAAGGAAGATTCTCGGTAGCCATGTCACGGCTTCTTATTCCCTGTACTTACTGCAAATACAGCTCGCTTTTCTTGCTTTCCGTTCGCCTTTGAGATTCTTCAACACCCAGGTATTGGAAAACATTTGCGCACTGCTTGAGTTAAGGACGTCCACTCCAAAGCCTACGATCCTGCCCCAAGGCTACTTAGACCTAAAAGCAGGGATTCTTTTGGCAGTTGCTCAATATAATGGAAGCGAACCAGCAAAGGGCGCTGCATTCGTATAGAGGCAGTGGCGGCGGGCGTGTACCCACAATGAAACGGAATCAAGTGACCCGGCATGGCATCCAACGCATCCGTAAGCTAGCGTTTGCTGTTCGCATATATACCGTGCGAATCACACCACGACAACTTCTATTCCCCCGCCCTTGACGTGTTTCGAATGTGTGAGAGCATAGTTTACGCACAAAAATTGTCGGCCCACTGGTAACGGTATTGCGAAAGAAGGGGTGTCGCCAAGCAGGGAGTGAAAAGAACACGCAGTTCAGCCAGGCGCATGCGGGATTGCAGGGTCTGTTACTGAAACATTTGTCAAATACGGTTTACGGGTTCTTTGAAGTTATTTCTAAATTCCGAACAATATCCCTGCCAACAAATATTTACCTTTGCCCCTTTCAACCACTAGGCGATTTTCAGCGCTTGGGCGTCAGCGCCATGTAACAAACACATGCAATTTCGTGCTCTCATCCTGCGAACATCGAGTGCGCGCCTTTGCACGCAATGCATGCGAGAAACCCACGCAGGCCGCGGCTGCCTCCGGCGTTCATTATTAGTAGCCACGGAAGGAAGAAACGAGTCACCCGACAGAAGCCTCTGCAATGTACAATGATGTGCTCTGGTGCATGCGGACAAGACGTATTCCAACTGGCGATGCCGCGGCTGACAATTACCGGTATACCGCTGCTCTGACGTAAGGCATGAAGTTTCCTAGTAATATATGCTACGGCGTCTGGCGCCATGTCTCTAGGCGAGCCGCGCTTCAGCGAGTGCATCGCCATACATCGGGTGGGCACGTTACACTTGTCCTTGGAATGGCTCGTGAACGGTCTGAAAAGTGCCTATTGCTGAAAAAAAAAACAATATTTTTTGAAAAATTATTAAAAGTTATTTATATATTATAAATACGGAGCTCTAGAGATTTAGTTGTCAGGGATTAATTAGAAGCTTCCTTCAAGAGGATCAAGAACAAAACGTAACAATTTTAACAGCGAAGCCGTTTAGCAAATTGTGATTTTGTGCGTCCGCAGCTAAAAATACCAAGAAAATGCCAAGCGCCCGTGAGCGCGCGCCATTCAGCGCGCGCCTCTCGGCGACCGCCATGCAGTTAACAAAAAACAAGAAAATGCCGAGCGCTCGTGTGTGCGTGCCTCGCGGCCACCGCCCAGCGCCCTTGGAGCACGTTTGTCGAGTCAAGCATACCCGCATAGGGAGATTGGCCAAGATTGCAGCGACCACCCTGCAGTTTTTTTTAATTGTGAGAGACTGCCCTACGGCATGTGGGAAGAAAAAAACCAAGAAAATGCCGAGCGCTCGTGTGTGCGTGACTTGCGGTGACCGCCCAACGTCCCCGGCGGACGTTTGTAAAGCTAAACGCCCACTTAGGGAGATTAGCTAAGAGAGAGAGGAATTTTATTGAAATGAAATAAACACAGAAAGGTCGGCCTGACGGTAGTATATCTGGCCAGCTATTCTGTGTGTGGGGAGGGAAAGTGGAGGAAAGAGTGTGGATACACTCTTAATCTGGTTCCATGTAAGTTCCAGTTAAACGGGGCGATCCACATATTTTTATCTGGATCCACACGAAGAATAACTGGAACGAGAGATATAAGTGGATCTTATCTGGAGCTGTCCATTTGTTTTCTTTAGGTTTGTGTTTATTATGTGGAACCGAATAAATGAGGGGATGCGCTGTCGGCCGTTCCAGTTACTGTTCCACTTATGTCCCAGTAAAAATTTTGGACAGTGCTTTTGTATATTTTTTGCTCGTGTCTTGTCCCACATAACTTGTGCGCTGCAGTGAAGTATGCACTGAATCGTGCATTAACTGGAACAATGAACCACATATATATTTGACGCGCTTTGGCGCACAAGCGCACGCACAAGCACTTGCACGCACACGCCCACAGACATAGATACAGACACGAACGCACACCCGCGCACCCACACATACACACACACATGCATGCAGCCACACACGCACACACGCACGCACCACATAAAATTTAATAAACTTCGTCGATATCTATGCAACTGTCTTAGAGCAGTTTACTCATATAAGACGGCTAAGACGTATTTTTAGTGACGTTATTTGACAGAAAACAATATGTCCACTGCTATAACAACACCGTACAAAGCATGAAAGGTGCGAGAAAAGGGTATTAGCGAAAATATAAATTTCACGAACCCCTTTCAGGTTGTGTGCGGCGCTCAGACCGCTTTAGTGAATATCGTCTTTTGCTAATTGCAGACGCGCAGTACGTCTGAAATCACCAATGACTTGAATTTCAGAAGGACCAGATGTCCCCAGGTTCTCCTTCTGCGTTTGGGCTAGAGCCATGGTAGTGCTGAAGAATTAATTGGGCTTTTGTGGATACGTCATAAAGAAATATATATAGTTGTTGAGACTATTGCAAGTTCTGCATTTGGTTCACAAAGCGTCGCAGAAACATTGTTTTTTGATCAATGCTCAGCCATCAGCTCGCTGTGTTGTAGTACGTGCACAATTTTAAGTGCTTTACAGGAACGTATGAATGGCTACAATCTGCTGTAAAATAGGTACTTAGTCCACTTTATTTATGTTAACCGACTGTGCCGCATTTTACACTGCACGCAGCATGTCACGAATGCAGTTATATATGCTTGGATGTTCGTTAGCATTTTTCGTCTCGTGCATGCTATTAAGGGTGACTCACCTGATCCAATTCATATGGGACTCACTAATTCATGACGCAAATTCATGAGACTTACTAATTCAGAAGCACCATGTACCGATACAAGAAGTTTTACAAATTCACAGAAATGACACTAACGACCTGGTTTGCTTCTTCTAGAAATACAGTAGACCCTCGTTAAGACGAACTTGGTTAAAACGAACACTGATTAAGAACCACAACATTTTTCTCTTGTAACGTCCACAATGCAATACACCTCCGCTTAAGACGAATTTCGGATAATACGCATACATTTTTACGGTCCGTTCGGGTTCGTCTTAACGGGAGTCTGCTGTATATCATTTCTTTGCAGAGATAAAAAAAAAACAAGAAACGCATTTTGGTTTATCCAGTCTTCACTGGAAGGTGCTAGCGGTCTCACCATGCGAGAGTTTTATTTCTTTGTTTCAGTAGAGAAGCGACATATATCTAAAATAAGCAAACTAGGCCGTTGTGAATATCGGTATGTATTTGTAAAACTATTCGTATTGGTGCACGATGGTTTTTAAGTCCGTTGGTCATGACGTAGTAAGTCTGATAGGAATGCTAACATGTGAGTCCCTTTTAATTTCCACAAGCAAAAACAAGAGCCTCTTTGCAAAGAGCGGTTGACTGGGTGAACGGAACTTATCTAGATATACCACGTGATACCTGCATAATTTTGTATGTATTAATGCTGAAATGACATTGTAATTCCTAATTATGCTATGCAGTAACGGCAAAAATACGCAGAGTTGACTTGCTGTTCGATTCGATGGTGGTTTATTTATCACAAAAAAAAAACAACATACAAAGGGTATATACAGTTGTTGTGTCTTGTCATAGTAATTGAAGTTCATTGAATGACCCGCCTTCTCCAGTTGCTTCCCCAGTTGCTGTTTTCCTGTAGTAGTGGTGTTCAGGAGGGAAAAGGGCTGGGAAACGGGCCGATGTATTATTACTTACTAATTAGCTGTAAGTAGCTTTATATAACGTGGGTATCTAAGAGCGTCGCAGTATATTTTATTGACTACGGAAAGGCTTGTTGTCAAGAAAAGCAGTAAATGAAGCCACGCCCTTTTGCGTTCATTGTAAACAGTAACGGAGAAATTGTCATCCAAAGGTAAGCTCTGATATCGCACGCACTCACGGCCCTCCGCGAGAAACAACTTTAGCCAGTACTAACGCGCTAACGCGGCTATTATCTGAGCTTTGTTTCGGCCTCAGCGGGCGTAAACGTCCGCTTAGACGCATACGCCCGTTTTCCGAATCCAATAAAGCCATCACGTGTGCCGATTTTGTATGAGTTCTTATGCGGGCGCATCGCCAAAGCCTCCGCGAGAACGAAAGTACGCCGAAGCCATGAGGAAAAGACCGCCACTCCAGTAGCGCATTCAATGCGCATGCGTCAGCAGCAGCACGGCAGAGCTGTTTTTGCGTTGATTCACGGTACAGTGGGGCTGCAACGGGTACGATGACGACGGATGAAAATCGGGACTGCGTCAACACTTTAAACGACAGCAGCGCTCCCATCTTCCAGGATTCCCTCCGCTAATTTTACGGTCTTCCGCATGCAGCGCCACCAGTGGCACTCCCAAGCGGGTTTCTCAATTGCTCGCGCGATGCGCCTGATATTTACTAAAGAAATTCTCGGTCACGCTGGCGAGAACCGTTAGGCCGTTAGCGCCGTTAGCAGTTTAAATGGGGTTGATTGCGGCGTGCAACTGCGAATTTTTTCATATCCCTGGGCTGTATTTCCTGCTCGACGAAGTGGAGTTTTGCCAGGAGGCGCAAAAAAGGTCAGTGCTGCTTATTTATGTGCTGGTAACGGTTGTTGTTCAGTGACATCCTTGTTAACTGCGTCCGATAAACATACCGCGTCTATGCCCGTTGTTCGTGTGTCGTTCATGCTTGTGGTCGCGGCGTGTAACATTTTGTGTTGGAGAAACGTTTGCAGCCGTAATTTACCAAAACTCCCGTGTTCGTGGGTCAGAGTCGGCTGGACATTTCTGACTGCGTACGTCAGAAGTTCCTGGTTTGCGCGTTTCATGAGTGGATGTTCCCTTACTGTGTGGCTTTGCTTAGTTGTATATTGACGGTAGCTGTGTATGTCTGCGGTAGCGAATCTTCTCGGGTTAGTCGCTCGCGATAATCGCGCGTGCACACGTGTACAACTTCCAAGCAAGTTTGTCGGAGCGTCCGTCCTTAGATTTATTGGTATTTTTAAAACTTGCGTGGTAATTGCGGCGTTGTGTTAGTCTGATGAGTAGAATGCCATTTACTGTGCTTACCAGACCGGGAGTCTTCGACCTTGCCCGTTGCGCGCAAGGTAGACGCTATTTCGAGTTGTGTTGATCTGCTTTCAAGGCGTCAGCTTACGTTTATCTGTGCAGTGTGTTATGCAGTTCCATGTTTCTTCCAATTCCTTTGACCAATTGAGATGATCTATTTTACATTGCCTGAAGTGTAGAGACATGCAGGGGTGAGACAGCTGCGCATATTGCGCCTTTCTGATACAATTTCATTTTCCTGCGCCAAGCTGCTCCAAAAGCACGAAAATGGCGAAAATTGCGCCAAACTGCTCCAGAAGAGCCTCAACGGCACGGATTTTGATGCTCATGTCAGTTTCGGCGGGGACAAAAGCCTCCCGCATCCCGCGGTCACCGCTTTTATCGTCGGTCAATCGCAAACACAGAAATGGCACAAATATAAAGACTGAAACGAAGCAAGCGATAGCTTCTAAAACTCGATTCGCTTTCCGTCCGGGTTCGCAGAAACGGCCTTGTCGATTAGGCATCGCTGTGGCAATAAACATGGCCGCCGCCTGATCTGGCTGCTACCAACGCGCTCAGTGCGTATCGCCGATATTTTCCTTGGTTTATTTTACGCTATCAGCTGAGTTCCAGTCTTTTCATTCTATCTGTTGTGGCTCTGAACAGTGACGTTAACTCAAGGATATGGTTTGAGATTGGTGCCAGATTACGGGAAGTTGGGCGGCTCGAAAAAAAGTTCATTGAAATGTGGGGCCTACGACTTCGGTGTGGTTTGTCCTTGAGTGCGAAACGCGGTGCGCGCGTCTATAATCGGGTTCTTGAAGTGAATTTTTTGGCTTGTTGTGCTGTTGTAAAATGTTGAGGTGTTGCTGTGCTTCGAAGCGCGATCGCGAGCCTCGGGGATGGAACGGTCGACACGAAAGTTGCGGGCTGTGCTGCGGCGCCGCGACCTGTTCAGGCAGCGCCCAATAGCTGCAGGACTACACGGTTGCCATAGAACGCGACTATAACACTTGATGTATGCAAAGTGAAATTTAATACCAAAATCTAGGTGGCTAAACATTAACGCTACTCAAATGACCATAGGGTGAACCTGCGCCCCGGGGACTGAAACGGGTAGGCTGGTTGGGCTATGCGACCGTTAGCTCGAAGCTGCTCAACTGTTGCCGTGACTACAGTCGTTCGTACAACACAGCCTGGGATTACAAAAACAATAATTTTAGCATTAAAACAGCAAAAAAAAACCGCCACAATTGCGGAGCCCTTAAATTTGATAAGAGTTTTAGCAGTCCGTCTGTTCCGTCGTGTACGTAGTTAACGTGCTCACCGGGACTCGTCTGGGCACTTGGGCATTCGTAGCCGTAGGGGGATTAGTTGCCCGCGCCTCCTCGCCCTTCCGCGCGCGCAGGCGCAGACCGGTCCCGTCAACCCGGTAACAAAGTAACCAACAGAACAGACGGACTGCTAAAACTCTCTAATGTTAACGGCAGTTTTGTTGTCAGTGTTGCGTGCAGGCGCAACACAATATCACCAGTTAGGAAAAAGGTAGTGCAGTTAGTACTTTGTGATACTCTTAAAAATTCTTTCAGTTAAGGCTGTTTAAGTGTTCTGTGTATTCAAAACTGATTGAAATGTGCACTTGACCCTGCAAATTACTGAAATAATGATTTTTAAGCTCACAAGACGATGTATTAAATGTCCCTAACTGCTCCAAATCAAGATTCTTCTGCTCCAAAATCGAAATTTTGCTGCTCCGAAAACTGCTCCCAAATCTGTTTGGGCTGTCTCACCCCTGGACATGGAAGGGACAGTGGTTGTCTTAGCCGTACCGCAGTAACAAACGTTTCTTTTGTAGAGGGGAAGAAATATGTGGAAACACGCAGCGGGTATATAGAAAGTGTGCTGCCGTTTCTATGCTGTTAATGTCATTGGTAACTTGAGACTTCAGGATAAGTATCCAATATCCATAATTAGTGGTTGCTACTTCACGAACCGCGTTAGAAATAAGCCACTCTTGCATTTTTATGCCGTCAATGTCGGTGGTAACCCGAGAGTCGAAATAATTTCCGACAACGCTCCGGTGATAAGTTCTTGCATCACTATGTGCACCCAACATTAACCCATTTCTGTGCTTCCTTGAACTTAGAAAATATACTGCGAAAGCAGATTGCTACATTCTGTATTCGATCTGTGTAACCTGTCCAGATGCAGACTATGGCTGACTGTGGAGAAATTTGTCTCTACACTGGTAGTTTGCGACAATTGTTTTCCTTTGTCTGAAGAACAGAAATTAAAACGAATTATTTCCATTCCTTACATATACCTGTGAAATCATGGCTGTGGCATTCACTGTGGCTGAAGACATCTTCGGCACGCCGAGACGTCGTCGTGACAAGTGTGACAGATTGTGAATGCATTGTGGAAGTCATAAAGCCACGAAAGAGTGCCTCTTGAGTGTTGCGTATTATACAGACGTTCACCACTCCGCATGGAGCAATGACAGGTGAGCCTAAAAATGTTCAAATATTTTTATATTTAAAATTGTTTCGCCTGAAAACGTTACCAGGGCTCGTGATGCAAAATAAACTTTAGCACAACTAATCAGGCCTTGTACGAGATCTTGTAGTACTCCCTTCTTAGAGGAAAGCGTAAATTTATGCTTCGATATTTTTATACTGTTTTTATTTCTAGGAAATAGGGCGGACCGGGACTAAAAACAATGGAACAAGGAATGCATACTGCCATTTTCCTGGTTCTTGAAGGCGTGTGTTCACCGTTCTTGAAGTCGTGTGTTCAAAAAAAGGAAACACGTGAAAGCCGTTGTACGGGATGAAATCATTGCATTCTACAAGTAAGTAAGCACTCCCAGTTCTGGAACTTTGATGGTCCCTTTTTAGGTAGTTGCATTATACGTAATGGCTTCGGAACACCATTTCAGTGACAACTTGACCTGTAGGTGAAAACGACAGTAGGAGCTTTTGGGAACACGTTGGCAAAACTTTCCTGGAAAATCACTCCGAGGAGGCCCTGCCAGGAACGCCTGCATCTTTATTTTAGTTGGGTAAGTTGGCATTTTATTTTTGTGGGACTCAATTTATGGTAGTGTTTATTGAAGCTGGCATTTTATTTTTGCGGGATTGAATTTGTGGTAGTTTTCTTTGTAGCAAAATCTTACTGTTAAGAATAAATCGTGAACTCCAAATTGGGAAATACCTTCACATTCAGCCTGTTTCGGATGCGGCAACATGTGGACAAAAAGACTATTATTTTGCATTCAAGTTTTGCAAACATTTTGCTTTCACATTAAGAGTTGCTGCTGTGATAATACGGCGCCACGGCCACGCCCAATGCGGTTGCTTTCCAAAATTAGAGAACTGCCATTGACAGTCTGTGCTAATATTTTTTGTACATTGTTAGCAGCATTCCCAGAAAAGAAACCAAGAAATCGCTGATATTTCAATCAATTACTGTGCTATAAAAGGGGTATCCTAAGCAACTCAGTCATTTAAAGCCACCGTCTAACAAAATTTTCTTGTTCCTTCCTTAAAGGTACATGACGTGGTCCAGTTATTCTCGACGTCCAGTTATTTTGAGAGAAGAGAATGGCAGCGTAAATATTGTCTGCAAGAAACACGTCATGGATTTTCCGCCTGCATTGTCACATCAAGATGTGGTCATCCTCCTCGCCGTATATTTCATCTTAATCTCCTGAAACTTATGCGACTTTGGAGAGTTCTTGGGACTTTTGCAGAGAGTTCTTGGCCATTTAACAGTGGCCTGGTGTCATTTAAGTTTAAAGCTCTGTTGAAAGACTTGATGTGGTCACTCTACTTGGGGTTTTAAATTATTGTTAGACGTTTAAGCCTATTCGGAAAGATATGTCGTGGTTCAAATGATTGGTAGATGCAAGCGGCATGTCAACTGCAAAAGTGAAGTCGTGCTTTCCTTTGCAATTTTTCATTATTGGCACAAAGCGCGGGCTGCCTTTGCCGCTACTCTGTTACTCTGTTAATGTATAATGGCACTGCACTGTAACGTTTTTATTATTCAAGTGCAGCTCGAAATTTTTTTTCCATGGCAGTGCTGCTGTTGATGGATGCAAACGTGAGAGTAATTATTTACACAGACGGTTTGGGGTTTTATTACTCAATTTTTGTACTGTATCTTAGCTGACACCTAAGCCCTAGAAGAATGCGAAATACCGTAAAAACCCGCGTATAATACGAGGTGTAATTCGGGGACAGCAAAATCAGAAAAAAAGTTTTCATCCGCATATAATACGAGGTAAAGAGCACAGAAAACATTTATTTGCACTGCAGTTACCCTTCAACCCTTCAGTCATTGTCAGTTTTCGCTGGCACTGTCTCCCGACGTCCGTTCAGACATCGTCAAGTTCGCTGCCGCTGTCTCCGGAAGTCGCCTTGTTGGAAATGTCTTCCCACAGAAAGGGGTCCTCAGTGCCATCAAGGGCGTTCGAGATGCCGCATTTCTTAAAAGAGCGACTGACGAGCTCCTCTGGGATGCTGGCCCACGCATCCGCGATCCAGCCACAAAGCTCCGCTGGAGAGGCCCGCGTCAGCCATTCGGTAGCTGTCACTTACGGGTCTCCTGACCTCATCCACTCTTGGTAGCAGGACCTGATGCAGTCTTTGAAAGGCTTGTTGATGCAAACGTCTAGCGGTTGCAGCTGGGATGTCATTCCTCCTGGAATGACAATGAGTTCGGTGCGGGGTTCGCGCAACAACTTCTTCACTGAATCAGCCAGGTGGCAGCGAAAGGCGTCCAACACGACCACTGACGGGAACCCCTAACAGTGCTCCAGGCCGCCGACACCACACAGACTTTATCCAGTCAAGCACCAGTTGCTTTCTCCACCCGCGAATGCTGCCTTCGGTGACGCCGAACTGCCGTCCTGCGGCGCAATTCCTGATGGTCTTGGCACATAAAATAACTTTTCTTTTAATTGCCGCTGAATGCTGCCTTCGTGCACCCAACATATCGTGATAGACTTGCGGTGAACGTGCCGATCCTTCGCGTGGTCAAAACAATCAAAATGGCGCTGGCTGAGAGAAGCAGCAGCCAGCTCACCGCAACTGCAAGATGGCCCACCCTCCGCTGAAACCAAAACCGAAAGTGCAAATTTTCGGCTGAAAACTTTGGGATCCACATATAATACGAGGCACAAATTGTACATAGTAAAATTGGGAAAAAAAACCTCGTATTATACGCGTGTTTTTACGGTATACATATTTGGCTTGAAAAAGTTGTTTACTTTGGACAAAGTTGCATTTCTCGCTTGTTAGAGGCAGTGCTTTGGTCACAAGCATACTGTCGTCATAATAGTAGGGTTTGTATAGCACGCAACTGAATTTTACCTCAGATAAATGTTCGGGCTGGAAAAATGCTTCCAAGTTCGCTTGGTAAAATTGGTCACCTGTATGTTTCAACGCTACCTGGCTTGGTTATTTGGGAGGTCTGAATTGTTCTTGAGGAAATTAATAACGTCTTTAGAGTTAGGCTGCTTGATAAATTTTAAAATGCGTAACATGCTCCGAGCTATCTAATTTGTAAAATTTTGTAAGATTCACACTGGGTGTTATGAGCTTTTTTTTGGATAAGTTATTTTAAATAGCTACAAATTGTCGGGGAAAGAACGTGGCTTCAGTGAAAGGCTTTTTCAGGGCGCGTATATAGTCGGTTTTGGCTACAGTTAGCTTGATATTACAGTTAGCTTGATATTGATATATGGTGCATGTTTTAGTTGTGCAATAGTGCCACATGCTTCCGGTAATTTTTTCTGTGCAAATGTTAAATTGTTAGTATTGGCTCCGGTGTTCTTTTCCTACACTCTTGCAGGTCTTGTGATAATCCAACCGTGTATGGCTTGTATTTTTGGCTTTTTCCTACAATTTAATAGCAAACTGCATTTTTTGGAACCGGGATGCGTAAACATGGTATGGCAAGCGCTGTGGGTACTTCCGCATTTGCGGTACCTGATTTCATGTCATAAAACAGCATATTTTATGCTCACTGTTGTGTAATGCTTTTTGAGTTACTGCGAGGGTAGATGTACAAGTCTGTTTGTGACGCGGTTGCGCTTAAAGCCATCTTTATTACCCACGTGTTTTTAGCAAAAAAGAATGGTAAATATTAGCAAAAATAGGAAAATGCCACTTAGATCGTTTTGGCCACTTGATATCGTTTTGGTATTTGATCCTGTACGCTGGTCATTTTCTGCCCAAGTGGAAACAGATATGTCTCCGTATCTCAAATGTGCGCAATAATACGAGCGAATAAAATTTCCTTAGTGTTTTTAAAAGCATTGTATCAGTGCTAATAGTTGGTTTGGTATGTATTTTAATGCGAGTCTTGTTTCTTTTACATGCAGCCAAAACCCAGAACAGGATGCGGCGGATAAAGCTAAAGTCTCTGTGTGCCGCTCCAGGTATCTCAGACCAACTTTTATATAGAACTGTGCTCCGATAGGCAACTGTTGGGAACTGTCAGGGACCACACTGCTGCGGCGGTTTCTTTTTTCCAATTGTTGGTATCACTGTGGGCCATATGTCAAGGCTGCGTTAGAATGGTGCTTGCGGTTTCCTTCTGATACCAATGCATCCGCCAGCCTGGCAAATGACCTCAGTTTATACCAACAGGAAAGCAGATATGTTGGAAAAATGGAGTCCCATAGACAGCTTCTCAACGTCTATCGGAACACCGTTTTATATAAACAGCTGGTCTGGAGGTACCTGGAACGGCGCACCGGATAAATCCATAATCATTTTAAGTGGATCAGTGTTCCAGTAACTTACACTACCAGTTTATTTGGAACAGTGATCCGTATATTTTTATTTGGAACGCCGATCCAGGTAATATAGCTGCAAAAATATGTGGTGCACTGTTCCACTTACATTTTCAGGATATGTGGAACACGGTTCCAAATATATAAGTGGAACTTTTTTGCAAAAAAGTTCCAGTTACTAAGTGGATCTTATGTGGATCCAGATTAAGAGTGTAGAGGACGAGAGAGATGAAGATGGCGGAGAAATAAATGAAGGGCTATGTATAGAAGATGCCTATACCGATACGGTGTATGCGTTAAAGTTAAGCCGGACGGGCCTCAACTACAATATCTCTAAGAGGCCGCTGCTGCGCAGAAATGTCAGCACAGCTTTAAATGCACTGTAGGAACGCTTCGCGTCTGGCCAAGGTCCCAGCAGCACTTCCTCCGACACCACACGACAGTCCAAACGGGCCAATGTTCGCACTAATTGGCTGCCCAAAAAAACTCCAGCCTTCGCCGTAATGGTGCCAACACTTGCTCGGAACGACAAAAACACGTCATAGCGTACGGCCCTCCAAGGTGATGTTGAATGATTATCAGTTTTTAAAAAAATGAAGGAAGCTAACACTTATAGCAACACAGATGGAGTGAATGTTGATTGATTGATTTTATGGTTTAACGCGCCGACGCAATGCAGGCGATGAGGCGCGCCGTAGTGGAGGGCTCCGGATTAATTTTGACCACCTGGGGATCTTTAACGTGCGCCGAAATCTCGTACACACGAGCGTTTTTGCTTTTCGCCCCCATCAGAAAAGCGGCCGCCGCGGCCGGGAATCGAACCCGCGACCTCGTGCTCAGCAGCGCAACGCCTTAGCCACTGAGCCACCGCGGCGGGTTGGAATGAAGGTCGTTGCGGCAGTGAAGGAGAAGCAAATCGGTTGCAATCGTGGACTTAAACAGTCGTGATGGCCGTGAAGGTGGCGTCCAGCTTCGCTACCTTCAAGTTTTACGCGCTAGTGTGAGCTTCCTTAATTTTTTAAAGACGATAGTCTTTCTTGGGCTACTTAAACCCAGAAATTTTGGTCTGTCTGTCTGTCTGTCTGTCTGTCTGTCTGTAACTCGATTCAGCCACCCGGCCGAAATAAAATTGATATTGCGCAATAGTCTTACATTCTCACAGCCAAATGTAAACCTCTAAGCCCGGTTTATATGTTCATACTTGTCAACTTTGTTGAACAAGAACAAGACATTACGCAAATATGAGACAGGAAATTAGTACACAAGGGATATTTACAGTGTTGCTTTATCAAAAAATTCATGGATGCTTGGTTTTTCGATAAAAAATGATATTCTACATCTACTGCAGGAAACCGCCGCCTCCTGGCAGCATATGAAAAATCACGCGGCAACAGCAACGAAAGGTTCCACTAGCTAGGTTCCACGTTCTGCTTGGAACGCACGTGGAGCACGGCCACGCGGTTCTATAAACCTTGAAGTCGGCCGCCTCCATTCACGCGCGTCTCCGCCGTACTGCAGCGCTGGCATCGAGGAACCCCGCCTGTAGCAATGGAACGCGGTAAATTCAAATCGCCTTGAGCAAACCTTTAATGTGTTTACCTTGGAAGGAGCGCGACGGTACAGAACAGCATGAGAGGTGAGCGGGAAAGCAAGGGGGTGGGGGGGGCATTTCCTTGGCAAATGTCTACAAAGACTATCGTCTTTTGACGACATTTGAAACGAAAGAAGCAGATACGCGGGCAATTTTTTTGTTGATTTTCGCTCCAAGAGCATGAAGAAGCCATGTGACTAGCCCAGCCAATAAGCGAGGAACGTCGCTCGCTGCTACTGCGGCGCCCACGACTGCGTGCGATTGCAGCCGCAGGTTTTCTCTCCAGTATATATTAGTATGAAACTGTATGGTGTAAAGATCGGCGAGCAAGATAGTTTGCAAACAGCGATTTTCCTCTTACACGCGCAGCCTCCGTGTGAACGAAGGAGCCGGAAGAGCGGAGGTCCGCCTGCGGTGACGTCACGCTCTGGCTGTCATTTTTTCCGGTGGGAACCTTCCACGGGTGAAAACTGCTTGCAACGACTAAAAGCACACCATTTATTGATTGATTGTGGGGTTTAACGCGCCGACGCTACACAGGCGATGAGGCGCGCCGTTGTGGAGGGCGCCGGATTAGTTTTGACCACCTGGGGATCTTTAACGTGCGCTGAAGTCTCGAAAAAACGGACGTTTCGAATTTCGCCTCTATCAGAAAAGCGACCCCCGCGGCCGGGAATGGAAACCGCGTACCAAACACTCTTAAAAAAAGGTCGGCGCACTTACTAACAGAACACTAACCAGTTACTTGTCCCAGTATTGACTAGGTACTTAGTTCTTTTACTAACTGGTCATGCATGACCTAGTAAAAAAGGTACGCGCAACAGTGTGGATCTGCAGAGCGCGCAGCGCGACATAGACACATTCACCACGCACATATCACACGTGGACAATCAACAACTGAATTGAGCAAGAAAGCCAGTGGGATTCACGAGGAGAGCGAGTATTACTCAGCTACCTTAGAAACACATGTGCTCTTCTTGGTTTTATAGCCAGCAGCTGAAAGCCCCCGAGAGAGTCGGTGGGCTGGTCATAAAAATAAAATATTTTAGCAATAATTATAGAATTACGCAGTTTAATCTGAATATATACAAGACAGCATGTGGATTTGCAAAAACTTTTTAATCGTGATTTGGTGTGGAAAAAGAGCTGTAGTTATTATGCTCAATAATTCGTAGAATTTGTTACTTCAGTGAATGTTAGTATCAAACCAGCAGCAGTTACTAAATGCACGGTCTCGGCTCCACACTTAGTGGAAGGGCATACCTACCGTTCTGGGGGGTAGTAAACTCCGTAAGGAGTTAGTAAATACAGCTGTTACTACCCTTTTACGAGCTTTTTTTGTTAAGAGTGAAAGCACGCTAAAACCTCGTTAATAACCAAGTGCGCGCCACAGAAAACCGGCTTCGTTATAAACGATACTTTGTTGAAATCGGGTATCCCATGCTCTTTGTTTAGTGTATTGGTGACCGTTTAACACAGCGAACAAAGCGGCATTTCGAATAAGATACTTTCTTTATAACGAGAGTTTTCTGCATATCGAACTCTACGGTATATCGAACGTTCTACTTTATGGTCGCGAACCGCCCCGAAGGGGGACTTTCGCTATTAAAAAGTAAATGACCAATTAGCCCCAGAAGCTGACGCCACGTCAACACATCACAGCCTCAGCTCAAGAAAACGGAGAAAGCTTCATCCCCCCCCCCCCCTTCACCTCGAGACGAATGTCATGAAAGGGTAGTACGCGGCTGCACTCCAGTAAGCGCAGCACCTTTCAAGCAGAACTTCTTTCCTTTTTATTTACTCGTCGGCAGATTGTCGACGAGTGGTAATATAAAACACCCAGCCCAAATAGCGCATGGAACGAAGTCTCGTATTACACTGAATTCGTTTGCCCTTCCAGCGGCCGCGCGCTAACACCCACCACGCACGAAACACTTTTGAATTTACTTGTTTATCATGCGAGCCCGCGCTCGCCATACGGTGCTCGTTTCTCACATTGTGAGAACGTGGCCGGCTGTTGCAATGTTGAGCGCACGAACGACGTCGCCCCCGACGTCGTATTTGTTTATTCAGCGCCATTGAGCTCTCGCTGTTCCGTCCGCGGGTCTGTCGTCGCTCGCTCCGAGCGCGCATTCGGAGCGGTACCGGTCTTCGCTCCTCTGAAACGTTAGGGAAGAAAAGTTCAAGAATAAGAAGGTTATATAAGGCCAGGGCCATTACCTTGCGAGCCGTATCATCAACGAAATTGTGGGAGGACTTTGTGCCCATTTTGGGACACTTATTCCTTCGTATCGCTCGAGTTATGTCAATGAGCAGGAGGTGAAGACATCTCTGAGGAGCAAAAGCATACTAGCATAACTTGTCACTTTTTCCTGCCGACCTTTCTGGGATTCATAAATGAAAGAAAAAATGGCTCAGGTTTAACGCTTCTAAACCAAGTTATAACTAGCGAAAGCTAATGCGGATACGGAGATGGCCCAGCCGGTGCGCCCTTTATCACTCTTCAAAAATTCTGGCATTCACTAACGGAACACTAACAAGTTACTTGCCCCAGTATACACTAGGTACTTAGTAACTGGAAGCAGTAAATGCTGCACTAATCCGGGTTACTAACTGAAGCAGGCAGTAAGCACCGCTACAATCACAAGTAAAGTCCTAGCGATAACACCCTTTCGAGCTACAAGCGTTTACTAACTATCCATGCATAACCTAGTCATAAGCACGACGTTAATCTAGTATATACTACTTCCTACACCCAGTTGATTTCCTAGCCAGTGGCAGAGCCTACGTACCGTACCGCGGGGTGGTAAGGTTCGTAAGCAGTTAGTAAATTCGGTCGCCACTACTCTTTTACGACCTTTTTTACAAAAAGTGATGGCGAGACTGCCATGCCAAGCCCCTGCGAAGCAGTCATTAATCCCCGCCTTGTCACGTGGTACCACTGCGGCGAAACTCGGAGCGTGGGCAGCTGCGACGCCTCTCCGATGCGTCTCCAATCAAAAGTTCATTTGCGCATCCTCCACGAAATCACTGGACGAAAGTAGTCAAGCTTTGCTCTAAAAACACGCCATGTAGTACGGGTCTTAATCCACCAACGTGGCGGGAATACGTTTTTTGGAGTAAGGTAGGAGGCTTTCTTATCGGAGTCTGTTAGCTCTAGAAAAGGCTTGCGGTCTTTCTGTTATTGAGGGAAGGGAAAACACGCGACAGAACTCACCTCTTCTCTTCAGCCTAGCAGTTAAAGGAGATGTTATATTTACCTACCCGGTGTCTAAAGAAGAGTTGATGAGTGATGAAACAAATTACCCAGACCACTGGAGCTCTAAATAGTCGAAAGCATTACGCAGGCAGTCACCGGCTGCTTTTTTAGGCGAAAAGAAAAAAACACCCGTGTGTTCGAGGTTTCGGCTCACGTTAAAAGGTGGCCAAAATTAATCCAGAGCCCTCCACTACGGTGCGCCTCATCGCCTGTGTAGCGTCAGCGCGTTAAAACTTCATAATCAACCAATGAATTCCTTGTTTATTTTTCTTCGCAAAATCGAGCGTCTATACTCGTACCATCCTTACTGGCCCTGCGGTGCCCACTTTTGTCGCTCTCGAATATTTAGCGCGGCTGTTAAGCATTAGCCCCAGTGTCGCATTGATTTTTTTTCCGCGTCCCTGGTATTTGTTCTGCCGCAAGCGCAAGAGAAGCGTAATTTATATACTAACGCGAAAAACGCCGAGTTAAAACCCATGGGCCGTCGCGAATCGGGACGACAAACCCGAACATGCACCACGAAAAGAAAAACACGTGGTTATCGATTGACTCCGAGATAACCAATTGCTTTCGCCATAAATTCCAACTGTTTATCGCCGACTCGTGGGCGTCACAGCGACCATTCGGAGCGGTTAACGTGATCCGGCCAGTTAGGAAATGAATTTTCGTTTGCGCGCTGGTTCCTATTTAGTTTTTGTCGGGACGCCTTTTTCGTCGATTTGTATTACTCCGTTTTTTTGTTTTTTTTTTTTCGTTGTGAGTTTCTGCTCTGCCCACTATTCCTCGTTGCGCCTCTGCGCTTTTTTGTGTTCTCCTCTGATGTTAGCGTCTTCCATCGCTGCTTGGGCGTAGCGTTTAACTTGATGCATCCGCCGCGTTGGCTGGAATGCTGGTGACGTGGAGAACCATCGCCTCGTCCCATATTTTGCAGCGCACCTGTCCTGTCTGATCGTGATTGTCACGACTTTATTACGGGCGCAACCGGATGCAATTGAATGGGAGAAACAAGCTGGCCTAAAGCAGGTTGTATTGCTCACACCTTGTTTTTGTTTACTATAGTTCTTTTTATTCTTAATCTTCATTCGGTTTGTACTATAGCGTTTCCAAACAGAGGGCGCCCAATCTTCTATGCAACCAAGCGAAAAGCTGTAGACCTTGGGTACAAGAACTCTGGAGGGACAATGAACCGGGGCTTGGGAAGTTGAGAAATTCGTTGCTGGTTACTTTCCAAGTTCATTTGTCGACTGCTTATCTGATTACCCAGAACTCCATTTCAAAGACGTCCGTCACCCTTCGCATCATAAACTTCAGTGCACACTGATAACAGTGTTCGCTGTTACTAGTCTACAGGGGGAATGGTCTCACCCATCGCCGGAAACAATGTGAAATTATCACACTGACTTGTTCGTCGAGGACATAGTATCGTTATCTATCTTGCTTTATGGTGCTAAGAATTCTGTTCATGTTGAAAGCACGCGATAATAATCAACAAAGTAATGTAAGTGGGGACAACGATAGAGTGCCAACAACAGTCAATCTTATTATAAGTAACCATCATGTATGTTGATGATGATGATGATTGCTATTGGGATCCTCTTTTAGCGGGGTGATGGGGTGATGACGTGTCATCTTACCAAAAATGACTAATATACCTATGTTTTATACTCTTGGTTTAATACTAGCTCTGCTTAGGGCAGGCACAAAATACTTTTTTTCCTGTTACAGGTGGTAACTGTCATAGGCAATATTCCCCTCACTACTTTTCGTCCACCAGCGTTCTAATCATCTTTTCTTGAAGTTAACTTCCTCTGTGCTACCCTTAATCCTAGCGCTTCTGGAAGCCGAATATTTTCCTCATGTAGATTTGGATGGATACCCTCGCATTCTAACACTACGTTGCGCATAGTTTCTGTTTCTTATTCGTAGACCACGCGTACCCCATCATTTTGTGAATACTTTCCGACAAAGCTCTTAGTTCGCAAGCAACCTGCTCTAGCCTCAAAAAAGCAAAGCAATGCCCTGGGAATTATCGTAGAAATTTTCCTTTCTAATGCCCAATTTCTCAGCCCTGTACATCTCTAACGACGTTTTAGCTTCCATTTTTTCTCTCCATTTATTCGTTTATATCTGCCTTGCCTCGTTCTTGGTTACCTTGGCTGTTTTGGATTCTCCACTGTTTTTTCCGTATTTCATGGTTAGCCTTCTAGTCTTTCCTAACAACTGCGTGTCCACGCTTTTCAGGTATAGGTACCTAAACACCAAATCTTTGTGTAGGCGTCACTAGTTTGACAATAGGAGCTACGGTTTTACAGTTATAATGACAGTTCATATTTGCGGAGTCTAGTTAACCATGGAAAGTCGGAACGACATTGCATCTACTCTCAGAGAAGTGCTCTCACGTTTAGAGCTAAGTCATAAACCAACGCCCCGTCTCAAACGACATTCATGGCGGAAGCCACGCTGGAAACATGCGTCCATGGCCAGGACTTAGGGCCTTTTTTTTATGGCTACGGCCATAAATAGCAGGGTTATTGTTCTTGCGAGGGATGGTCATTCGAGCGTTGCCACATGGAGGGGCCTACTTAACAGCTTGCCGGCTAACAAAATCTACGCTAGCCAACGTGCCCGTTTGTCGGCATGAAAACTTGCCAGCGTCTTGAGACCGTTCTTCGTATTCGTAACGGACAACGTAGCCTCGAAAGAAATGGCAACGAAAGGTTTGTGGTGTGCGCAAAGCCTTGAAAGTAATTCTCTACGAGAGGTAAGACACCCTAATGCAACTAATGGTCGGCGTACGTCAGCGCAACGGTCCAAGCCGCCTGCACACGACAATGCAGGGGCAACGTTAATTCCCTTCACAAGTATTAAGAATGTTGAAATGGGCTTCCGAGGGTGGCGCGGCAGGTGTTTTAGTGCTCGAATTACCGCAACAGGTTGACGTTAATGCGTACGTTCTTTTCTTGAAAGTGTTCTTGAAATGGAGGGAGCACCCACAGACTTGCCCTATTGTCGTAATCGCTGTCGTGATACGCTTTCCGTGTTGTCCTGTCGTCTTGAAACCTTTGATTGTCCGATGCAGGAGTGACATCAAACGCCAGAAAAGACCACGGCACTGGCACTGATCCGACGCAGTCATACCCAGCGGTTAGCGGTAACACTTGTGCTCTGTGTTCGTGGCGTAACAACGGCCGCTAGAATCGGCCGCTGTCATTGAAGGAGGGCTAGTGATGAAAACGACAATACACAGAACAATGTTGAAGATGTATGTTAGCTATAAGAATGCTTATTTTTATAGGGTCTTGTTGATCGTGCAATATAGGTTTTGTGATTGGAGTAGCATTCTAGCTCTGCAGCCCATTTCAGACGGCGCTATGAGGCCTTGTGGCCTGTCGCTGCGCGTTTTGTTCAGATAGTGCCGGTCTTGCAAGGTAACGGGCGCGATTGTTTCACTGCAGTGTACATGTTCGTCATCCGTAACGCAAGCAGTCGTTCGCGGCGAGTGCGGACAAGAGGCAGATGACGACTGCTCTACAATGAGGTGGTGGCTGCGACAGTTGGTTTAATATGAATGCTCTCAGGGCATAATTAAGGGACGCTAATGGCGTTTCTGTCGTTCCCGTTCCCTTCTGCATGGGCACACTAGCCATATGTTGGTTGATGCGGTACGCCGGCCCAAATCATCTTTAACGTATGTCACTGGGCAGCCGAACATGCCAGCCAATGGGAGGTCCTCTTTCCTTCTCTGCGTACCATTAGCTACATCTGTGAAATATGCCCGGGCGGCCGTGTAGTCGCAGCGCTTAATATATTATTACGTTATTTTACCATACTCTTGATGGTGCAATCGGGAACCGGGTTCAATTGAATAATCGCCGTTTATCACTAATTGACCATTGTTCTCCGCTAATTCGACTCCCAAAAAGCTCTGCTGCATCGTTCTTTAATCAGCTAAGTGTTGTTGTGTACGATTCTTGTACGGCAGTTTTTCATCGCCGAAGCATAGCTTGAGGAACTCCTCCAGGTTTTCTTGGCGTCAATTTTGTGGAGTCGCTTTTTCAAGTGCTGTGTGAAAGAGAATTTATTACAAACCACATACTAGGGCGATCCGGGGACTCGGCGGTCGCCGCGAGGGACGCGCTCACGTGCACTCGGCATTTTTTGGGTATTTTTTTTTCCTGCAACGGCGAACTTAGGGCCAATAACAACAGCTCCGCTGTTGAAAATGTGCCGTAGACAGACAATACAAAAGCGAAACTACCCCTATTGCTTCGTCCCTAACACCACCTACCAGCAAGTCTGGGAGTGCCCATATATGTATACCCACCAGAACCCCTCCCTTCCCCTTCCCCTGAGCAGTGTGAGCGCGAGCTGGCCAGTTCATGGTGCGAGGACCAGGAATGCCTAATCACTCGCGCCTGGGCTGCTGAGCTGGCTCGTGGCTTTCTGAACTGCACCCCCCACCCCTCCCCGCTAATTTTACCCCCAGTAAACATTTCTCAGTCAATGAAAAGTCGCTGACTTGTGCTGTCTGCTCTAACGGTGCCAACAACTGCGTTCGGCTGGTTTAAACCGCACATACTCGATCAACTCCGCTCGGTGTATGGTTGATTCCCCGATTAGGATATTGTGCAGAGTCCTATCACAAAATGCACTCTGTGCGAAAAAAAAAAGAATGGTAGACCGTCGCGAAATATTTACTATGGCACTGCGAAACGATCAGACCTATCCGCAGGCAGTACTACAAAAGTATTCTTACGTATCGACCCACCTGCCACAGTCTCCTCTCGTGCCAACCCCTCAACTTGTGGCACTTCTCACGGGCTCTTATTGTTTCCCTACACATGCAGACATCCACTTATACCGCACTTTTTTCTCCTTTTTTCCATTTTGGACACAATGAAAAGAAAAGTGGAGAAAAAGAGGTGGAAAGCGAGATGTCTGCGGTTACCGGCTGACGTCGTAGGACCTCAGAGCATATTATTACCACACAGCTCTGGAAACACCGAAAGTTGCTGCTGACATGATTTAGTACAGGGATATAAACCGGCAAGGCAGCACATTCTCGCACTGGTGATTTAGACAATGTCTTATGAGGCGCATGTGTGCTGCTTTCACGTGGCACTCTTTGATTAGCGCAGCCGAATGGTTAGTCACTTCTTACGTTTACGAGCATAAGCTATGTTCGTTCTTCTTCGATTTTAGCTTATTGACTCTATACATTGGTAACAAAACGAAACAGGTGTTATTTAATGATTTTGTAGCTGCGCAATCCAGGTCGATCTCGAAACCTAACAGCTGCTGCCTGTTAGTGACGCAGTATCGCAACCAATGTGGACTCAAGGTACTACCCCTTCCTTTCATGCACCGCTTGTCAAAACATGGGCTACTTGAATCTATCACCTAGCTTTGGCACCGACAAATTCCCCTCCCCTGTCCCGGTTTTCTCACCCTCTCCGGTTTCCTAAGAGAAGCTCAATACGGCCGTTAGGCTCAGTTAGCAGTGTGCCTTGTTTCGATAGTGGCGGCATCGACTGCCAGTGTTGTCCAACAGCCTCTTATCCCTTTAGGAAAAGAAGATACGTTAGTACACCGCTCGTCTCAGTAGCGATGTCCCGAATCTTTGCCTACGGCCGACGTGATAATGTACTGCATAAATGATGGTTACGTGGTGCGCGAAACGGCCGTGTGTACTGTGGCGGAAATCGGTCTCGAGAGAACGACAATTGATACATATTGATTTTGGGTGGTTCGCAGAGCCGCCTCGGTCCTTGACGAATCCACTTGCTTATCCCGGCTACTCCCTGACAATGGGACGATCGAAGCGTGAAATAAATGAAGCAGCTGCAGTATCGTTTGTAGCACATCTGTTTCCCGAGTATTGACAGAATAAATAATGGCGGGTGGCAGTGAATATTCCTTGTTGCAGTTGTTTTTGTTTCTCTGTAGATAATGCAATCCAAAACGAGAAAAAAGCACCTGCAAACCACGCGGAAAAAGAGTAGCATTTCTTGTGCCTAGCTTGCTGATTTTGGTTCAATATGTGTGTTGAGAGATTGAAAATTTCGCAACCATCTCCGCTCATTGTAGGAGTCGGGTAAAATTTGTCGTTTTTGGTACGTTCAGTGCCGTTGATGTACTTTATACTTTGGCTATAAGGCACAGGGTAGGGAAGGCAGTCCCTAGACTACTCGATAATCGGGAGTCGTCGGCAAACATACTCGGAATTTTATATATGCTGGAATATTGCGTGCCACCTCCAAGATACGGCAGAAAGCTTCCAATTGCGCCCACTGTGTATGCATAAACCCCCTGGAGGCCATCAAAAGTCTATGCACGCCACAAACAAGCCGGAGTCTGCTGCCTGACATTAAATCAGTTTGCAAAGGCCTTAAGCAAAAAGCTGAACGTTTAGGTCACATTCACTGGGTCCCCGGTCACGCAGGGAATCGATGCAGAGAGTTGGCTTATAAGCTTGGGACCGAGACTTTCCACCGCTCACTGGCCACCTCCTCGCTCCTTGATTCATGTCCTTCAAATGTCCTTCAAAGAAATTTAGTGTTACTTGAACACAAAGCTGGCTTGTGATGCGTATCCACCTCCACGTATACAAAAAATAATCATAAGCCATTCTACTTTGTGAAGTTGGGAAACCAGTTAAGCTGTTTCGCACACGACAGAGAGGTGAAAGGTTTAGGAACAAGTTCTATTTCTTTTGAACGTTGATGGAGGTCATCCCTAAGAAAGGCACAGGCACGCAAACACTTTTATGTTGACTTCTGATCTTGAAAATGGTGCCTATTTATAACTAGTCCGCTCAAGTTGCATATCCAAGCGATGAGACGTGTAAGCTTGAAGTCAAAATCAGGTTTTGAGCGGCGTACGACTTTGGCGGTGACCGCGGGATAACAACCCACACAACTGCGACGTTAGTTTGCCAACGCCACGTGGTAAATAACGTATCGCGCTTTAAAGACACGGAAGATCGTTCCAGTATTTGTTCGGAGACATGAAAAATACCTGCAGCCCTAGCCATATAAGCTTCGCTTAGCATATCGGGAACCATCTGACAAACCATCAACCCCACCGGCTGGCAGCGGGCACCTGGTGTATGTCGTCACTGAACAAAGCCTTTTCGGACAACAATCAGACACGCGTCATAGGAATGTACAGCCCTTCTAAGCGCCCGGGAGTGAAAGGCGTGCCCGTGATAGCGATAGCTTACACCTGCCCGCTCCTACGAGAATTTAATCGTACCGCCTCCCATGGCTGCTCGTCACTCCCTTGCGGTGGCACTGCAAAACCAAGACCGATGTCGTTAAAGACACCACGCCTCTTTTAGTCCTCCAGTTTCCCTTACCGGATTTTCAAGCGCTGTCTTATTAAAAAATTAAGTATTCTGTCCCTGCGAGTTTCAATTTGGCGATCTCAAAACCACTCCCTCTTTCAATTTCGTTTTTTCAATTTCGCCCCTCCCCATGCCGTTATAACGGCATGGGGAGGGGCGGTAACCGATGAAGCAATTGGGGATAACTTGTCCTTGTCTCCGTTTGGTGAATATTATCGCATTGAGGCCAACCAAACCTAGCTCTTATAAAAGCTCCATTTGGTGACTACCATGTTAACTTTACGAAGTGTAGTTTCATTCGCACGGCAGACCCTCACGAAAATAGTAACGGACGCGGAACCTGCCCACGAAAACAGAGTAAGAAAAGATGCCTATAAATATTGCAGCAGTGGTGAGAGCTAATGGGTGTTGCAGAACCACGGGGACACTCATCCAAGACCACCGCGAGGCGAGCGATGCCGTCAGGAGCGGAAGAGTGAAATACCGCTCTCGTTAAAAGATGCAGGAGCGAAGACGCTTGCATTCTTCGCGGCCGCTCTCACCTTGTTTCAGAAGGACGAATGACTCTTGCTTGGAAACTCCTATTCTTTGGTTGTATTCGTTTTCCTTTTTTTTTTTTCGCGTGGCTAGGACCACCAAGACAAGAAGAAGAACACCGTCTCGGTTAACGGGCCTGAACACACAATCGTAAACATCACGCTAGTCGACAGATAAGAAGGCCCCATAGGTAGTCTTCACCACGGCGCTCCAGAATGACTGATTGAAGACACCAAGTGTGCAAATTTGGAGAATGACGAAGACCACGTATGATTTGACTAAAAAAATTGGCCACATATCGTCTCCTTTAGTTGCAAATGTCGACAAAAGACGATAGTCTTTGTCGACATTTTCCAAGTATATGCCTCCCTTCGCTTTCCCGCTCATCCCTCACGTTGTTCCTCCTCCATCGCAGTTCCTCCCAAGGTAAACACGCTAAAGTTTGCTCAAGTAAATTTAAATTCACCGCGTTCCACTGCTCCAGGCCGGGTGCCTCGATTCTAGCGCTGCCGTATACACGGCGGAGACGCGCATGGATCGAGGCACCCTACTTAAGCGTTTACAGAACCTTATTGCCCTAGTACACGTGCGTTCCCAGCAGAACGTGGAATCTATCTAGTGGAACCTTTCGTAACTGTTGCCGCTTGATTTCTTCAAATGCCGTCAGAAGCTGAAGTGGCGCGGGTAACAGCAGGCGACAGTGTGATTTTTTTTTGTGCAGTGGATGCAGTGTTTCATTTCGAGAAAATCAAGCATCTATCATTTTTTTTATAAAGGAACACTGTAGGTATCCCTTGTGTATTAATTTTCTGTCTTGTATTTGCGTAATGTCTTGTTCTTGTTTAACAATGTCGACAAGTATGAACATATACTTAAAAGCCCGACTTAGACGTTTAGATTTGGTTGTGAGTATATGACTATTGCGCAGACTTCGTTTCACTTTGGCCGGGTGGCTGAATCGAGTCACAGACAGACAGACAGATATACAGACAGACCAAAATTACTGGGTTTAATTGGCCCAAGACAGACTATCGTCTGTGCTCAGGGCGTGCAAGGCGTTTTGCGTTGCGCAGGTCCCACCGCATGTGCCCTTTTTCACTCGAATTTAATCCTTGATCACGTCATTCCCGAATTTTCACACTCGTCCACTTCAATCAGTCATTCTGGAGCGCTGTGGTGAAGACTGCCTTCGGGGACTTCTTAGAGCAAGTGTACCCGTTAATCGCCGTTTCTGCTAGCTGCTGTTGCCTTGGAGAGCGACGAACAAAGTTGCGAAATGTGCGTACAAACGTGGCGTCATTCATTCTGGTGGAGGCCCACTAATGAAGGAGGTGTTGTGTGGCTACGGGAGGTATTGTTTGTACACCTTTCGCTATAAAACCTTGTCGATATTCAAAACCATCGCCTAGTTCACTGGGCCCTCTCTTCTGTTTGTACTTGCGCCCATTCACCCACCTCAAGCTTCACTTTGAAGCTTGCTTTAGCATCGCGTACGAAAATGTGCCAGTTCTTTCCCGAACATCTCCGGCCCCCGTTCGCGCAATAGAAAGCAGCCGCTGCATGTACAATTTTTTATTACGGCCAAGTTATTTGAGGGTTCAGTTTAATGCCTACGTTATTGCTTACAACTGACTAGTGCTTATACAAATTGCAGAAACAATATTTTCTTGTGCGTCTAGTCTCAAAGTGTAACAGTCGCGCGCAAATGCGGTGCGAGGACGAGGCACAAACGGGAGGCAGAAGGAAACTTGCAGCTTAGGACTACGTGAAGTCTTGCCAAAGGGCATAGTATCAAAAAAAAAAAAATACTGACGATTACTACGCTCCCCAATGCGAAATTTGTGCGCACCGCGAACTGCAGTCTTCTCAATCACGGCGCATATCTGCTGCGTCTCAGGAAGTGATCGGATCGCGTAATGAGCGAACGCACGGCGGCGCGCGCTCCTCTGCCGTTACCTTGCAGCGCGTCGCCGCCTCCGAGCATGTTGTGTGTGAATGTCACACGCAAATGTCACGTGGTTCAAATGAGACACGCAGCAAGGTAGACGCCAAAGGACCGCGTGCAGCCCCCAGAGGGTGCTTTGCTTCTGCTCGTCCTAGAGTGCCTCGATTCCAGCGCCGCCGTACAGGGTGAAAACACCCTTTGAACGGTTTCGTGCCATCCGCTACTGGGTCAAAGAGCTCAACGCGCCGTTTTTTTTTTTTTTTTCGTTTCCCACGAGACCCAACAACATGAAACAGATAAGATGATTCAAACTCCGCCAGTAAACCACGTTTCGGCGATAATTACAGCGCGGTTTTGATACAATGACTTGCTGCGGCGACGAGGGAGTGACCTAAAATGGCGGCGTTAACGCATACTTGTCTCCATCCTGTACGGCGGACTTGTGAATCCAGACACCTTAGCTCGGCCGCACTGCCCTCCCCATCACACTTTCGCGACAGTTTCCTCCTCCATTTTGGTGCGCAGATGTACGTGGTTCGGTTGAGCCAAGCAGCGAAGAGCACGCAGGACTACGGGCACCACGCAGGCGTGCCGGGCTTCTGCTTGGCCGGGCCGCCATCCCCCTCACACTTTCCTTCGACGTTTTGTTTCTGCCTTCATTCGCTCGGTTGCAACGCCGTCGCCAAACCACTGTAGCAGGCGCCAAAGGGCTACGTAATAAACAGGCAGCGGGGGCACGGAGGTAGCACCGACCTAAAATAAATGTTTATTGCGCATGGATTGCACGGCTTAAATATCCGCTCAATTGATTGAAAAACATTTAGTAAGACAGGAAGGCCAGAACAACTAGAAAAGAAACACGTGCTTACTTCAAGAAAATGTTGGTGAAAATAGCTAGTAGCCGGTTGTACGTTGCGCTCTCACCGTAAAATCGGAAATTTCGATTTGCGATTCTTATTTGGCAAAATTCTGATTTGGGTAAGGAATAATTAGTCGCACTTGGGGTTCCCTAACGTAAACCATAATTGTATGCACGTGGGCGTTTGAGCATTGATAATATCGTTACGCAGACTATCATGTGCCTTTGCACCCGGCGGAGGGGCCCGGCTAGGATGAGCTAAGTGGAGCTTAGACCGATTAAGATTGCCAAAGAATATGATCCCGTCAGTGTTACTTGTGAGCTGCGTCCTTCTGTTTTGTCTGCGCTCATGTGCCGCGTAGTGCATAACGCTTAAGGTTGCACAGGTGATGACGACAACGAGGAAGGCAGGAAAATCTTCATATTCTCTTCATTCACCACTATTATCTGCGAGTCACTTTTCTTTTCGCGGTGTAAATCTTTGATTGTTAGCGAACATATCTGTCTTTGTCTTGAAATTTTCGAGGCTCCTGCGGTAAATACAGGAGCTTATTGTTTTCGCAAGTCTGTCCACAGCAGGTAACCTGTACAGCACGCCCATTTTTTAGCGTTTCCGCTTCTACATGCTGGAGTACTGGACTGCCAGCGTATATCATTGGCTTGTAACCGTTCACCCGGATTCGGAATGGTTAACACGGACTGGAGAGAATTCCCGACCAAGCACCGTACAGAAACGGAATTGGGGTGAAGGAAATTACGGATGGGAAACGAGACATTCCCAGGTTAACTGACTGACTTCAATCCGATTGCTAACGCAACGGGCCGCGCACACAAGACAACGCGGAAAATCGTTGGGGTGCATGGACCGCCAGGTTACGGCAAGCTGGTAACTCGTGACACCAAGCTGAGGCGCTGCCTGTGAAGGATGCTGCGTGGCAAGCACAACCAGGGTGCGGTGAAGGCTGTCAACAAGAAACAAAGTTATTGACGCCAAGTCGTGCCGGTCGCTTACGGCAAAGATTAGCTCGGCCCATCTTATCAGAGGTAAGATAAACAAAATGAAGCTTTATAAATGTCGGGAATAAAATGTGCTTGAATAGACTTTGCTTGAATGGACTTTACTAGCGAGAGCGGCAGATTTAAACTACCCCACATTTCAGGCAAGTTTCCACTAAAATTATCCGGCCTTCGCGGTCACTAGAAGTCACTAAGATATGAGAAATGTTTGAATTATTCGGTTCTACTTCAGCATATCTCTTTGTCGCTTATGTTCAGTGATTACCGTATTTGCTGTATTGTAAGCACCCCCTTTTTTCCACGATCTCTATGCCACAAGTGAGGGGGGTGCTTAGATTCTGGAAACCTAAATCACCACCCCCGCCACTTTTTTCGTGGCAGTATCTTGAGATGGGTGCAAGGAATAATGTTTTATTTGGCAGAAAAATACCTAGGGACAGTGAGCCCACCGCTTACGTTGGATACTCAGTCCCCCTCACTACCAGTTGTGTAGTTGTGCAGCATGATCCGCCACTCTCAGTATACCCCAGTAGGTCGTCTTACGTTCCGTTGAAGTGGTTTTAATCGATAACTTCATAAATTATTTGGCCACAACGTCAACTCAGGCCCTCTCCAACGCGCCTGAAATCCACCTTCCGATGGTCGCTTAAACAAGGCGGTGTTTAGATTCGCATGCAGCCTTTTTTAACACGAAAGTGCTTTGTGCCGGGATCCACGAAGATCGACAGACGTCATATCCGCCACGGAAATGACATCGCCAGAAAAACTTTGATTGACGCGGCTTCGCCTGGATTTGAACCACGAACTCTTTCGCCGGAACGGAAGGTACGAAACGTGCTCCCGACTGTGCTATGAACAGACGTGTAAGCACGGCCACAAAGGCGCCTTATATACATGATGGTGCTGCCGTCTAGGAGAGGCGAAGCGAAGTAGTGCATCATGACGCTAATGAGGGCCGACAGTTGGCGCCTCGATGCCAGCGCCTACGTGTGCAATAAAGAAAAAAAAAGTGTACGGGGAACGCGCAGCGTAACCTACGCAGAAGCCTGTAAGGCAACGACAACGGAGTAAGATTGACGCCGACTTGCAAATGTCGCGCTCGTGGCACGGTCCGCTGCCCCTGTCGCTGCAGCGGACCGTGTGTTCACCAAAAGATTCGCTGACAACCCGCCTGGTTTCGTTCGCACGGACGGTTTGCGAGTGCCTGTGGTTTTAGTCGGATTTGCGCAATGCTTGGGCGTGTGCAATCCAGTGTCTACGTTGATGCGTCTAACGGTGCCATACCGACGAAATATAAAGAGCGATGTGCAAGTTCATATCAATGCACAACAAACATTCAACTCCCCCTGCGAAGGCACATTTCTCTTTCGTGTTTTACCGGTTCCTATGGAAGAGGGATCAACCACAATTTTCCAAATCTTTTTCTCCAAAGTAGGAGGGTGCTTAGAATCTGGAGGTGCTTAGAATCGCGAAAATACGGTATTTTATCAATACATAACAGTTCACCATCGCCCTTTCACCGGAATTCATGCATGTTGCTTTCATTAATTCCCCATCATTATCGTTGCCCCTAATAGCATCGTGCTGATAAAAATCGCTCTTCACAATAATCTTCACAAGCGGTCATTGAGAACGCACGGGATGACCTGAGCATTTATCCTCTTTTAACAACATCTGCATAATTCTGTCGTACAATAATTCCCTTGCATGATTCCATGCTGGGCACAAGTCGTTTTAATTTATTTTGATGCCGATGTTACAACATTTTTTTTTCAAATCACACTAACAGTTTTTCGTGTTAGCGGAACCTTGCTTTTATTGCTCAATAAACAACTTCGTTTAAGTCACGATCGGCCTTTCAGTGCGTTCAAATTAAGCAACGGGCATAAACAAACTATTATCCTAAGATATCTGATTCACAAGCTCGTACTAATCTGCGCATAAATTTTAAATACGCCCCGGGTCACGATTCAAATTTAACCAAGTCATGGGAAATTTCATTTGCTCATGCCTCACAGCCGCTTTATTTTGTAAAAAGAACACGTCGTTACTTTTCTCCGCGTTTTACCGGCATTTAAAGAAAATTAAATCAGCCCGTTGAGTATTGCGCTAGCACGCACGAAAGATTGTACTAAATTGTTGCAAAACGATTCGCTTATTTTCCTGTTGTTTGGAAGTCCCGGCCATCGGTTGGTTTGGAGATGAGTGAAAGATCTTTAAGCAGATAACACAAAATCGTGAAAGAAATCCTGAAAAAAAAAATACTATTACGCCCAGCGGCTATATACTAAGTGAAGAGGGGCGCTGTCTGAATTCACTAAGTGATGCAATTCGTAAGGATGAGCAATTTGGCCAGAGAGTGAGTCTTGTCGTCGTGAGTGTTTTATGCCATCGTGTAATGTATGAATTAGACGTGTGAGTGGTTGAAAAAAAACAAAAGTTTGGAAAAAACTGCTTTCTTGCGTTTTTAACCGCGAAGCTGCTTAGCAAAAGGTTAGAGTATGGTGTCCAAAGTTTAACATATATCACAAAATGACGAATGCACGTCAGCGCGCGCATGTGAGAGCGTGCCTCGCGGGACCGCCCAGCGTCCCCGGCGCACGTTTGTCAAGCCAAGCACATCCACTTAGAGGGATTGTGCAGGATTGGCAGAAAAGACAGCGTTCGTCGTAATCAGGGTTGCCAGGTCCTCAGAACAAAAAGTCGCTGAAAAATCGCCGAAAGTAACGCAGGAAAGTCGCCACCTTTAACACAACGTTTGAAAAGTAGCCAGGAATATCGCCATTTTGAGAAAAATGATGCTAGCAATTTCTTTTTGATGCAGGGTTAGCACCTCTGCCCGGTTTTTGACCGGCCTTACCGGTTTTTTACACAGTGGGCCGGCTGTCGGTCCGTACTCATAACCGGCCGTCATTGGCCAGCTTCTTGGCCATCGTGCCGCGATTATTATCTTGCGTTTTATAAGCGCCCATTCAGCAACTACGGCAATGAATATGGGTCGACGAGCTGCGCAAACACACGCGAGCAGAGAAAATACGCGGGCTGAGGGGAGGGACAACATAACGAAATGCCGCCGCCGCAGCCAGGTGGTGTAGCATTGCGAGGATTGCGTAGTATTGCGCGTCTACGTACATATGAATATCGAATACCGTAATTACCCGATTCTAACGCGCCCCCGATTCTAACGCGCACCCGATTTTCCTGGCAAAAAAACCGAAAAAATTTGCACCTCCGGTTGTAACGCGCACGGAACTTCGTGAGCAAGAAAAACGAATGCGAGAGAAACGGGCGATTTATTTCTCGAAATAATCTCACTCATCTCACTCCTCGTCGCTCTCCGCTGACCACAACATCTCGTTCTTGGTGCCGTCAAGCGCGTTCGCGATGCCACACTTCATAACGAACGTTCAACCATGATCTATGGGATCGTGGCCCATGCCTCGCACGCCCATCCTGCGAGCTTCTCCAGAGGCGCACGCTTCAGCCGACCGCTCGTTTTGAACGCGTGAGAGCCGCTGCCGCCATTGCTGTTATCAAGCGCGCAAGTGGAACGATTTGACGATTTGTGTGAACGCCGATAGAAAAGCCTAGGCGCCTATGCTATAGTGCCTAGAATATTCTAGGCACTATACCTATGCTTCCTGCGTCTGAAAAATCGTTGGTAAAAGCTTTGGCGCCTGTTTGAGATGGCGATGGTGATGGGCGGGACGAAATTTCCGTTGTTTCGGCAGTTTCGGTTTCGTATCCGATTCTAACGCGCATGCGATTTTTCGACCTATTTTTCCGGAAAAAAAGTGCGCGTTAGAATCGGGTAATTACGGTACATTATGTCGTATGCATTGCATACTTTTTAATGCTCGTTTGGAGTATTCGGATGTAAAGAAGAGTCTTTAATGGACGAAGTATGTGCAGTTCCTTTTCTGTGAAGCATATTCACAGCAATAACCAAAATTTCAGTCACTTTCAGTACAAACGTTATGTTGATTTCTCTCTAGGAAAACACTACAATAAATACCCTTGCATGTGGTTTTTTTTTTTTTTGTCAACATAAATTCAGCCTTGTTTTAAGAGCTCGGATCTCCGACGGTGTCAGAAGAGCCCAGAAATATATAAATAATCGTCAGCACTCAAAGGAGGCCGAAAGTAGCCAAGTCGCCACACTAAAATTTCAGTCGCCACAAGCCTCTGAAAGTCGCCAGTTGGCGATCAAATCGCCAAATTAGGCAACTCTGGCCGTGATCATGACCATTCTTGCTCGAAACGCGAAAGACTCCAGCGTTCGCCATAATCGTGGCAACACTTGCTCGGAACGACGAAGACACATCATAGCGTACTCCTCCTAGGCGATGTCCAATGATCATCATATCCAAAAAAATGAAGGAAGCTCACAATTATAGCAACAAAGACGGAGTAAAGGTAGTTGCGGCAGCGAAGAAGAGCTAAACCGGCTGCTATCGTGGACTTAAGAGGGTTCAGCAGTGCCGGCTTTCTGAAGACAATACATGGACACTTTCAGAAGCCATAGCACGCCTAATATTTGGCCTAGATTTATGTGGGGAGTGTCAATTTTATCCGCCGTCGAAAATGGAAAGAATGTTGGGGACAGAGTTTTCATTCAGGATCTTGATTTTTTACAAGCGAGTAATGATAATGAGCCGAAGCATGGCTTTTCGAGGTGCCTGTATTTCTGCACGCAACATTTAAAAAAAAAATAGCCCAGTGTAGAAATTCTGTTCCCAACATTCTCTCCCTTTGGCTGTTCTGATTGCATACATGCCGGTAGAATTCTTCTGCGGCTCATAGTTTTGCCGCGATGCTACTTAAAAGTTCCTCAGCTTGAGAACGCCCGAAATCAAATTTTCCATTCTTGTTGGTGGCTCCGTCGTTTGTAATCAGGCGGAAACATTATTAGGCTCTACCACTGACCGCGTACACGCTGTGGTCTTGCTATGTTGGATCGCCGGACTTTTGGGCTCATGCGGCGTGCGCACGAGAGAGTGGAAAAAAGATTGCCCTCACTCATGGGAGTGGGCACCACCGCTTTAATAGCAACTATGCATTGCAGCGCCATCTTTTGCTCATTCCACGCTGATCAGCGTGCTGGGAATAACAGGTTAGATTGATGGCGTACGTCGAAGCTGTACATATTTTGCTTTTTCACCGAACGATGGCTTGCTTCCGCAGTAATGCTCTTATTCAACTCTCAGCCCTAGAGAAGACGAAGCCCTTGCCCGGAGTGACGCGACCTCAATCTTGCCGGTGCATATGTTGCATGTCGTTCATTGCATGGCGGTGTCACGGTGCCAAACCGCAGGAATATTTTTTTTTCTTGGAGGTTGCGGTGGGGGAAGACTGGTCAAGGGGATGGCTTCAGACTTGGTACTCTGGTTTCAGGATGGGGAGTATACGGTGGCCGAGAGAACCTCCGCGACGTCAAGTGCCCGGCCGGTGACCAGTTCTTGGCGGTTGCGGTTCGACCACCCCAGAGCCAGTTCCCAGAGGGTTGGGGAGAATAGATGGGGAAGGGGTCGCGCAGACGTTCACAGAGGGAGTGATAGAGCGTGTCAGGGGCGTCACACAAGGCACAGTTGGAAGATGAAAAGAGGTGAGGGTACGTACGCACTAGTACAGCGCGGTAAGGAATTAAGGTGTGCGTCTGAAGAAGGCGTCACATGTTAGCAGCCTCGGCTCTGAGGAGGAGCAGGGATGGGGAAGCTGTCTGCGAAGGAAGCGGTAATTTTGGGTGATGTCCCGGTAAGTGAGAAGTACCGAATGGGACAACTCGGGAACGCTGTGTTTAGGTGTAAAAGAAGTGCCTGCCCGGTGTTTCAGAGCTCGGGCGTGATGGTGGGCAGCCTCACCACCACCTATGCCGGTGTGGACTGGGGTACACAGCAGCGTCACTGGGTCGGAAGGGTGTCGAGTGCGAAGAATTTGGAGGGCAAATGACGACATGGTGCCCTTGAGGTAATTTCGGATGGCGGGTTGGGAATGTGATAATTTTAACGAGCACAGTAGGGCAATGGGTGGCCCCGTAGTCCTGCCTCACAGCAACATGAAAAAAAAAATGCCATCTATTCCCTACATAGGCGCATACATCTTCAAACTGTCTCTTTTCTTGTGGGAAACCGGTTAACTGAGCAGAAAATGGTCATGAATGAGTAGATTTTCGCTCCAAACTGTCCGTTCTTGATCGGCGCAAATAATGCGCAGAGCAAAACAAATAATGAATGAATGAATGAATGAATGAATCAATCAATCAATCAATCAATCAATCAATCAATCAATCAATCAATCAATCAATCAATCAATCAATCAATCAATCAATCAATCAATCAATCAATCAATCAATCAATCAATCAATCAATCAATACCTTTATTAGAACAAGGATGACACAGTGCTCTGGGCGTGAAAAGGAAAGGAGGGTTGGGGGGAGGTTGGTTACATGCGATGGTCAATGCCTGTGGAGCGGGCAGACTCCCAGAGAGAGAGCAGCCTCCAAAGAATAATAAATAATAAACAATGCCGAATCAGGTGAACAGATATTAAGCATATGACAACAAAAACTAAAACGGATTGACGTCCCCCCCTCTCACCTTCCCCACTACCAAAAAAGAAAAGACGACTTCAGCAGAGGGATTCACCGAACGGAAGCAACCCTGAAAGTCACCGAACAAAGAGAAAAAGACGCACTGACAGAATATACGCGATCAGTTTTGCAGTATTTTAATACGAAAGCCTTAAACAAGGCTTTCATCCTACTAAAAACAAACAAAAAAGCGGTGTCCTACTAGAATGGAGTCTCCTATTTTCCCTCATAGTCCCAGTACGAGAAACCACAGCACCATAAAAGTTGAGAAAAGTGAGTGACACAAACAAGAAGAATAAAACAAGCAAAGCACAACTTAACTATTGCATCCTTAGAGCATGAAACTGCACACGAACACAGATTGAGGCGAATGAGTTTGGCCACCTGCTTTGGCAAGGTCTTATTAGCTAAAGTCTGCGTAACTTCGGGAGGCTATTGACGACGTCGCACACCTGCTTTATCGCGTTTTACGTGTTGGCGGCAATGGAGGAGCCAGTGACGTATGGAACTTTGCATGCAAGAGGACCCGCGAGGTTTTTTAATCCGGAGCACAGCTAAGCCCATTCTGCGGGAAACCCCGCCGTAATCCGAAACATGTGGCAGGCAAGCGGCACGCTCATTCCCATTGGTTACGACGCGCCATGTGGCTTCGTTGAGCTGCCTCGCGAACGACTCACTAGATGACGCAAACTAACCTAGGGCGCGTAGTTTCAACCTGATGTGTAGATAGATGCAAGACACTGCGTAAGTGGTTGGGCTCTGCCTCACAGGAGATTTCCTAGATGACGCAAGCTGACCTAAGGCGCATGGTTTGAACCAGAGATGCTATAATTTCTTGACAACTCCGCAAATAAAACTCAGTTGAAAGGTCGTTAACTAGTTTGTCGTCTTGTGTTTTCGCGCTTTTATAGGTAGCGTCATTACATTCTAAAACGTTATGCAGCAGTGCATTCGGTGTCATACCTCAGCGCACAATAAGCGACAAGCCGCGCTTGGGCATTTAGGCATCTTCAGAATTGCTCAACCTCCCCAAAAATTTTTCGCACGCGTTTCTTTTTTGGTTTCCTGGTGCTATAAGCAGCGCCGGCTAATTGGTTGTTTATTCCTTCTCATAATAATGAAGGGAACTTTCATCAGCTAACTCTTATAATGTGCATAATGAAAACTGCTTAATGCTCTGTATTAGATAGCCTACCTTATAATGTATACCTTAAATTTTAGAACTCACGACGCAAGGTTTTATGTCCTACCGTTTTGACAAAAGTAATAGTACTCGGTAAGAAAGGTATAGAAACCGGGCGTGCGTATCGCGTGTATATGCAGGTATTTACTCGCACGTGGCGTACATGCGTGCAGTGTTTGCTTCATGAGTCATTAATTGTGAGTGCATATCGGGCTTGGTCCACCTCTATATATGAGAAAAAATCAGCATGTTTCACTCCTCACCGATCTTCACATGCACACTCAAGACAAGCTTAGGAGAAATTTGCGGAGTTTTATAACAAAACCACAAACCACGTGTCCTTCCAAGTGGAAAGATAATTCCGACCCAAGAGAACAACGTTTGGGAAAGTGATTAGCCCATTCAGACCACGCAGTAAATAGCTTTTGGGCGTTGCAGCGAAGAAAGCTCAACAAGGGAATGCGGGCAAATGCCTTCTAAACAGCGCCCACGAGCCCACGATCTCGCGGCACAGAATCCGAGAGCTTCGGCAGCACGACGCGGGTCTCCTCCACCAGGGACACGAGGGGCTTCTTCGGGGATGCGGCGGGCGCGTGGCGGAGATTAAAACCCCCCCGCTCTGCCCCAGTAGTGGGCAGAGTCGGAAGACGCTCAGAGAAGAACGGCAAGAACGAAAAGGAAAAGGACGCCGGATTGCAGACAGCAGCTGTCCTTGAACGGGGCTATTCAACCAGTCTTCCTCCGACCCTCTCTCTTTCGCTCCTCCTCAGAGAGGTTCTGCGCACGCGAGCGGGCGCTGCTGCTCGCGGCAGCCGAGCGTAGCCCGAAATGAGCCGAGTGCCTGGGAGGCTCCCCAGGCAATTAAGAGAATCTTCATTGTTCGCTCATGTAAACTTCGTGTCATACAAGAAGCGATTACATCTTGTGTGCGTTCGTAAGCGCAGTGAGAGTGAGATGGCCCGTCAAGTGTAAAAGGAAGGAAGGAGTAAAATGAACGTGGGTAATATGCACGAGGAACTGGACGACAACAGAGAACACTTCAGCCACGCCAAGAAACAAAAAGCCAGCCGGTCGAGCGAAGGCTTTTTTTTTTTTTTTTTTTGTTGCATGGCGCAGATTCAATGCCGGAAAACCTCCTTTTCAACGAACTTTCGGGAGATAGCGCCACTCAAGGAATGAAGTGGAAATATGGGTGCTGGAAAAGGACAAGAATAAAAATGGAAACCGGCAAAATGTGTAGTAGGGACGTGTATTGCCTAGGGTATGCAAGCCACCGGTAAACGTTCGTCTTTCGATTCTTTTTATCTTATTACGGGCGGTTTTCACGCGAATTGGGTATTCTATAGCCGCAAGTTAGCGTCGATAAGCCAGGAATCAGGAGTCAAAACAAACAGAACAAATTTAAATCCTTGCCTGAGTGAAAAATGTGCGTGAACGCTTAGTGTGCGTGAAAGCAAGCTTGAAACGGGAAGCGCTATGGCACTTGTGAAATAACGGGGGGCGTCCGTCTGTGTGTGCAGCATTTCTCTTGTAATGAGTGTGACGATATTCCGGTTAATGGATTTGATTTTTTTTACCGCTGAGGGAACAGATAAGGAAATTGTTTTTGTGGGGGACAGGCATGTTCGTTGGAAATAGATTTCGCTCCCATCTCGTAATCCTATAACACGATACAGATCCGGGGTCCTTGATTGTATGCCTACTTGATACTTATGGCACTCCCACGATGTCAAGAACCTATACCGAAATCACTATACAAGCCTGTTGCGCGCTTCACGATGCAGACGTGAAGAAAAGGAGACAAGCATTTCCCGTTTTCGGCCCATCTCCACACAAGCCCGAGTCGTGAAGAACTGCGCCGCATTTGAATGCTGGAAGCTTTAATGCGTTCTTCACGAGGGACCTATGGGATACATGTGACGGTTCGTCTACTACCCACGTATAGAAGCTGCCAGCTGCCCTATTATGTTCTCCGTCCACCGATTCCACGGGAGAAACGGGAATGAACCGCCCCTACCCTGCAAACAAACAAACAAACAAACAAACAAACAAACAAACAAACAAACAAACAAACAAACAAACAAACACAGACAGACAGACAGACAGACAGACAGACAGACAGACAGACAGACAGACAGACAGACAGACAGACAGACAGACAGACAGACAGAGAGACAAAAGTATATTCCGTATCTGGCAAAACCCTGTACAGAAAAAAAATCGTCTAATAATTGCCTCATCGACATGGGCTTGTCAAGTACGTGTTTACCCAGACTGTGGCCGAAGGGCAAATTTGTTTTTTCTTCTCCATGTCCCAAGAAAGTGTGCCTTGGGCGCTTCAGCGTTGTGATTTGTTTACTGTCTTTTTTTCCTTTTACCCCTTAACTGTGCCAATACGTCATACCAGGGACATGTGCTTGACTTCGAGGGAGCACAGTGAGTTGTAGGAAAGTAGCAAATATGATGAAGCAGTGTCCCCGAAGGCCAGCCTTATGCCGAAAGGGCGGGAGCAGAAGTGATGGAGTGGCCAAGGGCAGACAGCTCGGCGTAGCGGTCGAGGTTGTCACGGTGTGTAGGTCACTTCGGTGGAGTTGATGTAGTAGGAGCGGAGAAAGTACAGACCTAGTTAACCCACGTGGAAGGCGGCGAAACGGATAACTGATGGGCATCCGTTATTCGACCCTATTGCGCTGTTCGACATCTTAACACGCTTGTGCGTGTAGAGCAGCAGTACATTGAGCAACGAAGCCAACGGATACAGAAACGGTCAGGTTTATACTGATATTTTATTTGCTTACGAGTTTCGTTTTTTTTCTCTTTTGTCTCGTTAAAGCATGTTTGAAGCATTCCTGGGCGCTTTTTTTCCTGAATACAATTACCTTATTTACTCCTGTCAGAAATTTTTGCTTGTGACGCTAGGGTCCGCTTCTGTGTTACGGAAATTTCGCGGATTTAAAATAATCCAGTAATAAATAACCATGAGAAGCTCCGGCATAACTCTAAAATAGTTTTTCCATGTGTACGGTATTCAGCAGCTTCTGCCGGCTGCTCCTCCTCTTCACCGCATGCTCACCTTAGTCGCCTAATCTCGGTCGCTTTATGTTTCTTTTTAGTCCTATGTATTATTTTGCCGCTTACTGAAAAAGACGGTAGTCTTTATTTGGCTACTTAAACGCAGAAATTTTGTCATGTCTGCATGTCTGTCTGTCTGTGACTTGCTTCAGCCCCCGGGCCAAAGTAAAACAGAAACTGCGCAATAGTCTTATCTACTCACAGCCAAATCTAAACGTATAAGTCCAGTTTTTATGTTCATACTTGTCAACATTGTTGAACAAGAACAAGACATTACGCAAATATAAGGCATAAAATCAATACATGAGTGATATTCGCACTGTTCCTTTATTAAGAAATTCACGGATGCTTGGTTCTTGCTATAGCAAATAAAATACTACATCAACTGCAGAAAACCGTCGCCTGCTGTTGCCCGCGCTGCCTGGCGCATTAAAAATAATTACGCCCACCTCCCCTCGCGGGAACCCTGGTGTGATGCGACGCTGAAGGGGGTTCCATTGGCGTCGCATCAAGCAATCGTCGGGTACGGAAAGAGAGCAAGCGCAAGTGCAAGCGCGGACGACCGTCGACTGAGAGACCGGCCGGAGCGCGGCACTCTGCTTCTATGCGCAGTGCGCCCGAAGGAGAGGAGACCGCGGAGAGAGAGAGAGTACTGCACCTGCGCACAGTGCGCAGCCACGCGCAGCGCCGCGCGCGGCGCGACCGCAGATGTTGGGAGAGAGTGTTCGCTATCGTAGAGAGGAGAGGAGGCGAGCGGAGGAGAGACGCAGCTGTGCGGACGCGGACGACGGACGCACGCAGGACAGGGCCGCTGGCAAGAGATGCTCCTCTCAGCGTCGCATCTAAAAATCAAACGCAACAGCAACGAAAGGTTACAATAGATAGGTTCCACGTTCCGCATGGAACACTCGTGGAGTAGGGCAAGGTGGTTCTATAAACGCTGTGCCTCGATTCGCGCGCGTCTCCGCCGTATGGTCGCGCTGGCATCGCGGCACCCAACTTGGAGCAGTGGAACGTGGTAAATTTAAATTGACTTGAGCAAACCTCTAGCGTGTCATCTGGGGAGGAACGAGACGGGAGAGGAACACCATTCAGAGTGAGCGGGAAAGAGAAGGGAAGCATTCACTTGCGAGAGGTGCCAGTCGACTATCGTCTTTAGTCGATATTTGCAACGAAGGCAGTAGATACGCGGCCATTTTTTTAGTAATTTTTATAAATTCATTTTTCCTTCGTCCGAATTCCACTTCTGGCGTTTGATGCGCCGAAGTTATACCTTGGCTATGTGGCGCGTCGTAGAGCAGGGTTTTCTTTTTCCGGGGTTCCGGTACGCTTTGCAGTGGTCATTCTTACCGCGCATGTAGGCCTTCTAAGAGTTCTCCGACGGCCTTTTGAAGTGTAGGGCAGTTTTTTTGGCGAGAAATTTACAAGTTCGGCGCAGGAAGCATATTCTCGACTGCGACGGTGTGGGCGAATGAGGTGAAGAATGAAAGAGCATGTCGCTTTGCAAGCAACCAGGCGAGAGGCGACGCAAACAGCCGCAGCACAGAGAGTTGTCCTGTGTATGTCACGCCCATGCATGAACGTAATGTTGTTCTCATTGTCTCTTTTCATAACTTCATCGCTAGGGCGTTCCTGTATTCTTTCATGGTTGCTTGTTCTTATATATTGACGGAGCTCTGAGGGTCGGGCATATTCTTTTGAGGAGGAGGATAAACTTTATTAAGAGCATCGTAATGTGGTGTGGGGCCCTCAGTCCAGGGCTCCATTGGAGACCCCTGCCGCCACGGCGCTTTCCACCAGCCTAAGCTGGAATTTGAGACCGGAGCTGGACCGCTCCTTCTCCCACTGCTCACGGGAAGGGTGCGCGATTCTTTGCATTTTGGGGTTTGCCGAAAACTCCCATACCATGTGGTGCAGGGTGCGCGGGGCAGCGCAAAATTTGCACAGCGGGAAGTACTGCGTTGGATGAAGCAAGTGGAGTTTGGTAGGATGAGAAAAGGTATTAGTTTGGAGGAGCCGGATGCAGTGCTCCTGCCATTTGGTTAGAGATTCATGAGCGGGAGGACAGATCATTCTTTGGCATTTATAGTACTCCGTTATCTCTTGATAAGTAACCAAAGGACACGCAGTCTCTAACCAACATCCTCGTGTCGCCTGGCGGGATAGATCTCAGGCGATGTCGTGGGCGGTCGTGTTGCCCTGGAGGGTTGAGTGGGCTGGTGTCCAAACAATCTTCACTTTTCTTTCGGGTGGTTTGTGCAGCACGACGTCCAGAGCCTTCTTAGAAAATGTACCACAAAGGTAGTTTCGGAAACAAGGCTCTGGACGGGCGAGATAGAGATACGAAAACCTTTACCCTTTGCTGCATGTCGAAATGAAGGGTAAGGAAAAGAAAATAACGGGAACAACGCAGAATGAGCGCAGAGCTGCGGTGCAGCCTCTGCTATTTGCAGCCGCCCAGCGCTTGAATTTTTTTTTTTGCCACTAGGAAGCTTCATTCGTGTTATGAAGAGTGCATAGAACCTCGAAACTACGGAAAGGGCCCGTGGCATGGGAGCTAAGTTGCAGATGATAAGAGGACGCGAGAATATAATTAATGAAGGCTCTTCCCGCCAGCGTATGAATATGAGTATGAGTATGAGTATGACTATCTGCGGGGGCGCATATTAAAAGAGGACTTTGTTGTAATCGCAATAGAGGTCGAACGTTTTTCGGACCATACAAGCTTACCCCAGATGTCGCTGTATGATAGTCACCTTCTTTTAAATCCCCCTTTTATCTATTTAGTGTTCCTAATTTCCGTACAAAACTGGCTACAAGCCAAACTTCAGCACAAAATTGTTTCCAAGGCTTACCAGTTTTTGTGTGCAGTTCTCGGCGAATTCAAAGCGAACACAAAAATATGAATAGGAACATACATCTAGGAGTATGGTTCGCCGTAATCAAATAACGACGCAGCACGCGTGGCTGCAGCACTTCGTTGTAGTAATAAGCCATCCTATAACTCGAAATAATCGAAAAGAAGTTCCACCATTTGCATGTCTGGTGCGGTGGAGCGTTTCCTCCCCCTTCACTATAGATCGAGAGAGCCGGGAATACTGCAGGCAGCTGTACACAAAGTCGAGACTGGTATACAGGTAGCACTATAGAGAGTAGGGTACGCGCTGTTTTCTTTGTTAAAAGCGGTAACTTTTCTTCAGATAGCAGGAAGGGGCCACAAAAAAAATAAAGCCGTTTAACACAACGTGAAAACTGTCGGAAAGGCAAAGCAGTGATCGCTATAATGGGCTGCGGCGCCGTTATCCGACCACTGCTACCACCCATCGGGCTCTTCGTCTCCCTGTCTCGGTCTTCTCTTGATGAATTGAACCCAGGTTTGTCCAATGCAATTTAAATTTCGCGCCTTCACTATGTTCACGCTCCCCCTGCCTGGTACAGCGTGAGCGGGATCTCGCATGAGCCAGCGCCTTACGGCGCAGTTTGGAGCGCGTCGTTTTAGGCGGCCACTTTCTTCGCTTACTATCGTAAAAGTTTCTAACTAAATGGAAGCGGTTGCTGCCGGTTATACACAGATTTTGCTTCTAATGTACCTGCAGTTTTTTTTTTTTGCGCTTAAAAACGATGAGATGTATGAAAAGCACCAATAGTTCAGAAATTTCGAATGGTTATGACTACATGACCGCTTGTTTTTCGAAGCCTATCTCACGGGCTCTACATGGGTCTGTTATCTCGCTGCGCCTGTTATCTCGCTGCGTTATCTGTTATCTCGCTGCGTATGGGGAATCACGCTTTGGTCCGAATGCACTTATTCTCGCATGCGCTATTTGTATAGCGTGTAGCAATGGTGGGCTTCAGTGCGGGCCTTGCATGTAATCTTTCGGCCATAAATTATCAGTCGAAAGGGAGTGCTTGCATTGTTCGCCGCTTTTCTCGCCTGTCGTTTCCTTCGGCACTAAGAAATTCACCATGACCTCTACCAATCCCCTTGGCTGTCGGAGTACAGAGATTGCAACTTCGAAGACAATAGGAAAACGAACATAGGACAAACTGACATGACATTTGTTAAAGGGACCCTGCAACACTTTCGATAAGCACTTTCACTCTTTCCTTCGCGTCTGGAAGCATTGCGAAAGCTATAGTGATCGCCAGCACGGGCGGCACTGCGTGATTTGCTCGTAGTACCAGATACACCTTGCGTTTCTGATTTGTTTTTGTGGCTCTGTTTTTAAAGTTTCTATCGAAAAGCGTTCATTGCTGCAGCTGAAGGAAAACCGGCCGACAGCCGCTGCATGGGCTAAGTGACGTAATTCGAGCCGGCGAAGAGTGTCAAGACCGAGAAAGAGAGCTAAATGTTTTGAGCGAGTTTACAAGTTATCTGATGGGCGTATACCACTAATGTTCGGCTGAGGTGCTTTGCGGCCCCCTAATCTAAGTACTGGGTGTGTTGGGTGACTACATTCTACAAGCATTTAGGATTTTAACAAAAGCTGAAGAAAGTGTTGCAGGGTCCCTTTAAAACAAGCCTACTGAACAGAGCCCTGGTTTGAAATGCGAGTACGCGAACATAGGTTCTTGTGATGAAGGCTCTCTCTATTTTGGGGCAGTAATGTGGCGATACGCAGACAGCAGAAACAGGACGTCGGGTATTGGGGCTCGCAATATTTGTCTCCAATAAGCGAAACTCATGATAATTCTAAATGTTATCAGACTAATTTTTAAGAGTTTTCTGGTACTGCGTGTTTGACGACTTCTTCCGCATTTAAACGCTCCCTGCGCGCTGCCGTTTCCTTAGATATATCGCGCAGTAGACGGGCTTCTCGTTAGGATTATTAAACTACCTGGCAGAGCAGTTCCGCGTATACACTGTACCACACAGTTGTGCGGAGGAACTTTGGCGGTAACTTCAAACGTTACGCTGCCACACGACCCTCGGTAAAAACTTTCAGCCTGCCAGCATACCGCGGTTGGGTTCCACGAACGAGGGTTAGATTGCGAGCGAGATTCGGCTTGTACTCTGCTTGCGAAGCCTTCCCCCTACGTGTTATACAGGGCCATGGCATCGGCGGCTGAAATTGCATACGGGTCCGCCTTGCCACGGTGGTAGCCGTGTGGTGGTTTAACGACCCCGCCGCAAACTTTGGCATCGTCGGTGGCCTACGTGTATACGTCATAACCTTATATCAAACGCCTCACTGCTGTATGCGCGTCGGCAGATTAGACGGGCGTTCACGAAAAGTACCCAGCTGGCTTCGTGCGGCTCAGCTTTAATTAGTTATGACTTTGGTCCTGGCTCCGTTACCCGTGGCTGTATGATTGACGTCCGTTAATAGGCGAAAGCAAGCCTTCGTGTAAGCCTTCCAATAGTCTTAATCCATGGTCCACCCGAATGTTTCGTAACTTGTAGAGTTGTGACGGAATTCCCAATGGGAGGATTGATGCACTTCTGATCAACAATGAACATCAATCTTTTTAGGTGTTAATAGGCGTCCACCTGCGCTTTAAGATCTATCACACAGACACCTGTTAGATAGATTGTAAAAAATGATTTCAGGAGTTCCACAAGGTAGTCCACTAGGGCCATCGCTCTTCATTCTTTATATTAATGATTGAGTTCATACTTCAACCAAGCAGAAATTTAGTATCTACCAGACGACACCAGCATATTTATTTCAGCGTTCTCTACTGACCGCGATGTGTCCAAACCTAAGAGTATTCTTGAAAACTATGCAATTATACAACTGATAATAACATCTTACAAAACAAAGGCAAGGGTTTACACGGAAAAGGCAGAAAGAAACGTGGGGCCTATTGATAATATCGTACATAGTTATTCTCGAACCGAAATATGCAATTCCGTTGAGATACGGTGCGGGAACGTCTAGGTGATGTTACGGTGAATAGAGGGACAAAATTAGATTGATTGAATATCGGGTTTAACGCGCCGAAGCTACACAGGTGATGACGGGCGCCGTAGTGGATGGTTCCGGAATAATTTTGACAATTTGGGGATCTTTAATGTGCGCCGAAATCTCGAACACACGGGCGTTTTCGCTTTTCGCCTCTATCAGAAAAGCGGCCGCCATGGCCGGGAATCGAACCCGCGTCCTTGGGCTCATCAGCAGAACGCCATAGCCAATGACCCACCACGTCGGGTAAGGGGCAAAATTAACCGTGCGGCGAATACAGGAGAAATCGGTAAATAAACGTTATTTCATTCCAATATATTCTACTTACAGTGTTCCTTTAAGTATTTATATAATAAGTGACAGGTGATTCATGTGGGTGGCGTAGTTAAAAGTGATTTTGTTCGGTAATATGCGTTGAGTGCTTAACGAGCCAGTTTTAGTTCCTTGCGATGAATTTGTCTACTTTTGGCAGTAGTTTATGCGTGTGCTTTAATCGATGCCCGTCATTGCCTCAGGCACCCACGGAATCCACAAACCATCGGTGAGCAGATTCTAGCTTGGTCACCGTTCAGTGCATGCTTGAAAGACACATAAATAAAATGACGCTTCCAGTTCACATCTGTGGAAAAAGACAGGATGCGAATTGCCGTTAAGCAATTGATGCCAGAATTAAAGGAATAACCGTGAACTGATTAACAGTTCTTGCACTGCTGAGGGCTCAACGAAACAACCCTAAATATCCTATAAACCCAGCACATATAAATTTCCCCGCATTTAGGGGAAGAATGTGAAAGTGCGAATGCACGAGTTGAATTTGCGCGGTTCGGTAATGTTCGCGAAAGAGAGATCACACACCCACACACAACTACGAAGAAAGAAAGATGCATTTATTCACAGACACCTATTTGTGTTGTCGTTGTACTTGATTGCTAGAGCGGATCTCAGCTTTGAAATTTCGTGTCAGTACTCCTTTAAGCGGGTGCATTAGCCCTTCTCACGCCCGATTCCTGGCCAATCCCCCACGTGGGTATGTGCCATGTCAGCGGCCAGGCAGCGCGCGCCCATCTCCCCCCGTTGCCAAGGAAGACGAGGAGCGCGCGCACCCGCAGCTGTTGCTATGTGGACGGACGGCCGTCGCCGGAATTCAGGGTCGCTTATAAAGTGCATTCGCACTTAATATATAGGCTATATGTCACCGTCAGGGCTCGACTTTCTTCGAAAGGCACCAGTCTTTCTGGAAAATAATTCTCCTGACTTAGCCTGTTCTGCTCTCAGTCATCAGTTCGGCATTGGGAATTCAGCCACGCTCCTCTTTCGTGGCCGATGCGCGTAGTCTGGAACCTTAGAGAGATTCAGTAGAACGGCGCGCTTTTTATCATAGAGCAAAAAAGGGAGAGGTAATGGATGAAATGAGAAGAAAGAAAGATCAGAATAATTTTAAGGTGCCGTCAGACAGCCTGGTTGTGGTTTGCGCGAAAAATAAAAATCGCAGTGGCCGGCGACCGTTCCTTTTACACGACCCACCGTTTTTCAATTAACAGGCTCAGCTTTTCCGCACGCACCTTCAAAGAGATCACTTTTGACGTCGGTGCTCTGGCCGAAACGTCGAGAAGGAACTTGGATGCCACACCACAATCTCTTACTTCGTCCTTCGTTAGCAATGACCGGAATTAACAGGCTCAGCTTTCACGAACAAAGCTTCAAAGAGACCACTCTTGACGTCGGTACTCTGGCCGAAACGTCGTCAAGGAAGTTGTATGCCACTATTAACTAGAGAAGACCCGACGCCGCGCTACCGTTCGGAACACTCTCCACCTTTTTTTCTTCTTCCGATTAAGCACGAGCGCGCGTAGAAACCCCCGCGCTTCTTTCTTCTCTTCTTCCAAGTGACCGCGCACGCGCACTTCCCAGCGATCGAGAATCAACATCCTCCCGCGGCCGCTGTTGACTGCAAAAGGCAGAGTCGCTGAATGGCGCGTCGGTTTCGCAGTCCGTTAGGTAGGAGAATCTCGTGGGAGCGCTGGACGCCATCTCTTCCCGGAAATGACTGGACCACACGGCCGATCTTCCAGCTCAGTGGGGCCACGTTGTCATCCTGAACCACGACCAGGTCCCCTACGTGAAGTTTTGGCGGGAACGTTGACGTGCCTTGATGCGCTGATCGAAGCAGCAGCAGATATTCTTTCTTCCACCTGCTCCATAGTCGACGTACCGCTTCCTCTCTGTGCTTACTCTTAGCACGTCGGCGTACATCGGGTGCAGCGGACGTTGGCATGGTGCACTCTGTCTCCCGTTTGACGACTGTGCGTTCAGGGAGGAAATAAGCTGTGTCCCCGGGGACCAGGGGTTGCAGCACTCGCTCTGCGTGATCTTCCTGGCAGTACTCGCCGATGGCGCCGTCGTACTCTCCCGGAAGATTCGGGTGATGTTCACAGTTTTGTAGCTGCCATCCAAGTCTTCCCTTCGCTACAACCTGGTTAGTGCTGGACGTAAGGCCTGGTGCTTCGATAATAAGCGGCGATACGTGCTGGCAGTCTTCTTTGTGGAGTCCACTCCGAAACTTCCCAAACGCAGCGTCGTCTTCGACTTCAGTCTTCTCAGGCGTGTCAGTTATCCCTCTGGCTTCCAACCCCAACATTTCTGAGGGATCGCTCGGTACCGGCCCTGGGCAACTTTCGCCTTGTCTTTCAATGCAGGCCAAAAACAAGGCCATAGTGCTGCGGCTCCTGACCAGGGTGTAATCGGTGCCTGAGTATTGTCCTTGCAGAACCCAGCCGAACACTGTATCAACGGCGCAAAGGCTGTCACTGAAGCGCTCGATGCGCCCGCTCACGAGTTTCCAATAGTTGTCCGAACCCACTAACACGCTTATAGTCGGCGTTTGTGTGTGCCCTTCTTCGGGTTCATCGGCAACGAGTAAATTGCGGTCGCGAAGCAGATTTCAGAGATCAGTTTTCAAGGGTGGACCGTCTACCGTGCAGACCTCTGGCACTTCAAGAGCATCGAGGGTGACGGGACATGAATGGAAGCGGCTGCGTAAGGTGATCGCCACCTTCCGGCACTGGTACAATGTCGGGCGGTGCGAGCTGCCAAACGTAAATACGGCCAAGCCTTCGATTTCAGAACGAGACGACATAGATAACTGCGCACGAAAGTTCGTTGGCTCCCAGTGTCAAGGAGTAGCCTGACCAACACCGGCTGACCGCATTCTCCGTATGCCCACACTGCGGCCGTCAGGAGCAGCACCGACGAGGAGCAAATGCTGCTGGCAGGAGCGGTTGTCACGTTACGATCTCGTTCTGCAAGTTGTTCACGATCGGCGTCTCTATCACGGCGAGGAGCAGTCCGGCGGATGGTCCCCAATCGCTCCCATAGGTCGCAAAGGACGGTTACGTGCCGTCTCGAACAAGTCTCACACTTGAGTTTCGCGCTAGTACGGCAGTTGCGCGCCACGTGCCCTTGCCTCCCGCATCTAAAACAGAAGCGGTTTCTTGAAAGGCGGCGTCGCTTTTCCGCCACTGTTAAGACGGCAGTCCCTTGCCTTGTGGCCCTGACTACGGCACAGGGAGCACGTCAGTTTTCCTCCCGGCGACAAATTTGTTGAACCCGATGCAGAGTCTGCTGACAAGGCCAATGCGGACGTCAAGTGAAGAGAGGAGGTTCTCGGCTGCTGTGGGATTGAAGACATCTTCAAGTCAGAGTTCGATCGAAAAGCTCTACTTTCCTCCATGCTCTCCACTTGAACCTTCAAGAACGCCATGATGGCCTTGACTTGTTCTTCTCGAGACGTCGGCTCAACGTTGTCGTTGGCGGTCTCCTTCATGCGCTGACGGTAGAGAATTGCAAGGTCTTCGGGTAACGAGCGCATGAAAACTCGGTTCAGGATCACCGCGTACTCGGAAGCTGGAACGCCAAGGCTCTCGAGACACCCAGTCCTGAATTGTACCTGCTCGTACAAGTCCCGGAGACGTGTCACTTGCATTGACGATTCAATCGGTGCGATGGCGAGCAGGCTATCTACGTGGTCGTCCACGAGAATGTCTGTTCATCCAAACCGGTCGGTGAGGATCTTCACAGCCTGACGATAATTGGCGTCGTTTAGGCCAATCCATTCAACGGCGCGTTTTGCGTCTCCGGTAACGTAAGACCTTATATACTTGAATTTCTCAATGTCGGGTAGGTCGGGGTGGTTATGAATGGTCGCTTCAAAATGGTCCCAAAAGCCCTGCCATTCGCGTGGCTCGCCAGAAAAGTGGGGGACTTGCAGCGTCGGCAGGACAACCCGCGATGTCAATGGACGAGAGCCGACGTGCGACGGCGCGTCCGGATGGGCTGCAGGGCGGACGCCTTCGACCTCCACGCTCTGCGGTTGAACTGGTGGTGGTTCCCCTGCAGTTCCTCCGCCGGAAGCTCTCATGGGCGGCCGGAGCTCATTCAAGGCATAGCGCAGCCGACTGATCGCACGACATATGTTTTCTTGATATTCTATCACGTCAGCAATATCCTGGTCGAACTCATGGCTTACGAGTGCTTCCCCGATCTTGTCATCCAGTTCTTTCAGTCAGCGTTCTTTACTTGCCAGCTGGTCTATGGCCTCTTGCAGGTCATGCGGAGACGGCGAGGGGCTTTCGTAGAGCTCGGTGGCTGCCTTGAGCAGCCTCGTGACGGCTCCACGGAGAGCGCCTCGCTGACGGCGGTGCTTGTCCATCGGTCAGGACACGATGCCGGTCTTCTCCCGGGTTTCACGGCACCAGAAATATTAACTCGAGAAAACCCGACGCCGCGCTACCGTTCGGAACACATTCCACCTTTTTTTTTCTTCTTCCGATTAAGCACGAGCGCGCGTACAAACCCCCGTGCTTCTTTCTTCTCTTCTTCCAAGTGACCGCGCACGCGCACTCCCCAGCGATCGAGAATCAACAGCCACATCACAATCTATTACTTCGTCCTTCGTTAGAAACGACTGGGTGCGTTTGCATCACAAGGTTGCTATGATGAGTGGATTATCAGTAGTTATTTTTTACACGAAATGGGTAATTCTGAGTGAGCGTCCGCCATCCGGTGCTACCATCTACGCTATGTCGCTTACGTGCAGTCAGCTGACCCTGAGGAGAAAGAATCTGCCACTTTGTACCGACTTCAACGCTACACTTATGCTCGTGACCGCAGTTCTCCACGATGGTAAGAAATAAATTTCACGCGTGCAATAGGCGTCTGATACTATCTTTCTCTGTCTGTCTGTCTGTCTGTCTGTCTGTCTGTCTGTCTGTCTGTCTGTCTGTCTGTCTGTCTGTCTGTCTGTCTGTCTGTCTGTCTGTCTGTCTACATGCGGGTGCGGGTGTGCGTGTGTGTGTTTTCTGCCTGTGTGCGTGTCTGTCGGTGTGCGTGTGCGTGCGTGTGTATGCTTCTGCACACTATAGTCCCTATTTGCTTCTGGTCTTGGGTCGCCGGCTGCGCGTATAGTAATCTCCATAGGGAGTGGACCGAAAGTGTTATTAATGACCGCTCCTCTTCTACCCTTGTTCTACCTTCCCCTCGCTTCGGAAAGGTTTCGGGTACCACACAGGCCCATGCGGCGATGCCTCATTCTGCAGGCGAAGCAAGCTCGGTCATGGTCGGGTGATGATGAATGAATCCGCGTGTGATGCATTTCACAGAGTCTGTTACGAGCTCGTCTGATGGCGTTGATTATAACCCTTGTTACTTGAGCCATTTTGCCGTACACGTACTTTCTGCATGAGCACGGGCAGTTCTAAAAGCAGGCAGTGTTTGCACCCGCTTTGTAGGCGTACTCTGTAAATATGCGTAATTTCTGGGTACCCTGGACATTGTCTCGCGGAAAAAGAACAAGCATGCACGCTGTTTTTTGACAGTGTAAAAATGATCCTCGGCGGCACGCACAGCTGGGCACACTAACCCACTGTAGCTGGGAAATCCCAAGCCCAGTCGACAAGTCATGAACGTTACCACAATCTGCGCGGTACCCATCGACGTCCACTGCACTAGTTCAGCTGCATACGACATGATCGCACTGGGTTTAACGTTGGTAGTGCATTTTAAGGCGACAGCCCAAAGGGGTTGTCCCGACTGTACCTATACGAACATGCCTACCTAACACTGTGCGTGCTAAACACCATGCTCGCGTGACAGAAGCCTGAATTGTCTGGGGATTCGAACGGTTCTCAAGGATTCGTAGCTGTCAACAATGGAGAACAGACACCGTAAATCCATTCAAGGGCTCCATATCTACGCAGTGGTCAAAGCACCGGGCCTCCAACACAAGGCAATTTTATGAACAGCAGAATGAGTGTCCTTAAAGTGTCAGCAAGGTATTCGGATGACAAATTTCCAATCGAGCTTGAATCACCGCAACACGTAATTGTAATTATGTAGAGATTTTTATTTATGCATCTAGTAACAGGTTTTACAGGTTTACAGCTTTGCTAAGCTGCAGGGTATCTGAGCCAGGGAATTTTTTTTGTTCAGCGTGGATGTTTGTTGCCTTACCACAAAAATCCGAGCTCGCGGGTACGGCATCAATCTCCGCGGGCGTGCCGCGTGGTTGCGCAGTTTCTACTCCGGTTCTTGAAGAGCCATGGCCTGTGTAATTTCGCAGGAGCCAGATTTCCGATTTGTTAGAGGTGATTTTTACCTCTAGTCTTACAACGAATATCGGATATAACGAACTAATTTGCTGTCTCGATACCACTTCGTTATAACGAGGTTCGACATTATTATTGGTGCTGCCCATGCAGCGAGAGAGCCCTTGTTTATTTGCTCACTAAGATAGCGATGTCATGGGCACATTCTAACTTAGGCGGACAGCGACTCAACCAAGCACATTGCGGAAAGTTTCGCGGTATCATTTAAACCTACGCGTTGCCTGAGATAGAGCAAACGTTCAACTATCTGCAGAGAGAACGTGTGGAGGCACCTGTCAGGGATCACACATGGAGAACACCTGGAGCTCGCGCTTTAGTTGCACTGCTTCCGCTGCCAGTAAACAACGAAGTTTTGTAAATATAGTTAAACCTAAATGTAACGAACCTCTATGTTACGACCTCCTGGATTTAACGAAGCTTTTCAGTTCCCCATTGCCACCTCCATTGAAGCCCGTCTGTTTTCAACCTCTATGTAACGAAACGTCGCGGCGGTTAACCTCGATGTAACGAAGTCGGCGAGCTGATCAGTCGTTGTTTTTTGCACTTTTACTCAAAAAACGACCGGAGGAATGAACTAACTTAGGGAATACTAGCACTGCCATAAGAAGCCAGCAACAACGAAACGTCTTCAATCGCCAAAATACAAAATTCGTCATGGTGATGATGATGTTGATGATGTTGAACGGAGGGGCTAGGACTAGCCACTTCTGGTTTTGCGTGTGTAGCGTGACGCCACACCAGCTAGCAAAAGTTACTACCCTTCACGTTTTTTTTTGCCTGCACCACAAACTACCGTGCGTTTCCACGTGTGAGTGCGGTTTTGGTTCCAGGCTTAAGTTTTGAGGTGCTAGGCTGTCCGGTCGTCGTGTAGTCGCACGTCTCCTCTTCTATCTGTGGTATCGGTTCGTCGGTGATGAGTGCTACAGCCGGAAAGTGAAAAGTTGTGTCTTTTCCAAAAAAGCGCACAATTTTAAATGCCGTCTCCGCTAGCGAGAAATTAGAACGTTGCCGCCTGGTACAGCATCCCAGCTAGCACCTTGTGACTAATCTTGAGTGCGGTAAAGAGCATCAAGTTCGCAAAAAGACAGCCTTTCAGCGTAAGTCTGGTTCTTGTTACGCGTTAAGGCGCCGAAAAGTGCCAAAAGGCAAAAGTGACACTGAAGTTACGTTTGTTAATGCGGGGGTAAGTGACCTTGCTTCTTCGGAGAGCCGCGTAGTGCCTCAGCTCGTGCGAAAGCAGGAGGCGCAACTCAGGCAGTTTTTCGCTGTGAAATAGATTCATGAAGGGTGAGTTCACCGCCACTGATGTCTAGAATTCTGGTTTCGTTTCTGCTTCATTCCCGCGACCCTTAATTCGAAACCTGCATGTAACGAAAACCTGGATGGAACGAAAAATTGCGAACTTTTGTCAACATCGTTACATCCAGGTTTAAAAATACGCTTAATCTGACCAGCCTTTCACACCGTCGCAAGTGCTCTCCTCTTTGTTTGTTCCACAAAATTTATCATCACAACCCTACTTTAAAGGATCAACTTATCACTCCCACCCTCGTTACGTTTCATCTTGAATTGACCATTTCAGCAAAGTTGATGTACCATATTGTCGTGCTAATATGTATAACGAATCATTTATCGCGAAAGCCAGTGCAGAATGGAACCACCTCCCTCGCACCATCGCTGCTATCGTTGATGCCACTCGCTTTAAAGCAGCCGTTCATAACGCTCCTTGTTGAATCGCTCTTTTGTGATTTGTTCTCGATTTCTGTTTGTATGCTGTTTTTGTAATACAACTGCACCTTATGTATGAATCTTACCACTCCTTTCTGTTATGCCCTATGGGCCTTGAAAGTATTTTCAATAAATAAATAAATAAACTTTAGCGCAGCAATCAGTCTATAAATACAAAGCACGCCGAGGTATCGTCACGCACACCTTACAACACTTGGATTAGGAGTGCACAAGCCATCCGTCACAAAAGAACACCAAGAGTACGAGCCACTCTATTCAATCTATGCGCACTCACGGACTCGCGGCGCTCACCCCCGTGGCAACCTAATGGTACCGAGTTCTTTTACTTCCATTGACTGTATGCAGAATTGTCGGAGACTTCATCCCCTTATTATACCTACATATACAAGGTTTTCGCGCCACCATACACTCTGAACGATGATCCACACGTAAAAACATCGATTTTATCGCGTCTTCATGACTTCATCTACAATCTCTGCAAGAAATTAAATTTTTCAACGACCGCTTCTGCCGCTTCCAACCGTATGCGAAACGCTGATGCGAAGAAGAATAAGACACTCCATGGCTCAACTAGTCGCAAGCTACAACCGCTGCCAAAGCATTAATTTCGTGGGGAATCTGTTATATCCACGGAGAATTCTCAGCAATCTTTGGGGGTGACTTTCGGCTTCGACTATGAACATTTTAACCGCGGCACATATGGCTTGCACTGCCTGCCTTTTCACACTGCTTTTAATGTGTTGCATTCTTAGCTGACTACCCCCACACCCAGGAGCGTGTAACGTCCTGCATTTCCACAAAAATGCAGATTTCGCGAAAGTTCCAAATGTAATCGTTAGAATAACGTAAATTGAGATAATTGGTGGGACGAAATTTTGAAAAGCTAAAAATAACAAACATAAAAAATTACGCAAAAATGTCAAAACGTATACTGCATGGCATTTTTACAATATTGAGGATTTCGCGGAAGTTTCACCTGTAATCGTTACAATAGCGTAATTGGAGATAATTGGTCGGACAGGGTTTAAAAAAAATTAAAAAATACACTCAAGACAGGCGGCATAAGAACGCTACGTAATAGTAGATAATTTTCTGAATTTCTGCAGAATTTTTACCTGTAATTATGTTTCAATTACAGCGCTATTTCTGAAAAATGTCGCCCTTATACTGACAGGCCTCCAAACTTTAGCGTATGCATGCCCATATTGCTTAGATCCAAGCCCGAATAAGCACCACCCAAATGGCCCCGCAGGAGAGGGGAAGCACTGAAAGGATGTACGGGGTGCTGTAACTTAAATCGCGCCACGTGGATCACGACCCTGACATTTTGGGGCGCACGCGCACCGTACTGGAAGTCAAGGTGCGGATACTACGGCATCCTCTCTCGCGCACGTCCGTGAGACGTTGAGGAAGAAGGCTGCAACGAAGTACCGGCGGAATGAAACCACATTAAAGCGAGGAGGAAATGGATAAGCGTCGTCGGGTTCTTCGTGGCGCGCAGATTTCTCGGCAACTTTGGGTGCTGTGCTTTCGAAAACTCGAGGCTGTCGTCTTTCTCTTTCTGCGCCTTCTTTTCTGGCACCGAATCGTCCAAAGCGCGTTAATTCTCCTCAGGGGCCAACGACCCCTCCGACATTAGCGTGGTGGTCGAGCTTTTGCGCGGTCGAGCCATGGCCAAACCTTTGGTCCTCTTTCGTTTTTTTTTTTTTTTTTTCTTTTTTGACGCTGCAAGTAGGATTCTTCGTGACCGAGCGCTTGCGATCTTTTGTGGTTGATGCGACGCCGGTGCCGCTGCAGCCTCGGGGAGTTCGCTGAAGGGTGGCTGTAATTTCAGGCAGGAATGCTTGGTCCGCCTGACCTCTGAGGTAAAGCACCACCAACTGAGCTGCTTGCGTAAAAGGTAACTGTGGTGTTTGCCTAAATAATGTACAATTCTATGTACACAGTGAACTTGGAAAAACGTGAGAGCTATGCAGTGGATACACACTTTAGGCCAGCCTTAAAAGTAGCTTTGGCATTTACCTAACAATTTCAACTTAGGCCTATACAGTGAACTTTGAAGAATGTGTAACATATCAAACCATACCAAATCAAATCAAATCAAATCAAATCTTTATTTTTCTGATTGGAGAGACAGGGAGGAAAAGGGAAAAGGCTGCATATTGGCAGCTTACCGGAGCACAAGTGCAGTTGATACCTGCTTTAGGACGGCGCATGCACATTACTTAACTATTCATAGCTCTCAATTTAGGTTGTTAGTTTTAAGGTGTGGCAGAATAAGACTTGTCAGCTATAGCAGCTCTTCTCCGCAGTCAATTCGTAAGCAGGGCAAAAGATTTACTTTCCTGTTATGAATTGTTCGTGCAAAGAATGCTCACAAGTGCCTTCCGATAAAAAATGGCCGCGTATCTGGTCCTTTGGTTGCAAATGCCGACATAAGACGATACCAGTTGACTGGCGCCCCTGCCATGTAAACACCTCCCTCCTCTTTCTAGCTCACCTCTGATGCTGTTCCTCTCCCGTCTCGTTCTTCCCAACATACCGCGCTGGAGGTTTGCTCAAGTCAATTTAAATTTACCGCGTCCTTCTGCTCCAGGCCAAGTGCCTCGATGCCAGCGCTGCCGTACACCGGAGACGCGCATGATTCGAGGCACCCTACTAAAATATTTACAGAACCACGTTGCCCTGCTCCACGTGCATTCCAAGCAGACCGTGGAACCGATCTAGTGGAACCTTTAGTTACTGTTGCCGTTTGATTACTTAAGATTCTGCCAGGAGCTATAGTGGCGCGGGCACCAGCAGGCGACGATTTTTTGCAGTTTATGTACTTCATTTGATATCGCAAAAAACAAGCATCCATGAATTTTTAATAAAGGCACACTATATCACTTTTGAATTGATTTACTGCATGTCATTTGCGTAATGTTTTGTTCTTGTTAAACAATGTTGACAAGTAGGAAGGTTGCCACCGGACTTAGGTTTGGCTGTGGGTATATAATGTAATGCGAAGGCAAGATAACCGTTGGTCATTAGGGGTAACACAGTGGATCCCTAGAGAATGCAAGCGTGGCAGGGGGCGGCAGAAAGTTAGATAGGCAGATGAGATCAAGAAGTTTGCGGGGATAAATTGGTCGAAGTTAGCACATGACCGGGATAATTGGAGATTAATGGGAGATGACTTTGCCATGCAGTGGGCGTAGATAGGCTGGTGATGATGCTGCTGCTGCTGGTGATGATATAAGACTATTGCGCAGATTCAGTTTCCCTTTGGCCGGGTGGCTGAATCGAGTCACCGACAGACAAACAGACATACAGACAGACTAAAATTTCTGTGTTTAAGTAGCCCAAGAAAGACTATCGTCTTTAAAACTGACAGGACAGTTGACTACCAGCCAATTCTTGTCTCGGGATCTCACCGCAATTAATTTTGTGTCCCCATAGGACGGAAAACAGAAGAGAACGCACTTACTTACACACGTCACGCCCAAATGGCTCACGTGTCACACTGGCCACATATTCCGGTGGCGTGTACTCTCTGCAGAGATCGCCAAAAGGATGAAGGTAGGCAAAAAAAGAAGCCAATTTTTAGTGGAGGGTAACTTTAAGCCAACAATATAAGTAATGATATTACCTACTCGCAAACAGTTGTCTAAAATCCCGCTTTCTGTGTATTCCTTTTCAGTTTTAAAGTGCTGCTTCTGCCGTAAAAGCCCGCTGTTTTACCCGAAGAGTTCATGCAGTTCGTGTCCGGGAGTGGCTTTTTATGAACACAACACTTTCCGGAAGACTGTTTCTGGGCAAGTCTGTTTTGCTTCGTTTTTTTTTTTTTTTGTTTCAGGGATGCCGCAAGGGTCCTCCAAACGGTCCGCCAACAACGGAGCCAAATAAAAGGACGCATAGATCGAGCTAGCATTATGTTCAGTTCTCAAACCCTTATAGTGTGTTTTCTTGGCAATAGTGAATGCCAGGATTGCTACTTCCTTGCAACGGGCGTTGGGCGATCTAGGTGACGAGGCGTGCTGGTAACCTGAATCGCAGCGTACGGAGTGCTGCCGAAAATAATCAGCTTCGTGCACTCAGAGAAATGTGTTGTGTCTCAGCTTTTCGGATACCTCTTTCGACTCACATTCTGTCTTTGCTGAGTCCTGAGGCAAAAGCCGCCTCAACGACGAAAGAAAGCGAACACGGGGGCAAAAAACTTGAGTTGTCATGTGTACGTGCCACCTTGCGTGGCCTCAGGTGTATTCGCATTGTATAAAGTTACCGGGAGCATAGAGTTTCATACATAAATATACATTAGTGTTAAGCTATATGACTAAGATAACCAAGGTAGGAGAGTTCGTCGGTTCCGGAGCGGCCGAAAACGTGACGACGGAAATAAATGTTCCAGAGCCCCCGCAGTGGTGGTGGTTGCAGCGACGTCTGTTGCTTGTACGGCTTTCCAGTTCACCTTCTAAGGCTGATGTATATTGTAGAAGTGCTGTTCACTGCTGCGACATTATTGCACGTAATTGAGAGTACCGCGTAGTGTCTCCCCCCGCTCCTTTCGCAAGGTGCACGCAACCGGGGGCCTGGCCGCTACAACATTTCGAACGGCTTTGGACACGCGACGTTTCCGAGCCTGAACACGAATAGGGCGGGGAACTTCCATCGTCAAACATGGGCGCGTGCTCCTATTTGTCCAGTCAATTTGGCCTGCACATCAACTTGAGGTTTCATACTAAGAAATACAAGGCAGAAATTCAAATCAAATCAAATCGTCAAATCATCTTTATTTTCAACATCAACAACTACAAGAGTTCTCGATGCTGGGGGCACAATCAAAAAGCCGTGGCTCGGCTTGACTTGGAGAGTGCCCCGTATACATGGCAAAACACGCAACTAAGAAATAAGTAGCAAACGCATGAGTCACATAAATGCGTGTAAATTTCGCACAACTATGCAAATTACACACAACTAAGTAAATTTCACACAACAGTTCAAATAAGCGTACTACGTAGATACACAGAAGTACACCGGCACATTTACTTTTAATGTATACAAGAAATAAACAGTCAGCAACACTCAATCTGCGCGTAGGTTTGCGCAAACAAATAAAAAAAGACGAAACAAGGAAAACGATTATGAACCTCGAATTGTTTAAAAATGTTATGAAACTTTGTTACTGCACACCTGACGGGTTCAGTAATTGAGGAATCTGGTAACAAAACATCTGGAAGCCGTAATTGGTGCTGCTGTAGCGGACATTCCAAATATCAGTACTATTACGCTTGCGGTAGTTTTTCTTTTTTAAACTTAAATGGCTATTGTGTTCAGGTACGTGTTTTTATTTTTCAGACATGTTCGGTACCGTCGGAGTAGTTGCAGCCTGTAGAGGTCATTTACAGGCGTTATTGATAAGGACCTGAAAATTGGGGCTGTGTGCGCGTCTTAAGGGGCATCTGCCACTATGCGGAGTACCTTTTTTGTAATAGCATCAGTTTTGATGCGTTTGAGTCGGTAGTTGTACCCCACACCAGGTGACCGTACGAAATGTTGGATAGAAATAAAGAGTCGTAAATGGTCATCTTAACTTGATGGTGGTACGAAAAACCGAATCCTAGATAGCATGCCTGTTATCCTAGAGAGTGTGCCTATTACTTTATCAACATGCAAATCCCATAGCATGTTTTCATGAAATATTATGCCTAGGCTCTTTACCGTTTGAACAACTTCAATGCACCCTGCATCAAGCACAAGTGTGGGGGGGGGGGGGGGGGGGGTGATGAGCACGAGGCTTTATTTTTGGGCCTGAAAAATACACCCGTTGTTTTATTAATATGAATTTTTAAGGAAGAGTTGTTGCTCCAGGAATATAATCGCGCAAGAGTTCTGTTGGCTTTTTTGTTATATCTGGAATATTTGGGCAACAAGAAAGTAGGGTTAAATCGTCAGCATATATAAAAAATTTGGCGTTTTCATCAATGCGGACAACATCGTTAATATAAAGGTTGAACAGCAATGGGCCAAGTATACTGCCCTGTGGCACACCTGAACGAATGGGCCGGAATGGTAGCCGTTAACTACAACCTGTTGTTGCCGGTGCTCTAAATATGACTTTTGAAGTTTCAGGAAGCATCCCCGAAATTCGTAATGCTCCAGCTTTAAGCATAAAGTTTCATGATTAATGCAGTTGAACGCCTTTGAATAATCTATAAATATTCCGAGTGTATAACAACGTTCCTCAAATGAGTTTAAAATTATCTCTTTTTGATTTAACAGTGCTGATTCTGTAGACTTCCCTTTCGTGAAGCCGATCTGGAAAGGTGTTATTATATCATGTTTGTTCAAGAAACTAGTCATCCTGTTATGTAATACCTTTTAAATTAATTTGGAAAAAATTGAAATTATAGATATAGGCCTGTAGTTAGATAATTTATTTTTATCGCCGCCTTTAAAGATCATGGTGACTTTAGCAATCTGAAGCTTTTTTGGAAATACACCACATGAAAAGATTAGGTTTATGATATATTCAAACGGAATGGCAATTATACCGGATACATGCTTCACAGGTTGTATTTGCAGCTCACCAATATCACAGCTTTTGCTGTTGTTCAGTAGTTGGAGCGTTTTCTGCACTTCCTCGCTTGTCACGGGGCTTAAAAATGCGCTATTAACGACTTTCCGTCCCATATAATCCGTACAGCTGCGAGAATGAGGAATGCTCGGAGCAGACACAAAGAAGTCATTGAAAGTGTCCGCTAATTCTGTACCTTCTGTAATGTTGCCATTTACACTAACCTTATCACAATTAGGGTTATGGTTGGGGTTTATTAAATTGTTTAAGCGTTTCCAGACAACGTCTGTTTTTTTTAATTGCTTCTTCATTGAACAAGGTGTGCATGTGCGCTCTCTTAGCGCTGCGTGTTACCGAATTAGCCTTGTTCCTGCAAGCTTTAAATTTGCTGGGGTCATCCGATTTTCTAGTTTTTAGAATTTTTTATATATTATGTCTTTAGCTCTTATTGCTTTTAAGCCTTCTGTCGATATCCATGGTTTCCGCGCCTTAGATTGTTGATTTTTTTTCTCGTATAGGAAGCACTCATTGTATATTTTTTCAAATGTCTCAAAAAAGGCTGCACATGACTCATCTGGGTTTAACAGTACATATACGTCGTCCCAAGCTACTTGCTCAAGTTTGCTCTTAAAGTTTTGTAGCGTATATTCATTGATATTCCTGACACGTTTAGGTAACAACTGCTTGTTGTACTTCGTCTTTGGCGTTAAATTAATCAAGAATAAGTATATTGGAAGATGATCACCAATATGAGCGGCTATGGTGCCACACGCATGGATTTCTTTTGCGTTGGTGATAAACGTGTCGAGGAGTGTTGCTGTGTTTTCTGTGCGCAAACACAGTAGGTTCACGTATCACACTTACACAAGCATTGCTTTCTATAATTAGTCACAGTTCATTTCATTTTTTCATTTATTTCCACCTTAAAGGCCCGAATGCATTACATAAGGGGGGCGTACAAGGTATGAATTTCTGCTCAACCATGAACACAAACAGCAGGGAAAAAAAAGAAAAAAGGAAAAACAAAGTAGCATAAAAAGTGTTGCAATAGACATAAAGGCAAAATACATGGCTCCAAAAAGTAATCTACAAGAGCATATGTTAGCTCCATTTACTCAGATTGTGACATGGGACTGTTAAGTTTATTTCGGAAGGTTTGGCGGTTGCCGCAAGTGACAATGTTATCAGGCAGGTGTTCCATAGGGTAATTCCATTGGGGAAAAAGGAGTTGTTCATGGCTGAGGTGCGGCCGCTGATTGGTGCTAAAGGGTGGCTGTGGTTAATGCGGGATGAAGTTCTGTGTGATGGTTGTAAGAGGGCGTGCCGTGATTGTGGGAGATAGAAGAAAGCGTGGATCAGGCTGAGCCGACAAACAATGCGACGTGATTCAAGAGATGGCTGATATCGTCACGCTGATATCGTTAGAATACTGGGAGCAAATGAAACGGGCGGCGCGGTTTTGGATTTTTTCTAGATCGTTAGTAAGATATGATTGCCAGGGGTGCCAAATTGAACAGGCATACTCGAGTTTCGGTCTCACAAAAGTTTGGTAAGCTAACATTTTAATATCTGGTGAGGCTAATTTCAGGTTACGGCGCAAGTATCCTAGTGTGCGGGAGGCTTCGGAACAGATAGTTTGTATATGAGTTTCCCATGAAAGTGACGATGACATATGCAATCCGAGGTATTTGTATGAAGATGTAGAGCTAATCGGAACTGAATCAATGCAGTAGGCGTAATGAGGTGAGCTGCGTTTGCGGGTGAACGACATTGCTTTACATTTAGTTAGGCTTAACGGCATGAGTGATTTGTTACACCAGGTTGCAATCATTTGGAGATCGTTTTGAAGAGCAGCGCTGTCGTCTGGATTACGGATGGGGGAGTATAGAACGCACTCATCTGCAAAGAGTCTTAACCTTGATGATATGTTAGTAGGCAAGTCATTAATGTAAATTAGAAACAGCAGAGGGGAGAGACAGGCACCCTGGGGCACGCCCGACGTTACATCAGAGAGAGGAGATTCGTGGTTATTTGCGCTAGTGTATTGCTTGCGGTTTTTTAAGAAGTTCTTGAACCAAGAAATAATGTTGAGAGGGATTCCGAGGTTATACAACTTAAGGATTAATTGGTTATGGGGGACACGGTCGAATGCTTTTGAAAAATCTAAAAATATGGAATCTGTTTGAAAGTTATCGTCCATGAAGTTTTGTATATCGTGCGTGAATTCAGCCAGTTGCGTTTCGCACGACAGAAGTTTCCGGAAGCCGTGTTGGTGATGATAGAAAAAATTGATGGATTCCAGATGGGTCATTAAACTTGACGCAATGATGTGTTCGAGCAGTTTGGATGCGATGCTGGTTAAGGAAATAGGGCGGTAGTTGGCTGGCGAAGCGCGATTGCCTGATTTGAAAATTGGTATTATCTGAGCCTTCTTCCAGTCGTCAGGGACGTCTTCTGTTTGTAGTGATTGGGTAAAGATCAAGTGCAATATTAGGCTTGACACTGATGCGGTGTTCTTTAGCAATTTACTATTTATTTTGTCGCAGCCGGCTGAAGATGAAAGTTTGAGGTCATTGATCAGTTTATACATACCGTCTGGGCTGATATCAATTTATGGCATTGTTACAGAGGAATGATTGGGCAATGATTCGGTGTCGTTGTTGTTAGCAGCGGAAAATACGGACGAAAAGTGGTTATTTAAAGCAGAAGCACAGTGGGAGGGATCGATTGGGTCTCCATGAGTGTTAACAAGATCTATTTGACTAGATCGAGGTGTAGGGGAGAGCATGCGCCAGAATTTGTTAGGATTAGTTTGAAGAACTGATAGCAGGTCATTGGAAAAGAATTTGGTTTTAGCTGTTTTAAGTTCGTTTAGGTAATGTTTAGCGCATGAGCGGTAGCGTTCCCATGCGGCGGGGCATTGGCTTTGGTGAGCCTTTCTGTAGAGGCGTTTTTTTCGATTACAGAGTAATTTTAGTTGTTTGTTAAACCATTGGCAGTTAGTATCGGATTTGATAAGAATAGTAGGGATGTATCTGTTTTTAAGGTTCAGCATCGTTGTTTTAAAGAGTTCCCAGTTAGCGTTGACACTGCGATGTAGGTACGTGTTCCTAAAGTTATCTAAGAAATTGGTTAGGTCGGCATTAAGGGCATCAAAATTTCCTCTCTTGTAGTCCGTGATTATCGTCTGTGTAGGTGATTTCTTTTTCAGTGGAGTGGCTATGCAAATATGGATTAGGTTATGGTCAATAATACCTGGAAGGATATTAACGGTTTTTATGTCCTCTGGGCACGAGGTTAGTAGAAGGTCAAGGGTATTGTTGCCCCTGGTAGGGCACATTATGGTCTGGTGAAGGTCAAAGTCGAGTACAGTGTTCAAAACTTTTTGTTCGTTATGAATTGAGGAAGGTTCGAGAAGGTTTACGTTAATGTCGCCGCCAATAAAGTTGAGGCTATGGTGGTTTACCCAACCCAAATACCCATCAAGAAAAGAAAAAAAATTAGTAGCATTTCCGCAAGGGGGGGGGGGGGGGGGGCGGTATTCGCACAGAAAGCACTTCATAATGTTCGGTTGTTAAAGAAAATTGTTCCAGCAGTTCACATTCAAGTTCACGTCTTGATAATAGCAGAACTCCCCCTCCGCCTTTGCCAGGGCGATTCAAGAAAAAAGAGGTGTATCCGGGCATGCGCCATACCTCATAATCATGCTTAAACCATGTTTCCGTTATGAAGATAGCGTAAAAATTAAAGTTTAAATTTTCCAGGAAAGCGCGCATCACGTCTTTCTTGTTCCGTGCCGACTGGGCATTGAAATGAAGAAAGGAAATTCGAGGTTTTTGTGTGGCTAAGAAGCGGCTAAGTTCATGTGGTGTTAAATGCCGGTTACTTTCCATCCCTTCTATTGCGGCATTCATCATCCTACCTCTGCTGCCTGTATTTATTGCATCTTGTCAATATCTGCGTGATGACTCTGTTTTCCGGCCGAAGATTTTACCGTCCCTTGTTCAAACAAAGCGCCCTCCCGAGTCTTTCTTTTTGCAACTGCAGTGCCCAGCAGCTTTTTTAGTGCAGGACAAAGTTGGTCATTCAAGAAAATTGGGGCTTGCTGCCGGAAGCCAAAGTCGGTTGCCGAAAGGCGCTTCTTCCGCGCCTTTTCAAGGACACCGTCACGTATAGCGCGGCTGCAGAAAAGTACAATTATGTTCGATTGTGAAGTATCCTTGCAGGGGACGCGGTAGCGTATTTCGATGCCATCTTCAGTGATGGATTCCTCAACAGAACACCCAATTATGTCCAGAATGTCAGGTAGGCTTTTATTTTCGGCTACAGGTACACCTTTTATTTCAATGTTCCGGTTTCTCGAGTACTGCTCTAGCTCCACGATTCGTTGGTCATAACCAGCTTGCCTTCTAAGCATCTGGCAGTCGGACTAAAGCGACTGGTTCATTTCACGAAGTTCGCTATTTTCTTTTTTTAGTCCAGTGCAGAGAGAGGTAAGCTCCTCGAAAGTTTTGTTGAAAAATTCAAGACTTGCTTTAATCTCTCGGTTTTTCTTCCTCGTTTCCCGCTCAAGGGACGCTCGCATGTCACGTAAATCCTGGCGGACATCGTTCAGCGCATTTTCAATCTCTTTTTTAACCATGTTTACTCATCAACACTTTGGCAGCCGTGGCAGTGCAACTAAGTGAGAGCATGCAAGTACAATAGGTGAAGTTCCAACCTGCAAGGTAGGGGAAGCGACCGTAAGTGCTGGGTCTACTGCACTGCCACAGCTGCTAAGTGAAGGCGACGGGTCCTGCTCCGGCTCATATGTCGTAGATCCCTGGCGGTGAGTGCAGATCCTGCGCTGATGTCCAGGAGAGGGGGGTCAGCGATCGTAGCGATGATAACGTCAGCAGGCAAACTGTGCAGTCACCATGGCCTCTGTCTCGGTACACATGTACTGCCGCACTCAGAGAACGTCTCAACGCGTGGACCGCTGCGATGTGGACCGCTGAGGCACGCTGGCTATGCTTGCAATCAATGAAATCCTGACTCTAGGACTTGGCGGTGTGTCGTCATAACCGACGTTAGCATTGGGTCTATTCACTTAGCGTGGCAGCTCGACACTGCGCAGCACACACGCGGATGATTCCACAGTGGGGTCGTCAAACAAAAACGTAACGTACAGATGCAGTATACAGCGCTGCAAAACGATCTTGAAGTTATCCAAGAATTTGCAGTAAAGGTTGGTCTCGTGGTCTCCGCCAAGAAGACGAAGTACATGACAGTCGCGAACAAAGCTGGCCGCAAGAAGATCGCCGTCCAACTTCCATTTATACGCAAGGCACTCATCACTTTGTTGAAACAACAGAGCTCCGTATTCTGGGCCTGCATATTCAACAGGCTGGTATTGCTACAGGATGGCTGAAAGTGGTGAGGCAAAAGACGGTAAATACCATTCGTCTAATCCACCGCATTGCGCCGAAAGCGGGTGGTGCAAGAACTGCGGTTGCTCGGAGGCTGAGGAGCGCTGTGCTCCAACCACGATTGGTTTATGAAGCCCAGTTTCAGTGTCTCACCGTTTCCCAAAATGAAAAACTGGGAGCCATTAATCGAGAAGCCACGAGAGCCATCACCGGTCGCTCTCGCATCGCCCCGAGACTGGTCGTCCAAGAACAAGCTCAGCTCAATACAGTTGACGAGCTCATCACTCAACGCTGAGCTGTACGAATGTCAAAGTATTCACGTCAGCAGAACAGCCATGCACAGTACGACCACTTCGCCATTTGGGAATGCCGCCGAGTACGAGAGAGGCTCCCGATTTGCCGTGACGGTCGTCGATTCAGAAACGGCAACAAAGATATCAGCAAGCGTGGAATGCGAACACGCAGAAGAAGCGGGGGAAATAGCAGTGGCCCTCGCCCTCACGGACCCGGCGTGCAAAACGGTCCTCTGAGACCCCAAACAAGCGATCAGGAATTCCGACAAAGGACAGATATTACCACGAGCGGTCCAAATCCTCAACCGACGCCAAGTCCACCGAGAGCTAGAACCACATACCCGACTACAGCGGTTCCCCGCACACAAGGGGGAACTCTCCGAGAACCATCGTAACGGCAATGAGACGGCACACGCCAGGGTGCGCAAGCTAACAAACCGCGCCGGCGACGACCGTCCGTGGTACAGCACTCAGAACCGAAGGACGAGCTACAACTAAATCACGAAGGCCTTCCGCTTGGCCCGACGGTGCTTACCTCCGCCCAGCGACAAGCTGGACAGGTCACAGGCGATCGCACTCAGGCAACTGCAGACGCGAACGTACCGTAGCCCTGCGCACGATCACAGAATGTTTCCGGAAATATACACGACGAACACATGTAAGGTCTGCAGCAAAGAGGCGGCCACCTTAACCCACATGCTCTGGAATTGTACCAAAGAACCGCACGGTGCTAACTTCGGAGCCCTCCCGCCGCGGCTGTCCGCTGCTTTGTGCAGCCCCAGATTTTACGATCAACTTCCCATTGTTATTGCAGACTACCACGCTATTAAAACTGTGTTGTAAACCCCGCCACCTCCCCCCCCCCCCCCGCTGTAATGCCTGAAAGGCGCTGCGGGTACAAGAGTAAATAAATAAATAAATAAATAAAAATAAATAAATAACTCTGAGCCATCCAGCAGGCCTGTGAGGCGGTGAAGCGGCAGGACTTCAACGCCCCAAACGGGCGAAAAGAACCAACGGTGACGCGCCCAAGTTAGTGACTTTGACCCAGTCAGCGAAAGCTCTGCAGGCATTCAATAAAGTTTTTACCAACCAAAAAGCGGCAACTCCTGGCAGGTAAAAAAAAGAACGAAAATGCCGAGCGCTCGTGTGTGCGTGCCTCGCGGCGACCGACCAGCGTCATCGGCGTACGTTTTCAAGCCCAGCATACTCACTTCGGAGATTGGCCAAACTGGCAAAAAAAGACTCCAGCGTTCGGTGTTATCGTGGCAACACTTGCTCGGAAAGACATGCCATAGCCTACACCCCTCCAGGGTGATGTCCAATGATTATAATTTCCAAAAAAACGAAGGAAGCTCACACATATAGCAACAATGATGGAGTAAAGGTCATTGCAGCAGCGGCGAAAAAGCAAATCGGCTGTAATCGTGGACTTAAATCGTCGTGATGATCGTGAAGTTCGCGGAAAGCTTCGCTAGCTTCAAGTCTTACACGTTAGTCTGAGCTTCCTTCATTTTTTTAGTAATATACGGCCTTAAATCTGAAAAATCCAAAGCAAGGGTAGTAGCCTCTTCCCGTTGAAGCAACGAAGAACGTATTTAATTCGGGCATTTGTATGCGATCCGTCGGTTTCTATGCAAACGAGGTTGGCATGAGCCAGACACTTTGGCGTGCATTCTCAGATGTTAATCCGTGGTTCTGCTAGGTGATATGCGGTTCTTCGCAGCCGCAAGAACATGTTTAACGACCACGTCACGCTGGCGATGCGGCTGTGCTGTGCCCGCGTGCGTATTTGTACGTGTGTGAGCGCGTCTGTCGGGAAAAAAAACAGAGGTCTTAGGATATGGATTTTAGTTGATAAATGCGTTTCTGCGTTTCACAGAAAAACACAAAAATCCAGGGAATCAAACACCGCAAAAACATTCTACGAAATCAGACATATTCTGCAAAAATGCAAAAAAAAAAATGCTTTTTTTTTTAATACGGAGCTGGCTAACCCCAGCGCAACGACTCGACTCGTCCTGATGTCCATATCGAAGGAAGCCTTGGCCCAAGGTTCCCAAGCACGAGTTCTGGAGTAAGGTTCCTTGGAAACAATGAAGTTTTTTTTCTTCTTTCCAGCTCCACACTCCATAAACGCAGTATTTCCGGCGCTGTCAGGTGACGCAGTAAAAACACATTCTTCAAGGAAGCTGCTCAAGACATGCGATGAACGCGCATGAGTTCTTCCCTCCCTCGTATGACATTGCAAAATCGTATTTCCAGGCACCGGGTAGGTAGAAACGTGCCTTCAAACTAGCCGTAGCTGTATAACGTCAGAGGCAAACGTATCTCGCCCTCTGTTACTTCTCAGTGCGCGGAATATAAATCATACAGCTTCGATGCAGCGGACTGCGTGGAATTCGTTTGGCCAGCAACCGAGAGCACCAGCAACAGCAACCGCATGAGAGCTGTTTGAATTTTGGCGCCGTTCACCATTGAGGCGCTGGCCAATCGGCGCAGGTGTGCGGTAAAACACGTCTCTCAGCTGGTGAGAAGCCGGTCTACCCTTGCCAGAGAATCAACCCAGTACGTTTCTGTTTACTTTGAACCGTTGTCTTGTGCCGAGCACTGGCCGTAGCCCTTGCTTTTCCCTAATACAACCAAGTCGCTTGCGGTCGGTACGCTCTAACAGCCCCGTTTTTGAAGCGGCAAAGCATTCTATGGAAACGACTTCTTTCTCGTGGAACTTCGGTATGACAGTATTCATAAATGCCTAAGTATTCTTTGCCAACTTTAGACACCAAGAAGCTGTGATTGGGTTCATGCTTTCGTCTGTCACTGACCAAAGTAGATTGATTAAATGGGCTTGAATATTCTCCATCATGACCGGTGGTTGACACTTATGCTTTCCGCCTGCTTTCCCTGAAATCATTCAAAGTTCGGGAAACTTCCTGCATTTTGCTAATTACTGTGCTGAAAAGGCAGCCCCTCCCCTCGATTGAATACTGCCCGGTACAAATTTGTTCAGGGAAGTTCACATTAGTTTTCGGTGCAGCATACCGCGCAGCATTTTTAGGAAGAGAGAACGCGTTTACCCACCGAGAGGCCAATATTACCTAAATGATAATATTCCCCATTATAAATAACATTTTTGGGACAACTTTCGTACACATTTGTATGCCGTGCTTAGAGCAATAGAAATCACGCGCCATGGTTCCGGCTCGCAAGCCAGATTAGTGTTATTTTTGAAATTAATGAAAAACGAAAAGTCCTTAAGAGTTTTAAGTTTGATTAACGAGCAACACTGCTTGCTTTCCACTGATTTTGCTACGACGAAACGTGAATGTAATGTTGCTTATTCGAAGGCAAGCAGCATTTTCGACTTGCGGAGTCGCAGCCGCACAATCTAGATAAATAAAAAAGATAAAAGTGAAGAAAAATGTTTCTGGAGGCAGTAAAACAAAATGCATTTGAATGGCCATGCGTTTGGTACCAGGTTCCAAAAGAGCAGCAGAAGCCTGGGCCTCTTGATTTCCGAGAACTACGTCGTTCAACTAGTAGTTCAAATAGTCAACTACGTCGTTTCTGTACCTCTAAAAATAATAGGGGATATGATTAAATTTGGAGACTGCGAATATTAAGCCCTCGTATTCGATAAACTAACGTCTGCGCTGATTCAAGACCTCATTGCTACCTTGTAGCTCAAGATGGCCGTTTAATGTTACGGTCTGGGAGCAAAGATACCCTTTTCGCCATACAGCAATGCTACCATGATGGAACCACGCAATAAAGGCGTCTCAGTGGCCGTGGAAATCCAGCTTGAACAGGCAACTTTCTACCCTTTTAAAACACGTCGCGTTACAGCCTTGAATGTATATTTAAACAAGCGCTGCAGAAACGTCAACAGGCCAAGAATTGCTATGTTGTAGAAATCGCGTACGTTGACACACAAGCAATGGCCGTCAACGTGCGAGCTAAGTATAGGGAGGCGGCGAATAGGTAAGTGACATAAAAATATTCAATTGTCTTCTACGGGGGACTTGTTTTGAAGACGTCAAGGTTACGCACTGGCGTGCATTGGGCGGGCGCCAACCAGCTGTCACGACGCGGACTCCCTGCGGGGAGAACGGACGTTTGCCGCACCAGCGACACGTCTGGTTTCACAGAGGTCCTACACGGAAAAAAATTGGCCGCGTATCTGCTCCTTTCGTTGCAAATGCATATCGGCTTTTGCGAAGTAAATGCATCCCTTCGCTTTCCCGCTCACATCTCATGTTGTTGTTTTGCGTCGCGCTCCTCCCAAGGTAAAGACGCCTAAGGTTTGCTTGAATCATTTTAAATTTCCCGCGTTCCACTGCTCCAAACTGGGTGTCTCGATGCGAACGCTGCCGTACGGCGAAGACACGCGTTAATCGAGGCACCCTACTTCAACGTTTATAGAACCGCGTTTCCCTACTCGACATGCGTTGCAAGCAGAACGTGGAACCTATCTAGTGGAACCTTGCGTAACTGTTGCTGGTTGATTTCTTAAAATGGCGCCAGAAGCTATAGTGGCGCGGGCGACAGCAGGCGACGGCGGAGTGAATTCTTTTTCTGCAGTTGATGAAGTATTTAATTTCGCAAAAGTCAAGCATGTTTGATTTTTTTATAAAGGAACACTGCAAATATCACTTCTGTATTGATTTGTTGTCTCATATTTGCGTAATGTCTTGTTCTTCTTCCACAATGTTTTCAAGTATGAACATTACACCGGACATAGACGGGTAGATTTAGCTGTGACTATATAAGACTATTGCGCAGGCATTGTTTTGCTTTGGCCGGGTGGCTGAATCGAGTCACAGACAGACAGACGGACAGACAGACAGACATACAGACAGACCAAAATTTCTGTGTTTAAGTAGCCCAAGAAAGACTATCATCTTTAAAAGTGTCCCGACTCTACGTGCAAAGGGCTGACGCCGTCCCGCGGTTGCTTAGCACAATTCCTGCGAGCGCACGGCGCGCATGTGCAGGAGTGCGCAATGACGTGCAGGTTATGATGCAACACGTAATCGTTCATGTCTTATGTGTCACCGGTATGTGACATCAAAATATTGTCACCATATTTATAGCTTATGGTGTCACCATATTTATAGCGTTACTCCTCCTCTCTTATAGAGAGGAGGAGTAAATAATTAACCCCAGCCTACATGGGGTGCTTGGGTGCCTGGGGCTGCGATAAAGGAAAATGATTCGTTGGCGCAGGCACCGCCGCCGTTACAAGGTGTCGCCAGTACGCCAACATCCCATTGTGGCGCCTGTCATCCGCCTTTTGAGGTTGAGGGAACATCGAAGTAGCCCATGCATCAAATAGATAAAATCATGCGAACATGAAACCCTATCAAGTCATGCTGACAACTTGGTTCACTATGCAGTGCCCCGTTCTTTTCAGTCGTGCATCATAGAACGTCCGTTAGTCCGGAAAATAAACGGCTGCAAAAGCCGGCAGAGTATAGTATTCCCTCCGCAACGTGCTGTGGGGCCTTCTATTAGATTTCGACAACTGCGGCTCGCGCATTATGACAGGCGGGTGGTCGACCAACGCGTGCCCGGCATGGACGATCCGTGTGGCCCGGCCGACCTGCAGCGCCATCCATCAAGCGCAGTGGAGCGATACCCTCACATGGATTATAACGGGCCATAACCGAGCCGGATAACGGGCCATCGCTTTAGCCACGCAGAGTTCGCGCCACTGTTGCCACCGATACCTCCGCCGACAGACCCGAATTTGCTGCTTTGTTGTCCTGAAACACACGCCGGAAAGCTGCGTCTTCGTCCCAAATTGCAAACGCCGCCACCGGAGGCTCCTCCGCTGCATCTTTGATATTTCGCTTCCCCAGCACCTTCGTTTTCTTTCTGCACCCTATACCTTTTGTTACGAACCCTTTTGTAGCGTGAGCTACACTGGCCGAGGTTGAGCAGTTTCGCGTGGCTCCTGGAAAGCCGTGCTGCTCATGCGCGAAGAGCAGTGAGGTCTCACGGCGCACAGCTGGCGCGCTGGAGACGCCGCCGCCGCGACTGGACTGGACTGAATTAGATTAGATTAGATTGGATTGGATTGGATTGGATTGGATTGGATTGGATTGGATTGGATTGGATTGGTGCAAATCGGTTTAGCAGCAGTAAGCACGATACTCAATTAATCCTAGACAACCAGGAAACCTAAAAATAACCAGCTGAACCTTAGCTCACGCTAAGTATATCCTGGCATGACCGAGCTAAGCCACTGCTAATTTTTACGTCCCTCTCCCGTATCCCTCGTCCCTCTCCCGTACCGCGTGTCAGGTTTTGGAATCCCGGAATCGCTCCAGCGGAGGGCGCTCACATTTCTAAAACGAAGCTGTGAGTGCGACCAGACGGTCTTGATAGCCTTAAACAATGTTTTCTGGCCTCCCGATAAACGCAAGTGTTCCAGAGAATTTAAATTTTGGAAGAATTGAGATAATTTTAGATGCTATGTGCTATAAATATCTCGGACTTGGAGGTTGATTGTGCATGGTAACACTATCGCCGATACGTGGGCACAGTTTACAAAACGTGGTTAATTTCGGTTTGCGGCTTGCGGTTCACGGTTGTTTGCGGTTAGCGGCCCAAAATTTCCGCTGTCAGTTGGGCTTAAGCCTTGCTACTTTCGCTCCTCCGAAATTTTTGCTGTCGGCTGTACTATAGCCTTACCACATTCGTTCTCCCAAATTTCCGCTGTCAGTTGGGCTTAAGCCTACTTTCGCTCCTCCGAAATTTTCGCTGTCGGCTGTACTATAGCCTTACCACATTCGTTCTCCAAAATTTCCGCTGTCAGTTGAGCTTAAGCCTACTTTCGCTCCTCCGAAATTTTCGCTGTCGGCTGTACTATAGCCTTACCACATTCGTTCTCCGAAATTTCCCTTGTCAGTTGGGCTTAAGCCTACTTTCGCTCCTCCGAAATTTTCGCTGTCGGCTGTACTATAGCCTTAGCACATTCGTTCTCCCAAATTTCCGCTGTCAGTTGGGCTTAAGCCTACTTTCGCTCCTCCGAAATTTTCGCTGTCGGTTGTACTATAGCCTTGCCACATTCGTTCTCCGAAATTTCCGCTGTCAGTTGAGCTTAAGCCTACTTTCGCTCCTCCGAAATTTTCGCTGTCAGCTGTACTATAGCCTTACCACATTCGTTCTCCGAAATTTCCGCTTTCAGTTGGGCTTAAGCCTACTTTCGCTCCTCCAAAATTTTCGCCTTACCACATTCGTTCTCCAAAATTTCCGCTGTCAGTTGGGCTTAAGCCTTACTACTTTCGCTCCTCCCTAAATTTTCGCTGCCGGCTGTACTATAGCCTTGCCACATTCGGTGCCCGAAATTTCCGTTCTCGGATGGGCAATATAACTTAACAACTTCACAAGGTAGCGCTTGCCCTTGTGTCATTCGTCTTTTGTCTAAATTTTTTGCGCTTTAAATTTGCACCAGGATGGGCAATAGCCTTACTACTTTCGCTCCTCCAAATTTCTGCTCTCTAATGGACAGTAATACTTTCGCGCCCCCCAAATTTTCGCTGCCGAGTGGACTATAGTACTTTTGTTCCCACAAAATTTTCGCTGTCGAATGGGCTACTCTTGTATTACTTTCTGTCCCCCAAAATATCGCTGTCGGCTGAACTATATAGCCTTACTACTTTCGTTGCCAAAAACGTTCCACTGTCGGATGGGATATAGCTTTACAACTTTTGTTCAGTCCAAACTGCCGCGTTATACCACTTTCATTTCCCAAACATTTCCGCTGTCGGATGGGCTATAACCTTACCACTAACGCTCTCCAAGATTTCCGCTCCGAGATGGATTATAGCCTTACTATTTTCCCTTCACCAAAATGTACAGTGTCGGCTGGGCTTATAGCCTTACCACATTCGTTGCACAAAATTTCCGCTGTCGGATGGGCAATAGCCTTACTACTTTCACTCCTCCGAAATATCTGCTGTCTACTGGACTATAACCTTGCTACTGTCGTAGCCCCAAAATTTATGCTGTCGGATAGCCTCCCTACTTTCGTTTCCGTGAAATTTCTGATGTGGGATGGGCTTTATATAACCTTACTACTATCGCTCCCTCAAAAGTTTTGCTGTCGAATGGGCTATAGCCTTACTTCTTTCGCTCCCCCACGATTTCTGCTGTCTGCTAGACTATTAGACTATAGCCTTAATACTTTCGTTGTCCCAAAATTACAGCTGTTGTACTGCTTTGGATCGCACAAAATTTCCGCTGTTGGCTGGACTATACCATGATCACATTCGTTGCCCAAAATATGGGCTGTCAAATTGGCTATAGCTTTACTACTTACCCTCCCCCAAAATTTCGGCGGTTCGCTGTACTAAAGCCTCCTACTTTCACTGCCCCTAAATTTACGCTCGCTGCTGGGCTATAGCCTCACTACTTTCGCACCCCGGACGTGCCCGCTGTAGGATAGAGTATAACCGTACCCCAATTGTTGCCCAAAATTCCTGCTGTCGGATGGGCTATATAAGGCCTTACTACTTTCGTTCACCCAAAATTTGAGGTGTCGGCTGGACTATGCTCCTACTACTTTCGTTGCCCCAAAATTTCTCTGGTAGGCTGGGCTACACCAATAATACTTATGCTCCCTAAACTTTCTTCTGTCAGCTGGACTTAGTTTTACCACTATCGCACCCAAAAAATTCCACTTTCCGCAGGATAACAAAAGCCTTACTACTTTATTTTCCCCAAAATTCCCGCGGCCGGCTGTACTACATAACCTTATCACATTCGTTGCCCTAAGTTTTCTGCTGCTTGATGGGCTATACCCTTACTACTTTCGCTCTTCAAAAATATCTACTGTCGGGTGGACTTTTTTTTTTGCTTCTTTCGTTGCGCAAAACTTTTGCTGTCGGATGGACTATATATAGCCTCACTACTTCTGTTTTCCCAAAATTTCTGCTGTAGGCTGGACGATAGCCTTCCTACTATCGTTTACCCCAAATTTCTGCTGTTGGCTGGACTTACTAGTATTACATGCGGTCCCCCAAATGGTCGCTGTCGGCTGCACTTATAGCGTTCCTACTTTCGTGGCCAAAATATTTCCCCTGTCGGATAGGATATAGCTTTACTACTTTCATTCGCTCAAAACTTCCGCGGTTGGCTAGGCAATAGCCTTACCACTTTCGTTTCCCAAACATTTCCGCTGTCGAACGCGCTATAACCTTACCAGTAACGCTCTCCCAAAATTTCTGCTACCAGTTGGAGTAAAGTGTTACTACTATCACTTCACCAAAATTTGGCTGTCGGCTGGACTATATAGCCTTACCACATTTCTTTCCCAAAATTTGCGCTTCCGGATGGGCAACAGTCTTACTAGTTTCGTTCCTCCAAAATTTGTGCTGTCGGCTGGACTATAGCCTCATCACATTCGGTGCCTAAAATTTTAGCCTTACGTACGTACCCAAGTCTAAAATGTACGTACGTACGTGCATACATACATACATACATACATACATACATACATACACACACATACATACATACATACATACATACATACATACATACATACATACATACATACATACATACATACATACATACATGCATACATACATACATACATACATACATACATACATACATTCGCATTTAAAAGCGGCAACTCCTGGCAGGTAAAAAAAAGAACGAAAATGCCGAGCGCTCGTGTGTGCGTGCCTCGCGGCGACCGACCAGCGTCATCGGCGTACGTTTTCAAGCCAAGCATACTCACTTTGGAGATTGGCCAAACTGGCAAAAAAAGACTCCAGCTTTCGGTGTTATCGTGGCAACACTTGCTCGGAAAGACATGCCATAGCCTACGCCCCTCCAGCGTGATGTCCAATGATTATCATTTCCATAAAAACGAAGGAAGCTCACACATATAGCAACAATGATGGAGTAAAGGTCATTGCAGCAGCGGCGAAAAAGCAAATCGGCTGCAATCGTGGACTTAAATCGTCGTGATGATCGTGAAGTTCGCGGAAAGCTTCGCTAGCTTCAAGTCTTACACGTTAGTCTGAGCTTCCTTCATTTTTTTAGTAATATACGGCCTTAAATCTGAAAAATCCAAAGCAAGGGTAGTAGCCTCTTCCCGTTGAAGCAACGAAGAACGTATTTAATTCGGGCATTTGTATGCGATCCGTCGGTTTCTATGCAAACGAGGTTGGCATGAGCCAGACACTTTGGCGTGCATTCTCAGATGTTAATCCGTGGTTCTGCTAGGTGATATGCGGTTCTTCGCAGCCGCAAGAACATGTTTAACGACCACGTCACGCTGGCGATGCGGCTGTGCTGTGCCCGCGTGCGTATTTGTACGTGTGTGAGCGCGTCTGTCGGGAAAAAAAACAGAGGTCTTAGGATATGGATTTTAGTTGATAAATGCGTTTCTGCGTTTCACAGAAAAACACAAAAATCCAGGGAATCAAACACCGCAAAAACATTCTACGAAATCAGACATATTCTGCAAAAATGCAAAAAAAAATGCTTTTTTTTTTAATACGGAGCTGGCTAACCCCAGCGCAACGACTCGACTCGTCCTGATGTCCATATCGAAGGAAGCCTTGGCCCAAGGTTCCCAAGCACGAGTTCTGGAGTAAGGTTCCTTGGAAACAATGAAGTTTTTTTTCTTCTTTCCAGCTCCACACTCCATAAACGCAGTATTTCCGGCGCTGTCAGGTGACGCAGTAAAAACACATTCTTCAAGGAAGCTGCTCAAGACATGCGATGAACGCGCATGAGTTCTTCCCTCCCTCGTATGACATTGCAAAATCGTATTTCCAGGCACCGGGTAGGTAGAAACGTGCCTTCAAACTAGCCGTAGCTGTATAACGTCAGAGGCAAACGTATCTCGCCCTCTGTTACTTCTCAGTGCGCGGAATATAAATCATACAGCTTCGATGCAGCGGACTGCGTGGAATTCCATATATTGTGGAATTCCACATACATATGCATACTAATAAGCCATTCCCAATAGACCCAGGTCGCCTACGCTCCCATTGCAGTAACTTGACGGTTGAAATTCTGTGGGATGTTGTCATGTATATCAGGACACGGAGTTCTTCGTGTTTAGCTTGGAATGCCTCCTGTTTCATTTCAAGCGGACTTCATGTTGAGTTCCCCGTGAAGCTGTTGGGGCGCGCATAAGCACTAGCCTTCAGTATATTTTCAACCCACATAAAGCAAGAAATCTAGCTTCCTCTCATTTTTCACCGCCACGTGTCTGGACACAAACACTGCCTATGCCTTGCCTCCATTCATAAGAAAAAATCATAACGAACTTTGCGTGCGAGCAAATTAGGCTCCCAGTGAAGATGCTGCTCTTCAGCGGAGAAAACTATCTTATAAGTCAGACCTAGTGAGCCTCGCCGTTTAACGAGCAGATGGGCAGAATAAAAAGGTTGGGCTGTAATACTGCCGGAAGACGTTAGCCATGTCACAAAACTTCCTTTTACTTCTTGCTTCCGTCTGAACCCGTTCCCAAGGGCGTGCAAGTCAAGCTCTGACCCAAACATTTTCATAGGGAGAAGGCGATACAATGAAACGGGGGGGGGGGGGGTGGCGGTTTCTGCACTATGTTGTACACTTCCGACCTCTGTTTCACTCTTAGTTCGTTTGTGGGGCGTACGATTTAACCCAGGTCTCACTATCCATGAAATAAGGCGGGACCCCCGTAGATGGCGCACCCGCTTGTAACAATTTTTTTTCTTTTTCAAATAATGCCATACCTTTCCCGACGAATGCAGAATGAAATTATAAGACCAGGCTTTTTTTAGAGGTCACACAGTCTATTCATTATCCTCAACACCGGTTCGAGACGGTGAATACAGCACCTCACCTGGGAGTACCCGAGACTAGAGCACGAAGGAAGCAAACAGAATGAAAGAACATCTTCGTTGCGCGAGTGGATCTACAACCACCAGCAGCGGAAGCCGGACAGATTTCAACCTCTCTGAAGGATTTCGCCCAAGCAAGTGGCATCAACCGGCGGATCTGAAGACTGCATGCCTACCTCCTAAAACAAGACAAAAAATAAACTATATTTACTAGTTCATGTAGACTGCTATGGAAATGTCCGCATTAAGTTGGGGGAAGGACGCTTAATACACTAACTTTTCATAGTCGATAATCAATATTCAGTAATTTAAAATAGTTTACTAAATGATTTTATTCCAACCATTTTTCGCTTCGCCAAAACCACTTATAATCAGTGTGGAGAAATGAATGGAAAAGAAAGCGGGGGCGGGGAGGGCGGCATATAATAGAAATTTTACCTTTGACAATGGGCATATGACTAGAATAAACTTTGAGCTAACGACACGGAGTTACACGACCGTGAAGAGCAAGACGTTATAAACATCGGCCCACACCGTTGTTCTTCGACGCCTCCCGCTGCAGTTGTATCTATGACTTCCCAATCCCCCTTTCCCGTCTTCATGCATGGGCTGTACCTAATTCTAAAACAAGACAGTCACTCCTGTGTACGCCGCAGGAGGTGAACTTAATCCGCGCGGGCGCGGCTCTTTTTCGCAGAAACAGCGCTGTCGTGCTTCGTTGTGAGCGGCAATTATTGCACGCCCGAGGTGAAGGGTGGGGTGCGCCTCACTCGGTCCCGGACGGTGAGTGCGCAAAGCTTTCACGAGCCGTTGCGCATTGTCCCCAGGGACTCCGCGCGCTTATTAGGGTCAGACGGCTGACACTGGGTTGACTAATCGCTTTGCCGCCGTACCTGGTGTATCAAAATGCTCCGGTCGCTCGCACACAACAAAACACCTGTTTGTTTGGTTGTTTTATTAATATTTTCCCTACTGCTGCCCTGACCGTTTTCCCTTCTCCTCCTTCGCACAAGGTCCGCGGGAACGGTTGTCAAGTATGTACGCACATCGCGTTTCCTGTCGCCTTTCGCGTAATCTGTTGTCGGTGCGTTTAAACTCGCAACGATGCGACATCAGGTGTTCTCTGGCTTTGTATATAGCAAAAAAAGGCGTTAATCTACTTCACGTTGTTGAGATTATAAAAGCCTGTGACACATTTTTGTCCTTCGTTGTTGCAATTACTGCCAAGCTCGTCATTTTACGTAAAGGACTTCTTTCGTGCGAGGGCGTCGTGATTCGTGCACCGCAAGGCGAAGGAAAACAACAAGTGGGCGGACTTTGTTTGGTTGTCACTCAGTATTACTCGCAGTTACTTGAAAGATTGTTGCCAAGCACGCTGTGTAAGTACTATGTCGGAACTAAGTTTGACTAATACCTAAAAACGCGTACAAAGTCATTGACACGTTTTCAAACATTGGCGTGCTTGTAAACGCACTTGTAAACAGTCAGCGGAGCTTTATGTGGACCGAGTGAACGACGGCACCGTCGTTTAGTTTCGGGCCTTTTCCTGCTACCTCCCCCCCCCCCCTCAAAGCCTCATCGCATCGCATCGCACCGTCGTTTACTCGGCTACGACGGCGACGCGGCTCAGCTCCAGAGTTACTTGATAAAGGAGTTGCGAAACTCCCCATAGGCCCCATGTATCACAAAGTGGCCCTACGATTGGTCCACTGTTTTGGATCTTGTTTTACAGTGGCGCCATCTGTTGGTGACAAAATAAACTATACAACTTGCTTTGCCGCTCGAAGACCTAGGCGATAAAGGGTATTTGAGTGCATAGGTAAATTTGTTATGCCAAAGGAGCCCAATGTCTTCAACTATGCAAGTGTTTTATATACATACGAAGCAAGAGTAGCAAAAAGAAATGCGACGGTGGGGTCAACCGTCGCTTGCGCACTGCCGTCTGCTGCGCGTCCTCTTCGATCTTCTGGCGGAAAAAAAAATAGAAGTCGCCTCTACGGTTTTATGCAAGCTGAAAATGATTATTTAGAGCCCCTTGATCGGATACTGGATTAGTTTTGGCGTACAATGTGCTCTAGGCCAAACGATAACTGCAAATTTAGTACTTCAGGTCGCACCTATGTTGTGCCGGAGTGCCAGTACAAGCGTTAATTGGTCGACGTAGTTGCGCGGACGCAGAAATAATCGCAACCTAAAAACCGGAGTTAAGATAGCAATGAATAACTTATGAAAGACAAAAAGACAAAATTATGCACTTTAAAACCAAATTTAACGTTCAAGTTTCAATTTGAAACTCTAGTTTGTTTTTTTGGATAGTGCGTGCGGCGGGCTCAGTGGCGCCACCGTACGCACGATACAAAGTGTGTGTGTGTGTGGCGGGGGGGGGTCCAGGTGCGGGTCGTTTTTTGAGGCGGAGTTTCGCAACTTCCTACATCGAAGAGCTCTGGCTCAGCCCTAGACAGCCGCCAAAGGGCTGCGCCCTAAAACTATGCGGTGTATTTGGCTAGTATTAGGTTAATAACTTTGAATTTGGCTCGTATTGAATTGAAACACTCAATTTAATGCGACTCCTTTATGAAAACTTTATTGAAATTGACTATAAAGAATTACACGATGAAGTTTTCGCGGAAAACCCATTAAACATATGCAGCAGGGTTTCAAGAACACTAGAACTATACATGAAGTGCAGGTGAGTCTTATTGGCAGCATAATCAGTTGTTTTTGAATGCTTCCGTAGGATCTATTTCTTGGGAACGCCTTAAGACAAAAACAAAGTAAGCAATTGTCTTACAATAAATTTCGAAAACGCTTCACAAGAAGGCTGGTCACATCTTCTTATTCTTCACCTTAACGTAGTTAGCTGGTACCCACAGAGGGGATTCGCCAGTACTTGTAAGCGGCCGCTATTTATATAAGTAGTGAAATTTAAATTGTGGGAGTAAAAAAAAAAAAACAACCAGGTTCACTCCACATGGGCAGGGGAGACGAGATGAAATAATTGTTTCACACCCCTCAGTTTCATTTCATTTCGTTCTTCTTTTGTTCACTTTGTCATCTGCGTTTGGGGACAGTCCTTCTGCCGATCTCTTAATTCCCGTCCGAATCCGTAATAAGCCAGCTCCGAAAAACAAAAAGAAGCATGCGAAATGACGCCAGAAGCACACTCTCGTTGGGAAAATGGATTTGGCTCCTTTTGATCGTGCCACAAGATCAGGCTCCCTTTCGATTCGAAATGCGGTCTACGTGCACGTTTGCCGGGCATTATCTGACCTATTATGTTGTAACCTATTTGCTAGGGGAAATTTTCTGAGTTTCTCTTGTCACTACAGTTTTATTGGACTTAGTTCTTGTTTGTGGATATGGCTCATTAAAAAAACAAAATAAATAAAACTCCTATATGACTGCGTGCGCATGTGTGTATTTGAACGTGTGTATTTGAATCATTGCATACATTGCAATGCATCATTGCATGTGTGTATTTGAATCATTGCATACCTTAGCAGTGTTGACCACCAAATTTGTTACGCCACTGGCCAAATTTCTGCTGTGCATGCGACCGTTGGACTCCAAAATTTGTTTCTAAATTTCCCACACATAACCTCCGCGCCAACGCCGACGCATCCCTCCTTGTGCAACCGGCTGTGCAGTGAACTTTAGGCCAGCATGTTATCGGTATTGTGGGTAGCTACCTCAAAAAAAAAAAAAAAGCTTCAGAGCGTTTTCAAAGCGGACATGAGCTGAGAACCATCTCTCGTATAAACAGAGTATGGTGTCCACCCGTCTCCGCCCTTCTTCTTAGTGCTAACGTGTGA